>NC_139705.1:50554612-50731373 GCF_964188405.1 Protomyctophum parallelum | reverse complement strand
GGCCCCGGTTGCCGGCACGGCTCTCTCTCTCACAGGGAGATGCATGGAGGAAGGGAGGGAACACACACACGCACACACACACTGTCATGGAAAATGTGCGATTAGCTTTCATTATTTAATAACACTATGGTAATTATATTTATGATATATATATATAATATGATTTATGATTTATGGAATGTATGGAATTCAAGGAATGTAAATAATTGAATGCATAAATTAATTACTCATTTGCATAATTTATGCATTAATTGACTCAGTGGCGCCCCCAGTGGTCAAAAAGGGTGGTGTCTCACCACCCAATTATACTACTACTAACATCTCTGCTGTCTGAAGGGAAATGAGTGGTAGTGAAGAGGAGAGAGAGACAGTTCATTATGACAATAACATCTCTGCTGTCTGAAGGGAAATGAGTGGTAGTGAAGAGGAGAGAGACAGTTCATTATGACAATAACATCTCTGCTGTCTGAAGGGAAATGAGTGGCAGTGAAGAGGAGAGAGACAGTTCATTATGACAATAACATCTCTGCTGTCTGAAGGGAAATGAGTGGTAGTGAAGAGGAGAGAGACAGTTCATTATGACAATAACATCTCTGCTGTCTGAAGGGAAATGAGTGGCAGTGAAGAGGAGAGAGACAGTTCATTATGACAATAACATCTCTGCTGTCTGAAGGGAAATGAGTGGCAGTGAAGAGGAGAGAGACAGTTCATTATGACAATAACATCTCTGCTGTCTGAAGGGAAATGAGTGGTAGTGAAGAGGAGAGAGACAGTTCATTATGACAATAACATCTCTGCTGTCTGAAGGGAAATGAGTGGTAGTGAAGAGGAGAGAGACAGTTCATTATGACAATAACATCTCTGCTGTCTGAAGGGAAATGAGTGGTAGTGAAGAGGAGAGAGACAGTTCATTATGACAATAACATCTCTGCTGTCTGAAGGGAAATGAGTGGTAGTGAAGAGGAGAGAGACAGTTCATTATGACAATAACATCTCTGCTGTCTGAAGGGAAATGAGTGGTAGTGAAGAGGAGAGAGCCAGTTCATTATGACAATAACATCTCTGCTGTCTGAAGGGAAATGAGTGGTAGTGAAGAGGAGAGAGACAGTTAATTATGACAATAACATCTCTGCTGTCTGAAGGGAAATGAGTGGTAGTGAAGAGGAGAGAGACAGTTCATTATGACAATAAGAAGGGAAATGAGTGGTAGTGAAGAGGAGAGAGACAGTTCATTATGACAATAACATCTCTGCTGTCTGAAGGGAAATGAGTGGTAGTGAAGAGGAGAGAGACAGTTAATTATGACAATAACATCTCTGCTGTCTGAAGGGAAATGAGTGGTAGTGAAGAGGAGAGAGACAGTTCATTATGACAATAACATCTCTGCTGTCTGAAGGGAAATGAGTGGTAGTGAAGAGGAGAGAGACAGTTAATTATGACAATAACATCTCTGCTGTCTGAAGGGAAATGAGTGGCAGTGAAGAGGAGAGAGACAGTTAATTATGACAATAACATCTCTGCTGTCTGAAGGGAAATGAGTGGTAGTGAAGAGGAGAGAGACAGTTCATTATGACAATAACATCTCTGCTGTCTGAAGGGAAATGAGTGGTAGTGAAGAGGAGAGAGACAGTTAATTATGACAATAACATCTCTCTGCTGTCTGAAGGGAAATGAGTGGTAGTGAAGAGGAGAGAGACAGTTCATTATGACAATAACATCTCTGCTGTCTGAAGGGAAATGAGTGGCAGTGAAGAGGAGAGAGACAGTTCATTATGACAATAACATCTCTGCTGTCTGAAGGGAAATGAGTGGTAGTGAAGAGGAGAGAGACAGTTCATTATGACAATAACATCTCTGCTGTCTGAAGGGAAATGAGTGGTAGTGAAGAGGAGAGAGACAGTTAATTATGACAATAACATCTCTCTGCTGTCTGAAGGGAAATGAGTGGTAGTGAAGAGGAGAGAGACGGTTAATTATGACAATAACATCTCTGCTGTCTGAAGGGAAATGAGTGGTAGTGAAGAGGAGAGAGACAGTTCATTATGACAATAACATCTCTGCTGTCTGAAGGGAAATGAGTGGTAGTGAAGAGGAGAGAGACAGTTCATTATGACAATAACATCTCTGCTGTCTGAAGGGAAATGAGTGGTAGTGAAGAGGAGAGAGACAGTTCATTATGACAATAACATCTCTGCTGTCTGGAGGGAAATGAGTGGTAGTGAAGAGGAGAGAGCCAGTTCATTATGACAATAACATCTCTGCTGTCTGAAGGGAAATTAGTGGTAGTGAAGAGGAGAGAGACAGTTCATTATGACAATAACATCTCTGCTGTCTGGAGGGAAATGAGTGGCAGTGAAGAGGAGAGAGACAGTTCATTATGACAATAACATCTCTGCTGTCTGAAGGGAAATGAGTGGTAGTGAAGAGGAGAGAGACAGTTCATTATGACAATAACATCTCTGCTGTCTGAAGGGAAATGAGTGGTAGTGAAGAGGAGAGAGACAGTTAATTATGACAATAACATCTCTGCTGTCTGAAGGGAAATGAGTGGTAGTGAAGAGGAGAGAGACAGTTCATTATGACAATAACATCTCTGCTGTCTGAAGGGAAATGAGTGGTAGTGAAGAGGAGAGAGACAGTTCATTATGACAATAACATCTCTGCTGTCTGAAGGGAAATGAGTGGTAGTGAAGAGGAGAGAGACAGTTCATTATGACAATAACATCTCTGCTGTCTGAAGGGAAATGAGTGGTAGTGAAGAGGAGAGAGACAGTTCATTATGACAATAACATCTCTGCTGTCTGAAGGGAAATGAGTGGTAGTGAAGAGGAGAGAGACAGTTCATTATGACAATAACATCTCTGCTGTCTGAAGGGAAATGAGTGGTAGTGAAGAGGAGAGAGACAGTTCATTATGACAATAACATCTCTGCTGTCTGAAGGGAAATGAGTGGTAGTGAAGAGGAGAGAGAGACAGTTCATTATGACAATAACATCTCTGCTGTCTGAAGGGAAATGAGTGGTAGTGAAGAGGAGAGAGACAGTTCATTATGACAATAACATCTCTGCTGTCTGAAGGGAAATGAGTGGCAGTGAAGAGGAGAGAGACAGTTCATTATGACAATAACATCTCTGCTGTCTGAAGGGAAATGAGTGGTAGTGAAGAGGAGAGAGAGCCAGTTCATTATGACAATAACATCTCTGCTGTCTGAAGGGAAATGAGTGGTAGTGAAGAGGAGAGAGACAGTTAATTATGACAATAACATCTCTGCTGTCTGAAGGGAAATGAGTGGTAGTGAAGAGGAGAGAGACAGTTCATTATGACAATAAGAAGGGAAATGAGTGGTAGTGAAGAGGAGAGAGACAGTTCATTATGACAATAACATCTCTGCTGTCTGAAGGGAAATGAGTGGTAGTGAAGAGGAGAGAGACAGTTAATTATGACAATAACATCTCTGCTGTCTGAAGGGAAATGAGTGGTAGTGAAGAGGAGAGAGACAGTTCATTATGACAATAACATCTCTGCTGTCTGAAGGGAAATGAGTGGTAGTGAAGAGGAGAGAGACAGTTAATTATGACAATAACATCTCTGCTGTCTGAAGGGAAATGAGTGGTAGTGAAGAGGAGAGAGACAGTTCATTATGACAATAACATCTCTGCTGTCTGAAGGGAAATGAGTGGTAGTGAAGAGGAGAGAGACAGTTCATTATGACAATAACATCTCTGCTGTCTGGAGGGAAATGAGTGGTAGTGAAGAGGAGAGAGACAGTTCATTATGACAATAACATCTCTGCTGTCTGAAGGGAAATGAGTGGTAGTGAAGAGGAGAGAGCCAGTTAATTATCACAATAACATCTCTGCTGTCTGAAGGGAAATGAGTGGTAGTGAAGAGGAGAGAGACAGTTAATTATAACTATCTCTGCTGTCTGGAAGACACTGTAAAACATTTCAGGAAATAAAACAAAAAAAAACTAAAACAAATAAACATTCAGCTCAAGTGGAGTTAGGAGGTTAGTTTGTCGAAGCGCTTCTTAATTATTTTCATTGGTTCAATATATTTTTAACCAACACATGTAGGGTGTTCAATAGCACTGATTTAAACAAACAAAACAAAAAAAAGATGGTTATAAGCGAGTGGAGTTACCTGGTTTGGACACCGGAGAACTCGCCAGTTTACCAAATCGCCATGGCGAACGTTCTTCATCAATGTCTTCATCGTTATGCAAGCTAACATATGCTAACATAACATGCTGTCTTCATCAGTGTATAGTATGTCAAATTCACATATAGTTCATTTCCAAAGTGATCAAATTATTTTGTGCAATTAAATGGTCAGCTAGAGGAGGATAAAAAGGTGAGTATATGTGAATACCAATGATAAGTAGCCCTATACCATTTCAGGAATTGTTTACTAATGAATTTAAATTGTTTCTGTACTTTGGTGTTTAAACTTTTAGCATTCCTACTGTACTTTCTCTAGTGTTAACTCTAAACAACTATCCTCTCTATCTCTCTCTCTCTCAATTCAATGCAATTTAAATTAAGGTGAAGTAAAACTAAAATGCACTGAATCGCGGCGCGTTGGTAAACTGGCGAGTTCTCCGGTTTAGTTCTGGTTTAGCAGATACTTTGAGGATACAATTGAGTTAGGAGGTTTTGCGACGAAGCAGGCACTTTTTAATACCTTCCATTAAGGTTCAATATTGTTTTAACCAACACACCGACATAAAGGACAATAGCAATGAATTATGTAAATAATGGAGTTAGGCTTCTTCCAGACGGCAATGAATTATGCTTAATTGTATACGTATAATTGTATACGTTATACTGTACTTTGTTGCACAGCGGTGCTGCAGAAAACAACATGATTCTTAGACCATTTTGGGCGGGAACCCCTTTTGGTGTTTTAAACATTATGTTATACTTTGGATAATTGAAAAATAGCAGATCTACAAGCTCATAGCGCGGCACCGAGTGGCGCGCTACAAGTTTGTATAGGTCTGCTATTTATTTATTTTTATCGTGAAAATGTGGCGCAAATCATTGAATATATATTTCAGAGCGAACATTTTTAACTAAAATATTGGCTTCTGGGGGGGGGGGCCCTGGATGGAACTACATATTTTGAGATGGGGGTCCGTGGCCCAATGGAGATAATTCTGGGGGTCCTTGACATGAAAAAGGTTGAGCACCACTGACATAGAAACATGGGTTTTTCAGAAAGAAGTTAGGATTTAGAAGCCTTTTTTTTTGTATCGACGTCCTCAGTCCAAAAGCGGCACGCAGCGGGCCGGCATGTGATGAAGTGTAACTGAAGGCTTTAGGTCGTTGATGTTGTTTCAAAGAGGGTGATATGTGATATCGCCCCCCAGAGAGGGTGATATGTGATATCGCCCCCCAGTGAGCAGATGAACAGAGCCAGACAGAGGAGACGGATGACATTTTATTTGTGTCTTTTATCCCATCACACACGCACATGGTGACCCCACTTACAGCTTCTTAACACATTCTGACCTGAGATCAAAAAAAAATCTTCTTTATACATCCTGACAGTTTTCCATTCTGACCTGAGATCAGATTCTAAAAATGTCTTCTATGTCAGTCGCTCTTCAATTTTTCAAAAATAGCAGACCTACAAGCTCGTAGCGCGCCACTCGGTGGCGCGCTACGAGCTTGTAGATCTGCTATTTTTCAATAGCTAAAGCACGACATGATGCCGACACCAAAAGGGGTTCCCGCGCAAAATGGGTTAACAGCTTCATAAACTGTGACATTGGACACAACCTGCATGGACAGACAGTGGGGAATATATTAAGCAAAAGTGCTGATAATTAACAAATTCTAACTCTAAACTCCAAATCTAACTGAGCAGAGTTATGAAGAAGGTTCCTCGCTATACTTCAACTTGCATTTCTAAGAAAAGTATTATTATTATGATCATATAAATGACGCAGAACACACAATCATTATATTCTGTGCAAAGTAAAATCTGGAGTGTTAAATTAAGTAACTGTAATTGCAACAATTGCATTCACTTTAAAAGAATGCACAGTGCAACTGTACTTCATTGTACAATGACAATACAGTGAGAGTAATCTATTAGAAGTGACGGTATAACTATAACATGTATAGAGTATATGTATAATGTAATATTAATTAAGTCAAATGAGATGTATAATAGTACAGTAGCAGGCTGCTAGAAATCTGCTACTCATCAGGATTCCTGACATTAACATATATTGGATTGCTTGGACATATAGCTGCAGAAGTTCAAAATTTGTGTTACTTGCATGGTTACTTTAAATTCATATTGTGAGCTAGTTGTTTATTTTGTATTGTATTCTTTTTACATGTATTTGTATGTGCACTGGACAGGCCAGCCATGGCTTGGTATTTGCTCTGTACATATTCCACCTCAAGAAAAGAAACTTGATGCAAATAAAGACTCAAATCACAGAAGGGAAAGTCTGCTGTGTTCCACACGTTTTATAGCATGGGTTGTACTTCCATTGACTCTTTATCCATGAATAGCCTTTAAACTGGAGAATACTGGACAACTCGCCCCGGTGCTTGCCCATTTTTCCTCCCGGAATTTTCACCAGTGAGGGGGATAACTTTGTAATATGCTATTGGCTGTTTGTATTCTTTTTGGAAAAATATAAAAAGATACTCCTGTGGAAAGGCTATATTATTTTACTTATATTGACCCTATAAACAATTTAGTATTATTTAGTATTATGTAAGGTTTTGCCCCCTCAAATGGTACCTCGTCACATATCCTACAACAACTTCTGTGAACAGACTTTACTGTAGTAGATTTTCATAAATTATATTTGTACTTAGGCTGTTCTGCTGTCATGAAAGTTTATAGTTAGAGAAATTCAAAGTCCAGCCGTCTGCTGTCCAGCCTCTCCCACCCCTCACTGGGGAGAATTCTGGGAGGGAAACAGAAACGGGGTGAGTTGTCTTGTTACCAAACTGGACACTAGAACAATGCAAAGATACAAACATAGACAATTCTTCATCAATGTCTTCATCGTTATGCTAACATGCTGTCTTCATCAGTGTAGTATGTCAAACCCACAGATGTTATAGTTCATTTCCAAAGTGGTCAAATTATTTTGTGCAAATTAAATGGTCAGCTAGATAATGATGAAAAGGTGAGTATGTGAATACCAATGATAGTGCCGATGATATTTCAGGATATTGTTTACTAATGAATTACATTGTTTGTTACTTTGGTGTTTAAACTTTAGCATTCACTACACTTCATCTAAACTACTAGGTAGTTTACCGGGGTACCAGGGTGGTACCAGGGTTAGGTACCAGGGTTAGGTACCAGGGTTAGGTACCAGGGTGTTAGGTACCAGGGTGGTACCAGGGTTAGGTACCAGGGTGTTAGGTACCAGGGTGTTAGGTACCAGGGTTAGGTACCAGGGTTAGGTACCAGGGTGGTACCAGGGTTAGGTACCAGGGTGTTAGGTACCAGGGTGGTACCAGGGTTAGGTACCAGGGTGTTAGGTACCAGGGTGTTAGGTACCAGGGTTAGGTACCAGGGTTAGGTACCAGGGTGGTACCAGGGTTAGGTACCAGGGTGGTACCAGGGTGGTACCAGGGTGTTAGGTACCAGGGTTAGGTACCAGGGTTAGGTACCAGGGTTAGGTACCAGGGTGGTACCAGGGTTAGGTACCAGGGTTAGGTACCAGGGTGTTAGGTACCAGGGTGGTACCAGGGTTAGGTACCAGGGTGTTAGGTACCAGGGTTAGGTACCATGGTGGTACCAGGGTTAGGTACCAGCGTGTTTAGGTACCAGACTGCTTCTCCGTGCCATTACTCCCAGTGTCCGCCTGCTGCTGATTCCTGTACTGCGGCTTCAGCCAGTCCTTCTCCGCGTAAGCCCTCACCTCCCCCACCGCGCTCCGCGCCCCCGCGTCCAGAGCCAGCAGCTTCCCGAACATCGCCATGGCCTCCGGTGTGAACCTCCTCCACAGAGGCGGAAAGTCCTCCTCCTCCTCCTCCTCCTCCTCGTGGGGTTTCTCCTCTCCTGCGGTGCTCGCGGCCGCCGCGCCGCCGCCGCACCAGTCGGCGAACTCCTGGTAGAAGTCGTCGGCGTGGACGCAGCGCTCCCAGGGGAAGTAGCCCGTGAGGATGCAGAAGATGACCACGCCGAAGGCCCACGTGTCCAGGCTGGGCTCCACGCTGAGCGGCGGCGGCTGAGCGGCCGCGCTCGCCGGCTCCTCCTGGCCCTCGGGCAGCGCCACGGCGCACAGCTCCGGGGCCATGTAGGGCAGCGTCCCCGTGACGAAGCGGATCAGCGTGCCCCGCTTCTGGGCCAGGCCGAAGTCGGCCAGCTTGACGCGGCAGCAGCGGCTGTCCAGCAGCAGGATGTTCTCCGGCTTGACGTCGCGGTGCACCAGGCCGCGCCCGTGGATGAACTCCAGTGCGCTGGCGACCTGGAGGACGCAGCGCTTCACCGACTCCTCTGGGATGCCCACCTGAAAGGGGAGGACATTTGGCTTTGTTTACCACAATGCAGTGGTTCTCCTCTGGGATGCCCACCTGAAAGGGGAGGACCTTTGGCTTTGTTTACCACAATGCAGTGGTTCTCAAACATTCTTATAGGCCCTTTCCCAATTACCCCCTTCGCCCTGGCCCTTAGCCCTTCCCCTTGCTAATCAGTGTTGTTTTCGTCTCAAGCTCGAGCTTGTAGATCGGCTATTTTCAGCAAGTGTAAAAACAGTCATTACGACGGCATCAAGACCCGCCAAAATACATTTTAGTCGACTAAATCACCTGTAGAATCTTATGACATTTAGTCGACTAAAACTAGACTAACAATAAAACATTCCGGGGTAACTAAAATGTGACTAAAACTAAATGAAAACTATTCAAAAGACAAAGACTAAAACTAAAATAGAAATTTGATGCCAAAAACAACACTGTTGCTAATGCGCGTTGACGTGAGGAGGAAGGGTTAGCTCATGTCTCTTTGGACCTTAAGGGTTAGGGCAGAGGAAGGGTTAGCTCATGTCTCTTTGGACCTTAAGGGTTAGCTCATGTCTCTTTGGACCTTAAGGGTTAGGGCTAGAATCCCCTTCAGACGACGTGACTTAAAACGGAGCAATAACACAGGGGCGCTGGAAGGTATTTATACCAGGGGGGGCTGAAGGGTGCGGGAAATCGCTTCCGAGCGCAGCAAGGCCGCGCGAACAAATTCGGGTCTTATTCGGGTATAATTGGCCTAATAATGACTTATTTAGGACCTAGTTAACCGAGTTAATCATAATAACTATGTGATTATTATTGTGTTGTTGTTTGGGTTAGATAGTTTTACCGTTTTAGCTGTCTCGTCATGTTGTGTCTATCTGTCAACTCACTGTCAACATTCAGCACGCTCTGATAGGCATGTCAAAAAATTCTCCTCTCCACCAGCAGGGGGTGCTGGAGCACCCTCCGCACCCCCCTTCCAGCGCTGATGCAATAACATCACAGAGGGCTGAAAGGCGGACGAGGTAAGAGGCCTTTTTTGTCCTTTATTATGGAAAAATATTATAATAACCAATATTATTTGAATGTATTAACAATCTGCATCGCCAAAAATATCGCAATCTCTAGCAAAGGTTGACGTTACCTCACGTGAACTATAACGATATGATACGGCGTTGCATTCATACAACGTTACCCATTCATTTGGCGCCGCATCGGCGCTTTATTCTTTTTTATTTATCGCCGGTGCCCCGGTGATACAACTCGGATGCAAGCTAGCTTATTAGCAGGCATCAGTCCGACCCCCCAGACCACGATATGTCAACATTCTGCAGTTTTGGAGCTCTTAAAAGCCGTGAAATAGCCTACTGTACCTACATAACGCTGTCACTGCATAACGTTGGCTACTCGCTGCAGTGATAGCTATGGTTTTATCATGACCAATGTTAACCTAATCCCCACAAGTTGCAAAACTTACATAACTAATTAGCAATGGTGTTGTTTTTTCCCCCAGGCAAACCAGCTATGGAACAGATTGCAAGCTGCTGTACAGACTGTACATTGGATGGAGATGAATCACGATGGCATTTTCATTGATAGAAAATTACTCTGTTCTTAATGATATTAAAAACAATGAACACAGTGACCACAGCCCCTTCTTTCTATACTGTAAATAGTTTTTCCTTTTTCTAACCCTGTATATGATATATCTGTACCCATGCTATACAAACAATAATCAATGAATCAGGTACAACACAAGGTGTCAGATAGCCCCTTTCGGGACCGTACATAAAGCTTTTCTGAAATTTTGATGAGTTTTATGTTGGGTCCCTGCTCACTACTGTATTTTCGTATGGAAATTCCTGGACACGGATGTAGAAATTCTCTCTAAAATAGGATCTGCGGCAAGTGACGGCATTATTTTACTTGAGTTATTCTGAATTCGGGAACTTTAAGTAGCTATACATCCCGCTGCGAATATCTCCTGTGGCGCGGAAGCCGCTAAGTATTTTTAATCTTTGTTTGACCGATTTGGTCGCTTTATTTCTTCTTGTTTGTTTACCGTTTATTGTACCGCCTCCCGGTGTGCGGTTGGCTTGTGCGGCTACGTCCCTGCCTCTGATCTGCTCTGTCATAGCTATAGCGCCACTAGCTAGCCAGATAGGCGGTACAATGAGGTGTCAATAAACAAGGAAGGAAGAGATTAATCCAAGCTTCCAAATCGGGCAAACATAGATTAAAAATACTTAACGGCTTCCGCGCCACAGGAGATATTCGCAGCGGCATGTATGGATACTTATACTTCACATATTCAGAAAGCCTCACACTGAATAATATCGTCATAGAGCGCGGGGAGCCGCGAAACATGTTGTTTATGTTTTAAAATGGGTGCGTCCCATGTGGCATGGTAGTAGTGCAACAGGACCCCATGGACTGGGTCGAACAAAATGTCAGAAACTTCAGTACCATTGGGTTCTGCTTGGAGGGCTAGGTGTCAGAATGAGCTATACCTAGCTGAATTACATTCTGCATGGTGGGCTATACCAACATGAGACAAAATTACAATATATTTATTTCATCATAACCACAGCAATGTTATATTTACGTTCCATCTCTACAGCTTAAATGGAAAGTAGTTTCCAAAGTGGGTTATGGGCTAAATGATAGTTTGTACACTCTCAGAGTTAATTAACATTGATTTTACAATATAAATTGGGGGTCCCAGAGACAGAAATGCCATCAAAGTTTGGGGACCACTGGCCTGTATAGTGAGCTTGCAGATCAGCTATATTTCCTGAGAACAGGTTGTATATCAATATCTACAAGGGACGTTCAGTATTTATGGACGTTCCAGGGGGGTGATTTATCCCCCTACCCCTTGACACTCATTATGTAGGGACAAGGGGAAGGGTCAAGGGCTGAGGGGTAGGGTTAAAAAAGGAATTGGGAAAGGGCCTTAATGTCAAGGATGTTAGTCTAACCCTAACCCCCATTTGAAAAGATACGCCATGCAGGGACCCCGATAAGAGAGGATTTTTGTGTTTGGTGTTTGGTTCTACGTACTAACAGTTTGACAGTCATTAGTCTGTTTGGTGTTTGGTTCTACGTACTAACAGTTTGACAGTCATTAGTCTGTTTGGTGTTTGGTTCTACGTACTAACAGTTTGACAGTCATTAGTTCTACGTACTAACAGTTTGACAGTCATTAGTTCTACGTACTAACAGTTTGACAGTCATTAGTTCTACGTACTAACAGTTTGACAGTCATTAGTCCGACACCCTACCCAAAGCCCAACCCTACAGAAACCTAACCTCACAGCCTGCAGAAGCCACGGGTTAATTTTAACTGCATGCATGTCGTGAGCGTCGGTGTTGTCTGACTAGTTAGTATGTCTAACCACATGGCATTGATCACGCCTCCAGGTCTTTAGTTTACTCAAGTTAGGTAATAAGACCTGGTACTTAAGACACGCAAAATACAGCCCTGGCTGAGAGTGTACAAATGGAACCAATTGTTTGTATTGTCTGAGTTACAGACCCATAAGGGTCCATTCGGTTCATATAACGGGACCCACTGGAACTCCCTCAAGTATATACCCCACTTTGAGAACCGATGCTATAGTGCTTGGATATGGACGCTCATTGAGCAGAACTATGGCTCTTTGAGAGCCGATGCTATAGTGCTTGGATATGGACGCTCATTGAGCAGAACTATGGCTCTTTGGCTCTCAAGAAAGAAAAGACAAAGTCACATGAAGCTCTGAAGCATTTCCATTCACTGTAAAACCCCCTGTGTCGGATCACTGGTTATATTTGCAGATACCGATCGATATGTCCAAAAAGGGCCGATACCGATACTTTTCCGATACCGATAGAGTATCGGGGCATCTCTGATTATTATGTTTTACTGACATAATACTCACCTTAGGTTGTATGACAGCAAACAGGTCCCTCCCGATGACCAGCTCCTGGGCGAAGCCGTAGTGCTCGTTGGACTGGAAGGCGATGCCGAAGAGGCCCACGATGCAGGGGTGGCAGGACAGGTGCAAGGAGATGCAATACTCCCTCAGGAAGCCCTGCAGCTTCGTGGAGGATTTGGCCATCACCTTCAGGGCCATGGGCGTCCCTGCAGCGTTTAATTAGGCCCACATCGTCAAAGCTCCACGCTTCCGTTCACTCACAGACAGGGACGTGCAGAGCGGGCGAAAATAGCAGATATACAAGGTAACAACGCGTTGCGTTGCGACACATTGAGAGCTTAAGGATCAGCTGTTTTCGGGGCGCAACCCAGCACTCTTTAGCTAGTGGAAATTCTGCGTTCAAGTTCAAGAGACTTTGGGGAAAAAAGCAATTATCCCGAATACTTATGGCTATGACTACATGCCATGTAGTAAACGCTGCATTCGCGGCCTGGAGAGGGCAGTTGTTTTACAGACGGGTAAAAGGGCAGGGGCTGAAGCCTCCTTTGATGTCTATGTGTGCACGTCCCTGCTCACAAGATATTCATATTTTACAGAAGCCCATTGTGAGTCACACTGCATGTGAGTGACACTGCATTGTGAGTGACACTGCATGTGAGTGACACTGCATTGTGAGTGACACTGCATGTGAGTGACACTGCATTGTGAGTGACACTGCATGCCGCTTAGTTGTGACCACGTTTTTTCGGCGGTGTGAGACCAGTAGAACCTAGCCTACCTCCATGGAGGTGTGAGACCAGTAGAACCTTGCCTACCTCTGTGGCGGTGTGAGACCAGCAGAACCTTGCCTACCTCTGTGGCGGTGTGAGACCAGTAGAACCTTGCCTACCTCCATGGAGGTGTGAGACCAGTAGAACCTTGCCTACCTCTGTGGCGGTGTGAGACCAGTAGAACCTTGCCTATCTCTGTGGCGGTGTGAGACCAGTAGAACCTTGCCTACCTCTGTGGCGGTGTGAGACCAGTAGAACCTTGCCTATCTCTGTGGCGGTGTGAGACCAGTAGAACCTTGCCTACCTCTGTGGCGGTGTGAGACCAGTAGAACCTTGCCTACCTCTGTGGCGGTGTGTGACCAGTAGAACCTTGCCTACCTCCATGGAGGTGTGAGACCAGTAGAACCTTGCCTACCTCCATGGAGGTGTGAGACCAGTAGAACCTTGCCTACCTCCATGGAGGTGTGAGACCAGTAGAACCTTGCCTACCTCCATGGAGGTGTGAGACCAGTAGAACCTTGCCTACCTCCATGGAGGTGTGAGACCAGTAGAACCTTGCCTACCTCTGTGGCGGTGTGAGACCAGTAGAACCTAGCCTACCTCTGTGGCGGTGTGAGACCAGTAGAACCTTGCCTACCTCTGTGGCGGTGTGAGACCAGTAGAACCTTGCCTACCTCTGTGGAGGTGTGAGACCAGTAGAACCTTGCCTACCTCCATGGAGGTGTGAGACCAGTAGAACCTTGCCTACCTCTGTGGCGGTGTGAGACCAGTAGAACCTTGCCTACCTCTGTGGAGGTGTGAGACCAGTAGAACCTTGCCTACCTCTGTGGCGGTGTGAGACCAGTAGAACCTTGCCTACCTCCATGGAGGTGTGTGACCAGTAGAACCTTGCCTACCTCCATGGAGGTGTGAGACCAGTAGAACCTTGCCTACCTCCATGGAGGTGTGAGACCAGTAGAACCTTGCCTACCTCCATGGAGGTGTGAGACCAGTAGAACCTTGCCTACCTCCATGGAGGTGTGAGACCAGTAGAACCTTGCCTACTTCTGTGGCGGTGTGAGACCAGTAGAACCTTGCCTTCTACAACCTGACTGTAGAAAGTAACAGTACAGTAAAGAACCTGGGGGTTATTATTGATTCTGAATTGAATTTACCAAGATTGCCTTTTTTCACCTTAGAAATATTGCACGAATCAGAGCCTATTTGTCTTTGGACGATGCAAAAAGTCTAATCCACGCCTTTGTTTTTTCTCGGCTTGATTACTGCAATGCACTTTTTTCAGGACTGCCTAAGAAAACAACTGACAGATTACAACTTGTCCAAAATGCAGCAGCCAGAGTTTTAACTAGAACTAAGATGAGAGAACATATTACTCCACTGCACTGGCTTCCGGTTGTTTTTAGGATTGATTTTAAAATTATTTTACTTGTCTATAAAGCTCTCAATGGTCTCGCACCTTCCTACCTACATGACTGCCTGCCTAAATATGTCCCAAACCCTGTCCCAGACCAGCAGAACCTTGCCTACCTCTGTGGCGGTGTGAGACCAGCAGCAGAACCTTGCCTACATGCCTACATGTAAAAGGTCAACATGTGAATATCATGTTGACCTTTTACAGAGCTAGTATAGAGTCAATCCTAATATACGGTATGTCCAGCTGGTTTGGCAATCTAACTGTGTAGTACAAATCTCAAAATAAGTAGGCTAGCGAACATGGCTGGGAAGATCATGGGCATGTCCACCCCCCCCATCACTCCCCATGCCATCTTTGAACAAGCAGTGGTGAGAAAGGCTCGGAATATTGTATCTGACCCCTTGCATGTACTGTACCGAGAGTACGAGCTAATGCCATCCGGTAGGAGGTATAGAACTCCACGATGTGTATATAATAGATTTAAACACTCTTTTGTTCCCCCTGTCAAGCAAAAAGCTCAATCAGAGATTGCCGAATGCACTTTAATGACTCAGATATTCAGGGATTGCCAAAAGCACTTTTTTGACTAGTTGCACTTTATCAAGGGAATGTGTGCAGTATCTCTGTTTTGTGTATGTGTGGGTGTTTCATAGTGTTTTTCCTTTTCCTATGTGAACGTGTCTGTTATTTGTATGCAGCTGTGACTCTGTCTCCAAGACACATTTCTCCCAAGGGAGACAAATAAAGATAACCTTGAACCTTGAACCTACCTCTGCGGCGGTGTGTGACCATCAGAACCTGAACCTACCTCTGCGGCGGTGTGTGACCAGCAGAACCTACCTCTGCGGCGGTGTGTGACCATCAGAACCTGAACCTACCTCTGCGGCGGTGTGTGACCAGCAGAACCTGAACCTACCTCTGCGGCGGTGTGTGACCATCAGAACCTGAACCTACCTCTGTGGCGGTGTGTGACCAGCAGAACCTACCTCTGCGGCGGTGTGTGACCAGCAGAACCTACCTCTGCGGCGGTGTGTGACCAGCAGAACCTACCTCTGTGGCGGTGTGAGACCATCAGAACCTACCTCTGCGGCGGTGTGTGACCATCAGAACCTACCTCTGCGGCGGTGTGTGACCATCAGAACCTACCTCTGCGGCGGTGTGTGACCCTTGAACCTTGAACCTACCTCTGCGGCGGTGTGTGACCAGCAGCACCGTGCCGTACTTCCCCCGGCCGATCTCCTTGACCACGTTAAAGTGCTCCTTGATCTCCAGGTGGCTGAGGCTCTGCGCCGTGATCTCCATCAGCTCGTCTATCAGGCTGCCGTCGGCCAGCCCGTCGGCCAGCCCGTCGGCCAGCCCGTCGGCCAGCCCGTCGGCCAGCCCGTCGGCCAGCCCGTCGGCCAGCCCGTCGGCCAGCCCGTCGGCCAGCCCGTCGGCCAGCCCGTCGGCCAGCCCGTCGGCCAGACCCAGCTCAATCATCTTCTCTATCTGGAAAACGTGTCACACAAACATGTTTGGGACGTGTCACACAAACATGTTTGGGACGTGTCACACAAACATGTTTGGGACGTGTCACACAAACATGTTTGGGACGTGTCACACAAACATGTTTGGGACGTGTCACACAAACATGTTTGGGACGTGTCACACAAACATGTTTGGGACGTGTCACACAAACATGTTTGGGACGTGTCAAGACAAAATGGGCTGTATTTTGCGTGTCTTAAGTACCAGGTCTTATTCCCTAACTTGAGTAACCTAAAGACCTGGAGGCGTGATCAATGCCATTTGGCTATTCTGAGTGGCCAAAGAGCATTGACCACGCCTCCAGGTCTTTAGTTTACTCAAGTTAGGGAATAAGACCTGGTACTTAAGACACGCAAAATACAGCCCTTTGTCTTTCTATTTTTTATACAGAGAGAGTCATGGCGGCAAGACATAGGGCTGTATTTTGCGTGTCTTAAAGGACAACTTTAGTTTTTTTCAACCAAGGTTCATGTTTTAGGTTGTTATTAGAGAAACTAAAAGGTGAGTGTTAATTTTCTTTCATTTGCTGCTTTCTTTCGTTTTAGGGATTTTAGCTCTTTTTGACAGGGGGGCGGGGGCATTCGAGCATGGGGCTAAATATGTATTTTTTTACAAAATGTTATGGCGATTTCTTTTTTTATTATTTACTATAGTCCTAATAAACCCCAGGAAATTACACCTGGTTACAGAAGATCACAGGATCTACTGAATATGAAGGTAGCCTACTGGGGGAAGGCTTATACTGTGTGTATAGGCTCAATATGTCAGTTTGTCACATTCAATAGATCCTGTGATCTTTTGTGGCCAGATGTAATTTCTTGGTGTCTAGTAGGACTATAGTAAATAATAAAAAAATAAATCGGCATAAAAAATTGTAAAGAAATAAATATTTAGCCCCATGCTCGAATGCCCCCGCCCCCCTGTCAAAAACGGCGAAAATCCCTAAAACGAAAGAAAGCAGCAAATGAAAGAAAATTAACACTCACCTTTTAGTTTCTCTAATGACAACCTAAAACATGAACCTTGGTTGAAAAAAACTAAAGTTGTGGTTGAAAAAAACTAAAGTTGTCCTTTAAGTACAAGGTCTTATTACTTAACTTAAGACCTGGCCAATGCTCTTTGGCCACTCAGAATAGCCAAATGGCATTGATCACGCCTCCAGGTCTTAAGTTAAGTAATAAGACCTGGTACTTAAGACACGCAAAATACAGCCCTAACTGTTCAGGAGAGGAGAAAAACAGGTTTAAAAAAATATATATATATATCCAAAATTAGTTAATAGCACAGATAGACTCTTCACATAATACTAGAGCTGAAATTGACATGTAAATATGAAATAAATGCTTGATAAAAAAGCAGTTAATTAAGTCCTTGGCAGACATTGAGTTAAACATGTAGCTAGGTGTAATGTTAAGAGTCCACAGAAGTGAACCTTTCAAGCCTGTTTTCTCAACCCGCTGATTTCTGCATTACTCTATAAGCCATTATCTCTCCAAAACCAGTGGGTCAAACTGAACAACCAATATGTCAATTTGAAGCTATGATTCCCTGCTTTCACATGACATGAAAGAAATGCAATGACTTTTCCTCGATCAGAATCGGTCACAAAATAATGTTAAACGTACAGTTTCATATTATGTATGTGAATAAATAATATCTCATAATATACAATGTAATTCATTGATCACAACAATTTATAATGGTCAGGGGTCATCGCCATGCATGCTGGCTTGTGGTAGACATTTTCGTCAAAAATATTTTTTTGCCATGGATATGCAAAACGACCGCAAAATAACATTACCAGAAACAATAAAGAGATAGCCCGGCATGACCATAACAGGTCTGTAACTCTGAGAGTGTACAGGTCCATTTGGTTCCGTTTGGGTTAAAGGGGTCCTTGCATAATAATAAAACATTTGAAAACTATACTAGTACTTGTTGGACTCCTATGAATATGCCATAGTGTCGAAGTAAATCAGTGTCATACATATTCTGAAGAAAACCTTGGAGACTCAGTAATTGGGTCTTTTGATGAAAATATGAACATTTATAATAATGGTGTGTAAAAAAAGAATCACACCTGTGTGAAGTGAGGGGCGTTCTCATCATCGTACATCATCCATTCATTGTCAATCTTTGTGTATAGGACAAAAATAGCTGATTTGCTCGTCCACATAATGACGTCGATTCTCAATTCATTGTCAATGGGAATTAAATGTTTGTGTAAGACGAACATCGACACTGTAGCTGAACATAGGAGGGGCCAGCAGCGCCCTTCGAAAAAGAAAATGAGACGTTTGCCACAGACCAAGGCCAAGTCCTCGGACTCCTCGCCACGGTCACATGTCACATGCACAAAAAAGTATGGTGAGGCAGCTTTTTGCTTCTATGGCCCAACAGCCTGGAATAAACTTCCATTCGAGCTCAGACACGCACCCTCTGTAGACATTTTTAAATCTCAACTCAAGACTCACCTCTTCACCCTTGCTTTTAGTTGAGTTTTATTTTTATATTTTTATTTTAATCTTTTTATGTGTTTTTATTTATTTTATGTTCTTATATTCGGGTTTTGTTCTCTGCTATTGTTCTATCATTTTAACTACTTGTGTTTTATTGTATTTTATTTTTGTGTCCTGCCCTGTGAAGCACTTTGAGCTGCATTTATGTATGAAAAGTGCTATACAAATAAAGTGTATTATTATTATTATTATTATGTCCGTACACCATACGTACATGGTCCATGTCCGTGTACGGTCCATGTCCGTACACGGTCCATGTCCGTGTACGGTCCATGTCCGTACATGGTCCATGTCCGTGTACGGTCCATGTCCGTACATGGTCCATGTCCGTGTACGGTCCATGTCCGTACACGGTCCATGTCCGTGTACGGTCCATGTACGTACATGGTCCATGTCCGTGTACGGTCCATGTCCGTACATGGTCCATGTCCGTGTACGGTCCATGTCCGTACATGGTCCATGTCCGTGTACGGTCCATGTACGTACATGGTCCATGTCCGTGTACGGTCCATGTACGTACATGGTCCATGTCCGTGTACGGTCCATGTCCGTACATGGTCCATGTCCGTGTACGGTCCATGTACGTACATGGTCCATGTCCGTGTACGGTCCATGTCCGTACATGGTCCATGTCCGTGTACGGTCCATGTACGTACATGGTCCATGTCCGTGTACGGTCCATGTCCGTACATGGTCCATGTCCGTGTACGGTCCATGTCCGTACATGGTCCATGTCCGTGTACGGTCCATGTCCGTACATGGTCCATGTCCGTGTACGGTCCATGTCCGTACATGGTCCATGTCCGTGTACGGTCCATGTCCGTACATGGTCCATGTCCGTGTACGGTCCATGTCCGTACATGGTCCATGTCCGTGTACGGTCCATGTCCGTACATGGTCCATGTCCGTGTACGGTCCATGTACGTACATGGTCCATGTCCGTGTACGGTCCATGTCCGTACATGGTCCATGTCCGTGTACGGTCCATGTCCGTACATGGTCCATGTCCGTGTACGGTCCATGTACGTACATGGTCCATGTCCGTGTACGGTCCATGTCCGTACATGGTCCATGTCCGTGTACGGTCCATGTCCGTACATGGTCCATGTCCGTGTACGGTCCATGTCCGTACATGGTCCATGTCCGTGTACGGTCCATGTACGGACATACTGTATCAAGTCATGTACAGTAACATCATACATACCGGTGTTGATTTCATCTTCACAAAGAATGTTCGTCGACTACCTTTTTTTCACTGACGAAAAAAGTGGAAACTAAATTTCACACTTTTTCCACAAATGTCCAAATTTGACTAAATGTTGTCGATTTTGTCAACAAATAAAAACTAGACTGAAATGTTAGGAAGGGACTATAGTGGACATCCAGTGTGAGTCATTTTACACTTGGTTGCATGCTGAAAATAGCCGATCTACAAGCTCACAACGTGTCACTGTGCGATGCGAAAATTAAAATGTGCACGCTGTCATAATCAACTATACTGACTGATACTGTACATACAAGTAGACACTGTAATTACAACTCACTTGAACGCAGTCATGCAAATGATGTATTTCGTCTCCATCTCATTCTGAATTGTACAAACTGTAGCCTATACTTTTAATCGGTTTATTTGCGATTTGCACTGGGGTGAGTCTGACAAAAATAGAAAACAATATATGTATTTGGCATTTATTATTGTAACTGCACTTTTACAATTATATGTGTGTTTCATAGAAAGGAGTTTGAAGAGGTATATTTTCATATCTTATCCAACTCATACATTTCATAAATGAACTTAAAACTATATCTAAAGTAAACTACTGTATAGGCTATACCTAAAGACAGTTCTCAAAGTATTTAAAAATGGGTGAGCGGGCCTTCTGCTCGGTCGCCCCCGAATTGTGGAACGCTCCCCCCCCCCCCCCCCCCCCCCCCCCCACAGTCGGTCGACACTTTCAAGATAATATAGACAATAAACTTTCCTTTTTACCAAAGCATTTGTAAAGCCTTAATTGCCCTTGGCTTGTGTTTTAATGTTCCCGTTCTATTAGATGTTTTTAATGGTGTGTTTGTTTCTTCTGTTTTTATTAATTTTACTGTAGCACTGTAAGAGATTCTTATGAATGTAAAGTGCGTATAAATAAAACATTATTATTATTATTATTATTATTAATGTTGAGTTAGTCTACTCTTCAGACACCTTTCAGCGACTTGTGCTAAACTGCTGTACAGTATATGTACAGTATACAGCATACTGTATATGCAAAAGCTGCACAACACATTTTACTGCAGATGCTGAAAGGTTTACTGTTATTGGCAGTTGACCGCTATATGAAAGTGTGACGTTGACACAGTGACTGCAGCATGTGACATATATAAACATATCTGTTTACGATATACCCTAGTTATGTATTTAAATAATGTGGATAACAAGTGCATGCTGTAAAAAAACAACAACAACAACAGAAAGCTTAATATTACAACTTGATGTAACCTTTTTAAGCTTGATATATATTATATACCATGGTAAAAGATAATACTGACAAAGCTTTAATTAATGATGAAAAAATAATTATAATGATCATTATAATGATCATTGTCACACTAATACCCCCTTAGATAGCATTTCTGTAGACGTAGATAGCATCTGATACAGACTTATAGCATGTTATGTAGACGGCACTATAATTGCATTGTATATAGTCATAGCACGCCATAGTACATATGTATAGCATAGTAGTATATATATATAGCTTATATGTATAGTCTCATAATATAAATATTCCACTGTTACTTTCTTAGCTTACGCATGTTTTATGATAAATGCTTTTGTGATGTATTCCCATGCTTTTGTTCCTGATTATTGTAAGTCGCTCTGGATTAAGAGCGTCTGCTAAATGTCTAAATTGTAAATTGTAAATTGTAATACTGTTAGTAACAGTGAATATTGTATTTCCAAACTTTGAGTGCAATTTCCACAACATTAGTTTGCAAGTCATAAATAAGGTAATTGACTGTGTAGACTCTTTACTCTGAGTATATATAATATATCAGTATCAGCATTTCATGTCAGCTATATATTTGTAACACCTTTTTCAGGCTTACCTTCTTTTTCTTTTTTACGATCTGTTTGCAGAAATCGGTTGTGGCTGACAAAACTCCAAAACCACACACGCACACACATTCACACACACACACACGCACACGCAATGACTCACTCCCTCGCCCCCTCAGTCACACACACACACACACACACACACGCACACACACACACATGCCACCGTGCGGCCAGGTGACGTGCATGTGGTCATCGATGTTAAAACGTTGCAGCTGCAGGTTGAATAATGGCTGTCCTTTCTTCACCTTCACTACTGTACTGTACTGTACTGTATTTACTGTATACTGTATATACTGCACTGGCATGGATCAGTGTGCAGACGGAATGAACTCATGCAGCACAGAAAGAACTGCCACACTGCCCTGAACGGTCTACCATGAACACTGCCCTGAACGGTCTGCCATGCACACTGCCCTGAACGCTCTGCCACACTGCCCTGAACGCTCTGCCACACTGCCCTGAACGCTCTGCCACACTGCCCTGAACGCTCTGCCACACTGCCCTGAACGCTCTGCCACACTGCCCTGAACGCTCTGCCACACTGCCCTGAACGCTCTGCCACACTGCCCTGAACGCTCTGCCACACTGCCCTGAACGCTCTGCCACACTGCCCTGAACGAGAGGTGCTGTCTGTCTGTCTGTGCACGGCTCTGTCAGCTCAGCTCAGCTATGAACCGCCAGTATGTGTAAGGGACTTAGTGAGAGCCCCTTTGACAGCTGATTACAGCGAGCCCGTGCAAAGGGCACTCATAATACAGCCACTCACACACACACACCGACACTGTGTACATGCACACGCACACACGCAGACGCACGCACGCACACACACACGCACGCACACACGAGAGAGACGGAGGAGAGAGAGAGAGAGAGAGAGAGAGAGGGGGAGATCAAAACACAGAAATATAGGGTAGCATAAGGGATACAGCTAACTGTGGACTCATCCATTCAAAGTTACAGCGATGTGGGCATATTTGCATCCCTCAAATAAGAACACAAATAAGAACATAAATAAACATTAATTTGACATTTTATGTCAAATTAATGTTTATTTATGTTCTTATGTGTGCAATAATAGTGACGAATCATAACTGATTCAATTTGAGAGGAATGGCATTTTCTATTGTAAATATTGTTGGGGAAGTCATCATGTGTTTTCCATGTGAGCTTGTAGCATTTCAACACTTTCTGAAATTAACAATAAGGCCATATCACACTTTCAATATCAAATGACACTGATCATGCTCTGTATCACTTATTTAACCTCATGCCATCTTTTAGTAGAAGTTTTGCCCCCTCGGCCATCGCGGCATTAAACAAACTGCCCCGCCGATAAAATGGTTCCATGTATGCAGTGGGTCATGTATGACTGATAAGATGGTTCTGTACACAGTGGAGACCACGTGTTTGTTTTATTGGAGTTATTGATTTTGATGTGGGTGTTTGAACAGACTGCGAAGACAAATATCCTTCGGGACAATAAAGATTATAACTAGTATTATTATTATTATTATTATTTGAACTGTTGGGAGGCTTTACACGAAGTTGCACTATAAGACGTGGTTCTCATGAGGAGGTAAAGAACACGTTGCCGTGCAGCTTTTAACCACACCGCTTTTGACGTTTCCATTTAGCCTCCACATCCGTCCAGACGGCGTGTTCATCAAGATAAGGGAGAGAAAACCCCCCACTTTCTGGAAGTCGAGCACTGAGGGTCTGATCCTGTAAGATAAGCACACACACACACACACACACACACACACACACACACACACACGCACGCACGCACGCACACACACACACACACACACACACACACACACACACACACACACACACACACACACACACACACACACACACACACACGCACACACACACACACACACACACGCACACACGCACACACACACACACACACACACGCACACACGCACACATGCACACACACACACACACACACACACACACACACGCACACGCGCACACGCACACACGCACACACACACACACACACACACACACACACACACACACACACACACGCCGCCACTCTGTGACTTGAAATCTTGAAATATGCTGATGCTATGATGAATTTGAATGTGAGGAAATTTAGTTATTTTTAGTTCTAACTACATGTATGTTGTTTTCCACAGGAACTCCTTTTGGTGTTTTAACCCTTCAGGACGGGAACCTCTTTTGGGGGTTCTTGTTGCTATGTACAGTTGCTATGTACAGTATACATAGCAACATAAAATAAAAACATATTTTTGGGGGTGGGTCGGGGCAGGTGAGGATCAGGCTCAGAAACCACCGATGATTAATTATTTCCACTGCGACATCGAGTTGAATGCCAACGGATGATTCATATTTCGTGACAGTAACAAGTTTCTCCGGAGATTCCAGGATTTAGAAGGTGTTTTTAGCCTCAGTCCTAAATGGGTTGACACCCTGCCTCTCTGTCATTTAGCATGACACACCAAATAGGCCTATAGCAAAAACAGCAGATCTACAAGCTAACAATGTGTCGTATATCATATCATGACACGTGCATGAGCTCTTAGAGACACTTTGTGAATTAATGCATTCATTTACAAAAGGAAACAACATCGTAATAGCGGTTGAAATATGGAGACATATATATACTATAGGCTATACGGTTTCTTCCCAACATGAAGCGACAGAAACGCAGTGTGGCTATTATAGCACGTGTCCTGTTCCGAGATGCTTTTCACAGCTTTTGGTATTACCCGCTCAGACGCCCAATGTGTCGCGTTAAGCCATTCTGAACGGGAACCCCTTTTGATGTTAGCATTACGTCATGCTTTAGCTGTTGAAAAACAGCAGATCTACAAGCTCATAGCGCGCCACCGAGCTTGTAGGTCTGCTATTTTTGGAAGAAAAATCGAAGAACGACTGACACATAGAAACATAGCTTTTATAGAATCTGATCTCAGGTCAGAATGCGTTAAGCCACGTGTATACGGGGGGATGATACGAGTGTGAAACGGATCCCGCCATGCAGTGCCAGGCCTCTTATCTCCATGTCCCTGAAGCGACAGTCATGAATGCACTCAAGCTGTGGCACTTGTACAAACAAACCCCTGGGTATATGTCGGCTACAACCCCAACAGGCCTAATGAGGTGTTGTTTGTGTACAGTATAGTGACGGCTGTCCGCCGTGCTCGCGAGCACTCACTCAGCGCTTTCGAGCGCGACTGCTACTGCGTAAGGGCACGCACGCACGCACGCACGCACGCACGCACGCACGCGCGCACACATGCACGTTTCATTGAGAATGTATTCACTCAACACTCAACAGCAGTTGTTGGTAATAACGAAGTGCAGAAATGGATACTTTGGTGTTTTGCAGTGTCTGAGTGTACGAGGTTGTGTAAGGTTAATGAGATGTCACTCATCTCAGTCATAAGCCTGCATGGCAGCCATATTGGATCGGGCCAGCTTCACTATATAATCGGGGGCCGGCCATGCACGTTTTTTTTCCCCAAAGGCCGACCGAAAAGAGACCGGAAATCTTTTTTTTTTTAAGTTTTAAATTACGTATTTTATCTTGTTTTTGTTTAAAAATGAATGCATGCACACACTGTCGAGGATCGAAGCTCAAAAGCAGCGATGAACCGGGCCCTCGCACCTCTGTCCAGCTGGCAATCAGTTACATACTGTAGGGGGAAAATAGGAGAAACCTGACCTATATGTACCAATCAGTTACAAACTGTAGGGGGAACATACGTAGGAGAAACCTGACCTCGGCTATATTCACTTGGCGGTGAAGTTTGACATGACACGTCGCCATGGTCACGCCGTTTCACGGAAACGCACGTTTTTATCACATTTTATCTTTAAGGTCTTTTGTGTATGCTGAGCGACTTTGAGGTGGATCTGACCATCCTTCTAGGAGGAGTTTATTAAAGTATGACAAAGAAAAGTCTACTAAATACAATAAATGAGTGACACCTGTGTGTCAAGATACATTTGCTATCAAGAAGTAGAAGAAGAAACAGGGGAATTAAGTAGCACTTCTTGAAAGCAAAGATTGGAACTCGTAACTGTAGATGCGACATTAATCAATACTTTGCAATTACATTACATATGTATTGTCTAAAAATGAAGGTTTCCCGAGATTATGATTGCTGGTGGCGGTTACTACCATTATACTACTAGTATTGATTAACAGTATTTGCTATATATATATATATATATTATATATATATATTAGCCTTTCAGTTTTTGTGCATGCTTGTCTGTAGTAACCTGTAAAAAGGAATAAAAACAAAGTAAACATGAAATGAAAGTTTCTTACAGCAGCAAGCTGTGATTGATCAGTGACATAATTATTGCCTCTCCCTCCTCCAGCCTGTTAGCTCCCTCTCCTGTCAGAGCGTAGCAGCTGGCCTGACTCTCTCTCTCAGCACCGCAGCACCAGAGCTGTCTGCTGGCCTGACTCTCTCTCTCAGCACCAGAGCTGTCTGCTGGCCTGACTCTCTCTCTCTCAGCACCAGAGCTGTCTGCTGGCCTGACTCTCTCTCTCTCAGCACCAGAGCTGTCTGCTGGCCTGACTCTCTCTCTCAGCACCGCAGCACCAGAGCTGTCTGCTGGCCTGACTCTCTCTCTCTCAGCACCAGAGCTGTCTGCTGGCCTGACTCTCTCTCTCTCTCAGCACCGCAGCACCAGAGCTGTCTGCTGGCCTGACTCTCTCTCTCAGCAACGCAGCACCAGAGCTGTCTGCTGGCCTGACTCTCTCTCTCTCAGCACCGCAGCACCAGAGCTGTCTGCTGGCCTGACTCTCTCTCTCTCTCAGCACCGCAGCACCAGAGCTGTCTCCTGTCCTGACTCTCTCTCTCAGCACCGCCGCACCAGAGCTGTCTGCTGGCCTGACTCTCTCTCTCTCAGCACCGCCGCACCAGAGCTGTCTGCTGGCCTGACTCTCTCTCTCAGCACCGCAGCACCAGAGCTGTCTGCTGGCCTGGCTCTCTCTCTCAGCACCGCAGCACCAGAGCTGTCTGACACCAGGAATCATTATGATTTTAAAAGTATTATTATGCATAAACAAACTGCATAAAGCATAATCATAAACTAAGAGATACACAGAATAATTAAAGATCGTGGAGAATTTCCTGGTGAGGACGATTCTACAAATGAATTCTAAATCATGACTTTTTGATTGATTGAAATATTTATTAACAGTTTGTAGAATTACAGTACTACATTTCAAGCACAAACTCAAATACAAAGACTGTTAACTGTGAGTGGACGACCCAATTAACGTATGCGCTATGTCAGTCGTTCTCAAACATTTTCCAGCAGCCTGCTCACTCCTCATGCATTGAAGGAAGCATGAGCTCATTTCGGGGCTCTCCCCAGGTCGCTCTACCTGGAACAACAACATATTCTAAGATGGGGGTCGACGGCCAATTACATAATCATTTTTGGGGGTCCTTGACATGAAAATGTTTGAGAACGACTGACGTTTTTCTGAAAACTGTCATGATTTAGAATTCATTTTGTAGAATCGTCTTCACCAGGAAATTCTCCACGAGCTTTAATTATTCTGTGTGTGGCTGTGTCTCTTATTTACACCAACAATGTTCTTGTGAAGCAGTTTGTTTATGCTTTATGCAGTTTGTTTATGCTTTATGCAGTTTGTTTATGCTTTATGCAGTTTGTTTATGCTTTATGCAGTTTGTTTATGCTTTATGCAGTTTGTTTATGCTTTATGCAGTTTGTTTATGCTTTATGCAGTTTGTTTATGCTTAATAATACTTATTAAGATCATCATCATGCCCATGAGGACTACATCTTAGACAACTGGAACCCGGTGGAAAATGGGTTACAAAATCGTAGGATAAAAATAAATAAAGAATAAATAATAATAATAATAATAATAATAATAATACCATATCAGAACAAAGCTATATTAGCCTACTGTTGCTGCTGACTTGGGAGCGAGGCCATTTTTGACGACTCGACCAATAAGACACCACGTTAAGAAACCACGTTAGCTCGTAGGCCTACAATGTGTAAAATCAGCTCACGATATATAATATATAATATACTATATTAATAAACCAGTACTGTATAGGGCCCTGCCTGTGGTCAACTATAAAGAGCACTGCAGTATCTCTCCTCGTGCACTATGTGGATGTTTAAAGCATCACGTCAGCATGCACAGCATGGCACACAAGCTTCATAACAAACTCTCTTCATATGGCTTTTCAAAATGCCATGAAAAATGGCCGTGTGAGCCTGTCAGACGGGGCGCTCATCGTGTTACGCTGTCACCACCCACACCACAGGGGGTCTAATGTCACGTCAGGGGATCTCTCACGCCACACAGCACGGGGCAATGCGGTCTTCAGGGCGCCAGACGGAACAGAGTCCCGAGCTCCCGACCTCTGGGACTCTGTGTGTGTGTGTGTATACACGCATATACAGTATACAGTACACCATGAAGCACTCACTGTACTGTACCCAGCCATGCAGGACCACCTCCACTGTCTCGAGGAGCCGTCGGGAATGGAATTACAGGACTGTGTGTGGAGCAGGGACGTGCACACACACATACATCTCCTAAAGGTTCCCGAGAAATTTCATCGGGTAAACAAGGGAGAACGAGCCTTCTCTGTCCGTGCCCCTAAAATTTGGAACACCCTCCCCAAAACCATCCGACAAGCAGATACCATTGCATCTTTTAAAACTCTTCTCAAAACATACTTGTTCAGAAAAGCATTCCCCCCCTAGCCCCGTTGAATGTTTGTTCACTGAATTCTGTCGGTATTTTTATTTTTATTTTGATCTATTACATTGTTGTTGTTTTTATATTGTATATGAATATGCTTTCTGCTGCGGGTTCTTGATTTACTGTGCTGCATCCGTTTGGATGTGTTCGATTCTCCTGTGAATTTGTTGTGCAGCACTTTGTGACTTTGTCCAGAAAAGTGCTATATAAATAAAGTTATTATTATACAGTATAGACACCAAAGGGGGCTTGATCAGCCCCGTCTGAAAAATAACTGCCCCGATCTCCAGACCAGTGGCGTGAACAGATAGACACTAGGGGGTGCTAGAGCACCCCCTGCCCTTTTGGCAATTTTGCTCTTAAAAAAAGAAAAAAAATGTTTTGTTTTTTTTTCTTAATTTGTAGTGTGTGGACCATGCGGTGACATTGATCAAATCTTGATAAAAAAACGCTTCTACTATATTATTTAGGCCCCCCACAATCTAAAGCTATGTTTCTATGTCAATGGGTTCTTCGATTAAAGAAAAATAGCAGACCTACAAGCTCGTAGCGCGCCACTCGGTGGCGCGCTATGAGCTTGTAGATCTGCTATTTTTCAATAGCTAAAGCACCAAAATGGGTTCCCGCCCCAAAACGCGCTGCACAAGGTGCCCTTTTTTTCACTTGAGCACCTGCCCCTCTAAATGTCTGTGCACGCCACTGCTCCAGACCACGAATGCAGCATTTACGACATGGTGTAGAGTAGAGTATATAGAGCTTATTTATTGTGGTCATTAAAACAAATCAATACAGTGCCTGCTTTTTTTTCTTTTTGCAAAAGAAACATTGACCAAAAAGGTGTATAGGCTGAAGCCTATATAAGCTTATATATAGTGCCTATACCCTTCTAACAAATAAAGAGGTAAAATAATACAACAAAGCAAACAGAAGGGGGGAAAAAAAACCAAGAAAACAAAACAAAAACAAACAAACATAACATAAAACAAAAACAAAGACAGACAGGACATATACAGTTAACAGGAACAAGACAAAAAAAGAACAAAAACAACAAAACAAAACACAAAACGAGAAACAAAACATCATATCAATGGTGAAACGGGGGAGGGGGCTCAGAAACCACTGATGATTCAGTATTTCCACTGCAACCATCGACATGCGTTCAGCAGAGCCAGGCAAGTTGACGGGTTCACACTTTCATCACAAGCATGCCAATAAACGCCACCGGGTGATTTATACTGTACGTGTGACAGTAACGACATTCTCAGTGACTCGCAATAACACGCAATGACACGCAATAACATATATACATTTTATGTGCTGGTCATATAGTGGTTGCTAATAAAAGTGTATTCATTTATTCAATGAGTAATTAAACCATTTTGGGGCGGGGACCCCTTTTGGTGTATTAAACATTATGTTATAATTTAGCTATTGAAAAATAGCAGATCTACAAGCTCATACGAGCTTGTAGGTCTGCTATTTTTGAAAAATCGTGAAAATATTTATTTCAGAAAACTGGAGGATTTAGAAGAATTCTATTTTAGAAAACTTTCAACGTTTTAGAAACTGCAGGGTGCACCAACCGGCATTTATTTTAGAAAACTTTCAACGTTTTAGAAACTGCAGGGTGCACCAACCGGCATTTATTTTCTAACTCCCGGTTTGGGCTTTTGAAAATAATAGTCACCAAAAAAGAATTATAGATCTTGTACAAGCTCGCATTGTGAGACTCCAAATTGATAGCTTGTTGGTACTTTTTTCTTTTTTTAACAATATATTTATTGCATTTTTCTCTTTTTTTAACAAACAGACAATACAACAAAACAATACATAATACATCACAGACAATACAATTACTTAAAATGAAAAACAAACAAAAAACAAAACAAGAACATACAGTATATAAATACAGTATAATCAAATAAAATAAGGGCACTTAGAATGGTATAACAACAACAGAGTCCTTATGGCCACAAGACCAAACAGCTGCAGAGAATACAATTAGACGTTTTCTTGTTGGTACTTTTAAGACTTTTGACAATAACTATTTTAAGATTTAGCACATTTCAACAGGACAGAACATGATGCAAATCTATATAGGTATAAGCACTCAAAACAAGTGGTTTTATTGCTGAAAGCCAGGACTATTTGGTGTTACCGGGGCATATGAATGTTTTAGAGACATATGCCAGGACTCAGGAAACCCAGCTTGAAACAAGGAAAATCTTGGGAAAGACCTGTGACGTTGGGTCATTCTAATAAAATACAGGCCTTATAAACTGTATAAGCTAGAGAGGGTTTTGACTATGTAAGTCTATATATCTCTCACACCCACATTAGCCAAATCAATTGGGAGTATTATATATTTTTATTGTGTGAGGCTTGCTGCATTGTGCTGCTATGTGAAAGCTGAGAAATGTAGCCCTGTGAGAAATGACATAAACATGTCAGCATTTCCAGACGCTTTTCTCTTATCAGGAATCATATCTGACAGCTGTGCTGGACTGTAGCCAACTTGTTCCGAGTGAGATTATGACTTAACTGTTCCTACACACGCGCTAACTGCCTCTGCATGCTGTTTGAGTAATATAACCACATCTGTGACATAAGGCTACCACTTGTGTGTGTGTGTGTGTGTGTGTGTGTGTGTGTGTGTGTGTGTGTGTGTGTGTGTGTGTGTGTGTGTGTGTGTGTGGGGTGAACTGGACTTTGTCTTGAACCTATTTAGGCCTGACTGAAAAAAATGTCTTCTAAATCATGACAATTTTCTGAAAAACCTCATGTTTCTATGTCAGTAGTTCTCAGTATTTCATGTCAAGGACCCCAGAAATGTAATTGCATGGCCGCCGACCCCCATCTGAAAATATGTTGTTCGCTCTGAAAGAATATATATATATTCAAAAAAATGTGCGCCATATTTTCACGATTTTTCAAAAAATAGCAGACCTACATAAGCTCGTAGACCTACAATATGAGCTTGTAGATCTGCTATTTTTCAATAGCTAAAGCATAACATAAATGCTTGTGACAACCAAAAGGGGTTCCCTGTACAGAACGGCTTAAGTGGAAAAAGTGAAACATTGCACTCACACACGTACAGAAGACGTACAGTAAAGACCTCCACTCACACACGTACAGAAGACGTACAGTAAAGACCTCACTCACACACGTACAGAAGACGTACAGTAAGACCTCCACTCACACACGTACAGAAGACGTACAGTAAAGACCTCACTCACACACGTACAGAAGACGTACAGTAAGACCTCCACTCACACACGTACAGAAGACGTACAGTAAAGACCTCCACTCACACACGTACAGAAGACGTACAGTAAAGACCTCCACTCACACACGTACAGAAGACGTACAGTAAAGACCTCGGCAGACATGACATATTCACAGACATGTGCGTGTCGTCTATACAGACACGTGGCTCCTCCTCCCGCCGATGAAAAGATTTATCTATTGTTATCCCATTCTGACCTGAGATCAGATTCATACGAGGTTTCCACTGGACACACACTGGTCTGATGAACCCATTCTGACCTGAGATCAGATTCTAAAAAATGTCAGTCGTTCTTCGATTTTTCAAAAAATAGCAGACCTACAAGCTCGTATCGCGCCACTCGGTGGCGCGATATGAGCTTGTAGATCTGCTATTTTTAAATAGCTAAAGCATAACATGATGCTGACACCAAAATGGGTGCCCGTTCAGAATGGGTTAATAATAATTCTGGGTGTTGGTTTCATAGTCGTGATGAACTGCAGTTTGACCGTCCAAGTCTGTGAGTGACACATGCTCTTGGACGCATGCAGGACAGACACGCACGCACGCACGCACACACATTATATCTTACTATTAAAGTGCACTTTTCAACTACACGTACTACTTTCAACCGAGTTGTTGCTGTTTTTTTATGCTTTATTTATAGTAGAGTGCAGAGACTATAGTAAGTAAGTAAGTACATTTTTATTTATAAAGCACCTCTAAGACCCAGCGTTGCTTTTTAGCAACAATTTTATTTTATTTAATTACTAAATTATTATTATTTTTTTCTGTTCTTTTTTCACCTAAACGTCATCAGTGATGTTCATTGCAATGCCATTTCAATGCCATTGGTCATGATATTTGCATATAAATACCCCCCACAGAGGCTGAAATTCACACAAATAAAAAATGTCTGGACTCTTTGCGATTTTTAATTTTTTTTAACCTATGACTTTTGACCTTTAACCCTAATAAAAGTAGGTAAATAATTGTAATATATGTTTTTTTGTGATCATTAGAATGTCTAGAACATGTTTTATTCATTATTGTGAAAGATATCCCCAAAATGTAAATTATTAATTTATTATATTATATAATTATTATATAATTATTATAAATTTTTCATCAAACTTTTTAATTTTTTATTTTTTTTAACATATTTTTTAATCTTTGTCCTAGTAGTACAAAGTAGTAGTAAGGTTGAAATCATTTTTTTGCAAGTAGAAATTAATGCGGGTGTTAGAGGGCAAGGTTACAAAGTGCTGTACAATGAACACAAATTAAAACAGGACAGTAAAACAAGCAAATAAGAACAACACAATCAAGTAACAGGAATGCAAGAGTCAAAGGAAGAAAGGAGAGCCATGTGGCGCACGCACACACACACGCACACGCACACACACACACACACACACACACACACACACACACACACACACACACACACACACACACACACACACACACACACACACACACACACACACACACACACACACACAGGCCTATTATATACAGTAGCCTACTGTATAATTTTTATTATGATGGGTACAGCAGGTGGACAGTAGTATAATTTAGTAAAACAGAAAACCAGGAAGCCAACAGTCTGGAACCGATCGAACAAATTCATCAACTTCAAATCCACCTGTGATCTCACGGGCTTCCAGGACAGTTACAGGACATTCCATTATTAAGCATAAAGTGGAACATCTAGTCTGAGTGCATGACGTGAGGGATGGTGTACGTATGGCACATAGATTTTCTATGCCAGGAAGGCTAGCTATTCAGTATTTTAGCTGTGACGTGAGCGCCCCCTCCTGAGATACTTCCGGGTCCTACTTTTGTGTCGCTTTTGTGTCCCCATACATAGAGTTATACTGTGACGCTCCGTCGGACTAAATCTGAGACGAAAACAACCACGAAAGTCTAATTTTACCGCTTTCCTCGCAACAACAAAGCTGCTGCTCTCCCAAATCCTGCTGTGACAGGCCGTCTGCCCCACATGGAATACTATCGCCATTTTATTTGATTGTGTCAACTAAATCCTCATTAATGCAAACTAGATTCAACATACTCAAGCCTGCACACATTCTAAATATACCCCAGGAATATTTTACCAAGCAAATGGACTGTTGCCACCTTCAATAATAATGATAATAATAGTCTTTATTGTCTCCACATCATATATTTTTGTTGTCATGGACACTCTAGTTGGAAGCATTAAGACCCATTTTAACCCTCAATGGCTTCCTTCCTGAAAAATAACGTCATTGTAAAAATAGATTCACGCGTTTAGATAGTCTTTTTACAATGAGATGAACGGGAGCTGGTGCCACTTGGACCCGGACGTAACGTAGCACTACAAAATGACGTCGGACTTAAATACTGAATATAGAGCGTCGTAGTCCCGCCTCCTCGAGAGACCCGGAAAATAAATCCCCGTTCATTTTCCTCATAGACTTTTCAGAAAGTATTTATTTAAAGACGGTTACGGGATTAATTTCCTGGGCCTGGCTTCGTCATGAAAGGGGGCGGGACTGCGACGCTCTATAGAAACAACTTCATCACTAAAACTGATTTAAACTTGTTTTGCTAATCAGATGAGAGATTTAACACCAGAGGCATGCCATTTTAACCACAGCTGCACAGCAATATAAAATACATCAATTTAACTCAGAGTGTAAAAATGCACTCTTTATTGGTCCATATTTACACTTCCCGAATTAAATGAACACTCATTGACATATTCCCACAGCCTGGTTTAGTAGTTGCGGTTGTGTACTGTGTGCGTGCGTGCATGTTTAGGTTTATTAACTAAAAATACAATTTTACAAAATATATACAAAGAACAAATTCACATTATAAAATCAAATTCACAAATCACAGTTCACAGTTAGTTATATGTACTAATTGGCAAGGCATGTGACTGTGTACATGAGCAGAGGTATTAACTGTGTACATGAGCAGAGATATTAACTGCTGCCATGGGTTGGCTGTGCAATTGTCTCTTTAAAAGCTCACAATACGCAGTATAGCGTTCAGCACTGCGAGGCATGCGATGTACGACAGAATACTTCCAGTGCCTCCTGGCGTGACGGGCCGGATGGATTTCTGAAGTCACATCGCGGGGGACACGAACTCCATACTGGCCCGACTGGTCGAACAAGACAGAGAAATGCAACAGACCTTAATATAGAAAGGTTATAATGTGAACGCAGCGAGAAGGAATTAGCTTCACAGCAGTGCTGCTTTTGACAGAGTGGGTGAAGACAGGCCGCTGATATATGGTTTCAGCTCTGAAGCGCCTCGCGTTGCGGCCGGGTTTTCGAGCTTGCAGATCTGCTATTTTCGGCGTACAGTAGTGGGGCCAGTGTTGTTTTTGGCAGCACAGTTTTCTTTTAGTTTTAGTCTCTTGAATAGTTTTATTTTATTTTTTTTAGTCACCTGGAATGTCTTAGTGTTAGTCTAGTTTTAGTCGACTAAATATCAGAAAGATTTAGTCGACTAAATCTACAGTTGATTTAATGTAACTGTTTTACACTTGCTGAAAATAGCAGATCTACAAGCTCACAACGCGTCGCGCTGCGACGCGTTGTGAGCTTGTAGATCGGCTATTTTCAGCATGCAACCAAGTGTAAAATGACTTCTACTGGATCTCTTGTCCACTAGTCCCTTCCTAACATTTTAGTCTAGTTTTTATTTGTTGACGACATTGTCAGTATATTTAGTCTTAGTTGTCGTCATAGCTTAGTTTTCATTTAGTTTCCATTTAGTTTTCGTCAGTGGAAAAAGGTAGTCGACGAACATCTTTCCTCTTAGTTTTAGTCGACGAAATCAACACCGAGTGGGGCACACTTTTTGAGGCATAACATGCTATACTACTCCCCCTAGATTACATGGTTTACTTTGATGTGTTATATTTTCTTTTGTGTGTTTGTCGTATTGTTCATTTACCTTTTTTGTGCAGTCTGTGTTTTTATTAATTTATTGCCAACTTGTAGACTTTTGTATTGTTCTTAATGAACTTTTAATCTGTTTAAACTAATGACCTCTTCCATACAGGAAAGGATTCAAAATAAGCCAGCTGGCTTCTTCCCTTCCTTGCATTGTATTTATGTTATTTGAGATGTTATTGTCTATTTTTTGTACTACGTGCTAAATAAATAAACCTAAACCTAAAACCCTAAACCCTGCGAGAGCTGAGAGTCACCTCACTGGATGTTATAACTATACGACCTTTCTGCACACTATGCCAAGCTGAGGGTGCAGAACATAAGGCCTCTTACCCAACCCAAATGTCTTATTATGGTCATTTTTGCCTGATACAAATGAGATCTGGCTAGATCAGCAACAGCATAGCAATCCATGCGGGAACCAGACGGTGTCCAGCAGCAGCTGTCCTGTCCTGTCCCGGTCAGTTGTCAGTGTTGAAATGTGTTTAACCCATTCTGACCTGAGATCAGATTCTAAGAATGTCTTCTACATCCTCACAGTTTTCTGAAAAAGCCATGTTTCCATGTCAGTCGTTCTTCGATTTTTTCAAAAATAGCAGACCTACAAGCAGACCTACGAGCTTGTAGATCTGCTATTTTTCAATAGCTAAAGCATAGCATGATGCTAACACCAAAAGGGGTTTCCCGCCCCAAAATGGGTTAAATGAAAGGCTCTTATCTTGGCCCAGGGATCAGTGAGACCTCTCCCCTCTCTGGTGCTGTCCAGCCTGCATGCATCCTGGCGGTCTCACACGTTTAGAATAGTCATGTACGTGAATGATAGGAGTAATTGGTGCCATGTCTTCTTAGTCACAGTGTGTGAGGCACGGGGATTATAGGACCCAAGTGCGGACAGAAAGGCAGATAGATGCAGAGGAGCTCAGAGTTTTATTTTCCAATAAACTCTCAAGGAACAGAACACACAGCAACTTAAATGACAATCGGACTCAAAGGAACTGAAAGAACAGGGATATATATATATACACAGGCAGGGATAACAGGACACAGGTGAACACAACTGATCATCAACACTGCGATAGGCTAGCTGGGGAACTAAGAGGACACAGGTGGGAACTAACAAATCAGCTAAAAGGGTTTTATCCTCGGATTCGGGTTCTTGGAAATGCCCCCCCAGCCACTGTGTTAGTTTTACTGAGGTTAGGTTTAGGTATAGTTTTACTTAGGTTACGGTCAGGGTTAGGGTTAGGTTTAGGTATAGTTTTACTGAGGTTAAGGTTAGGGTTAGGGTTAGGTTTAGGTATAGTTTTACTGAGGTTAAGGTCAGGGTTAGTGTTAGGTTTAGGTAGAGTTTTACTGAGGTTAGGGTTAAGGTTAGGTTTAGGTATAGTTTTACTGAGGTTAAGGTCAGGGTTAGTGTTAGGTTTAGGTATAGTTTTACTGAGGTTAAGGTTAGGGTTAGGTTTAGGTATAGTTTTACTGAGGTTAAGGTTAGGGTTAGGTTTAGGTATAGTTTTACTGAGGTTAGGGTTAAGGTTAGGTTTAGGTATAGTTTTACTGAGGTTAAGGTTAGGGTTAGGTTTAGGTATAGTTTTACTGAGGTTAGGGTTAATGTTAGGTTTAGGTATAGTTTACTGAGGTTAGGTTTAGGTATAGTTTTACTTAGGTTAAGGTCAGGGTTAGTGTTAGGTTTAGGTATAGTTTTACTGAGGTTAAGGTTAGTGTTAGGTTTAGGTATAGTTTTACTGAGGTTAAGGTTAGGGTTAGGTGTAGTTTTACTGAGGTTAAGGTTAGGTTTAGGTGTAGTTTTACTGAGGTTAAGGTTAGGGTTAGGTTTAGGTGTAGTTTTACTGAGGTTAAGGTTAGGGTTAGGTTTAGGTGTAGTTTTACTGAGGTTAAGGTTAGGGTTAGGTTTAGGTGTAGTTTTACTGAGGTTAAGGTTAGGGTTAGGTTTAGGTGTAGTTTTACTGAGGTTAAGGTTAAGGTTAGGTTTAGGTGTAGGGTGTCAATCACAGCGACTGGCCATGCACCCTCTGTACTCAACACAAGGATAAAACCATGTTCACCCCATAGAGTTATATATCTATAGAGAAGACACCCGAGTTCTCCTCCTATCCACTTGCATTAAGTTGCTCAAAAGCGCATGAGGCGGATTCACTCCTCCTTCCTGGTAGGAACAGAGTGCATTCTGGGACGGATTGCAATGGTGAGTGGCCCCAAAACATGAACGCGCTGCCGTTGAACGCGCACGAGCGTCGTCCGTCGTGAACGTGTACAATGTTAGTCAACGGACAGCGCGTTCATGTGTTTGGGGCCAGGCTGCAATACCTTCATTCGGCCACTATGTCCATTTCGCCTCAAGATTTCCTCTGGGTGCCTTCTCTATTCATATATATACTCTAAGGTTCACCCTCTACGTCCCTCTGTACTCAACACGAGGATAAAACCATGTTCGCAACCAATCACAGTACAGGTGAGACAAGGCAGGTAACAAGAGCAGCAAAGGAAAACCTAACAAACTACAAAATAAAAGCGCACAAGGGGAAAGTAAAACTCAAGCTGGATCTATAGGGAACCATGAACACAATACTTCAAAATCACAGGAACGCCAGAGAAAACTAAAACCAAGAACAAGGTGCACTAGAAAACATAACACATGTCACGGAGCATGACAATATAGGGCTCATAAAACCATGTGGAGACAAGCCAGATAAAAAGAGGCAAAGCCTTATTAAAAAAACATTAAAAAGGTAAAAGGAGCAGACAACATTGGCAGGAGAAAGTGCTGATGCATTCAAAGTTCATACAGGCCCCTTTTCCACCGGTTGGTTCCCAATGGGAACCGGTTCAGTTCTTTTTGGTTTTTAGTCCATGAGCCAGAGCTACAAAATTGAAACATTAATTATGAATTGAGTATGCAAAACCATACCTATATTTGATTGTTATCACCTTGAAACTTCCCCAATTGAGTACTTACATGAAGACAATGATCTATTGTATTCAAAATTTTACATTTTTAAATATGCAAATGAAGCATTATGTAGGAAAATATGCAAAATAATCGAAAATATGAAAAAGCTACTTCTGTGGAAGGGTTATCATGTATTAATTTACTTGTATTGATCCTATAAACAATTTAATATGGGGTATAGTTTGCCCACCAATTATGGAGCTCTGGCTCATGGACTAAAAACCAAAAAGAACTGAACCAGTTCCCATTGGGAACCAACTGGTGGAAAAGGGGTCCCAGTGTGTAAAGTGCTGTTCATCTCTCAGGATGTTGGCCTTGGGGGCAGTATGTGGGGAGTGTTCAGTGTCCTGATGGTTTGGGTGAAAGAAACTGTTGGACAGCCTGCTGGTGCTTCCTCCTATTCAGTATTTAAGTCCGACGTCATTTTTTAGTGCTACGTTACGTCCGGGTCCAAGTGGCACCAGCTCCCGTCCGCATCTCATTGTGAATAGAATATCTAAACGCGTGAATCTTTTTACAGTGACGTTATTTTTCAGAAAGGAAGCCATTGAGGGTTAAAATGGGTCTTCCAACTCGAGTGGAATTATTAATGTTTTGTACAAGTGTCCATGACAACAAAAATATATGATGTGGAGACAATAAAGACTATTATTATCATTATTATTGAAGGTGGCAACAGTCCATTTGATCGGTAAATTATGAGGATTTATTTGACACAATAAAATAAAATGGCGATAGTATTCCATGTGGGGCAGACGGCCTGTCACTGTCAGATTTGGGAGAGCAGCGCAGCTTTGTTGTTGCGAGGAAAGCGGTAAAATTAGACTTTCGTGGTTGTTTTCGTCTCAGATTTAGTCCGACGGAGCGTCACAGTATAACTCCATGGGGACACAAAAGCGACACAAAAGTAGGACCCGGAAGTATCTCAGGAGGGAGCGCTCACGTCACGGCTAAAATACTGAATTGGCTCTTGAACCTCCTTCCAGATGGCAGGAGTTCAAGGAGATGGTGGGAGATGGTGGGAGGGGTGGGTCAGAATACTCATGGCCTTCCTGACACAACGGTCTGTGTATATGTATGTCAGCTATTAGTGCAGGCCTTCACGTTGGGACGCCGGTATGATTTGTGGTCGAGGCAGTTGGCAAAGGTCCGTTATAGCGGCCATTATTCTCGCTGCTGTTCCATGTCATCTATGTCAGGCATGTCGCCTGACATGTCAGTGTGCTGCAGCTTCAAGGTTTGTCCTACAGATTTTAAAGAAAAAGTCTTCTACATCCTGACAGTTTTCTGAAAAAGCTATGTTTCTATGTCAGTCGTTCTTCGATTTCTTTTCAAAAATAGCAGACCTACAAGCTCGTAGCGCGCCACTCGGTGGCGCGCTATGAGCTTGTAGATCTGCTATTTTTCAACAGCTAAAGCATAACGTAATACTAACACCAAAAGTATAATAATCAGTGTCGGGCTCATTACTCATCGTTATACTTTTAAATGCTTAAGCGGTGCATTTATATAGCAAAAGGCGCTTTTCAAAAGTAATATCATTACTTTACTCATCAATCTTTGCCCAAAAGTAACTTCTTAGTTATAAGTAGCCTTTACGTTACTTATAATTTGGTTAAGTGTGTACGTACCCTCAATGAATTCTGACTAATTCTGACTTCATTATAATTACCCGTCACTGGTATGGGAGGAGACAAAAAGAAAAGAAAAAGCAAAACATAACTAGAAAAAGTGCCCTTCTGGGCACAGGTCTCCACCAGGATAGGAATGTAGGACATTGCAGCTTGCCTTCATCTGGTGGTTGGATAAAAGGGCAACAAAAGTAAACTAGGGAGTTGGCATACAAAGGTATCCACAGATCCGTGCAGTTAGAGGTAAAAACACTTTTTTGGCCAGTTATAGCGCCACCTTGAGGCTGAGTTGAAATTGTTCATGTGGCATTTCTTCCTCGGCCTAGTGGGAATGTGCGTGCACAATTTCACGGAAATCACGCGATGTGTTCATGATTTGCAGCATTTTGTTTGAAACTGAGCACTCCTGTGAACTTTGGAAGCCAATCTTAACCAATCAGGATGGAGTCTGAGAAATCTGAAAGACCCGTTTCGTTGAATGGCTCTAGAGAGACTGTGTACCAATTTGCGCGATGTTTGGACAAAATCTGTAGGTGTACTGTGCAAAAACTTGTTTTGCACAAAGCGGCCTCCTGGTGGCGCTATAACAGGCCGTTCTGGAAAGTTTGGGGCAGAGGTTCATCGTTGGCATCCAGGGAGTGTGTGTGCAAACTTTGGCATCGACCGGGTTAACGGTGGCCGAGATTAGCTGCTCACGGACACACGGACGGACGGACGGAGTGCAAAACATACTCTCCCCCCATGCCTTCGGCCTGGTGGAGACAACAATCTAACCTTTTTCCATAACTGTATTGTTATTACTTTCCAACACTGGTAACAATGCAGCACAGAATGCCACTTCTTTACGGTTGAGAGTGCGCTGGTATCTCATCACCACCATTAAACCTTCATGGTGTGGCAATAAATGACAAATTGAGCTGTGAGAAATGCACAGGTGCTTCATGTGAGAGAGCCAAGCTATTGTACGTTGACTGCACTGTTGTTTTTGGCAGCACATTTTGATTTTAGTTTTAGTCATAGTCTTTTGAATAGTTTTCATTTAGTTTTAGTCACATTTTATTTTAGTCACCTGGAATGTCTTAGTGTTAGTCTAGTTTTAGTCGACTAAATGTCACGCAATTTTAGTCGACTAAATCTACAGTTGATTTAGTCGACTAAAATGTATTTTGTCGGGCCTTGATGCCGTCGAAATGACAGATTTTACACTTGCTGAAAATAGTCGATCTGCGTTGTGGGCTTGTAGATCGACTATTTTCAGCATGCAACAAAGTGTATTTAGTCTTAGTTTTAGTCATCATAGCTTAGTTTTCATTTAGTTTCTATTTAGTTTTTGTCTGTGAAAAAAGGTAGTCGACGAACATTTTTCGTCTTAGTATTAGTCGAGGAAAACAACACTGGTTGACTGAGCACGTTAATGCACGGACGAGCTATATGACAGACATGTTCAGCATTGCCCCTCTGCCAAGGCAAAGACATGTTGAGCATTGCCCCTCTGCCAAGGCAAAGACATGTTCAGCATTGCCCCTCTGCCAAGGCAAAGACATGTTCAGCATTGCCCCTCTGCCAAGGCAAAGACATGTTCAGCATTGCCCCTCTGCCAAGGCAAAGACATGTTCAGCATTGCCCCTCTGCCAAGGCAAAGACATGTTCAGCATTGCCCCTCTGCCAAGGCAAAGACATGTTCAGCATTGCCCCTCTGCCAAGGCAAAGACATGTTCAGCATTGCCCCTCTGCCAAGGCAAAGACATGTTCAGCATTGCCCCTCTGCCAAGGCAAAGACATGTTCAGCATTGCCCCTCTGCCAAGGCAAAGACATGTTCAGCATTGCCCCTCTGCCAAGGCAAAGACATGTTCAGCATGCGCGTTTCTGTTTCTTTTTACGACAGGCAGTTAGCCAAACAATGGTGCAGGGAAGTCACACCGGTGTCATATTACAGAGCATGTGGCATTGATCTCTCTCTCTCTCTCTCTCTCTCTCTCTCTCTCTCTCTCTCTCTCTCTCTCTCTCTCTCTCTCTCTCTCTCTCTCTCTCTCTCTCTCTCTCTCTCTCTCTCTCTCTCTCTCTCTCTCTCTCTCTCTCTCTCTCTCTCTCTCTCTCTCTCTCTCTCTCTCTCTCTCTCTCTCTCTCTCTCTCCTGCAGGGGCGTGCACAGATCAGTGGTTAGGTTAGGGTTTGAGGTATAGGTTCGGTTATGGTTAGGTTAGGGTTAGGTTATGGTTAGGTTAGGGTTTGAGGTATAGGTTAGGTTATGGTTTGAGGTATAGGTTAGGTTATGGTTAGGTTATGGTTAGGTTATGGTTAGGTTATGGTTAGGTTAGGGTTTGAGGTATAGGTTAGGTTATGGTTTGAGGTATAGGTTAGGTTATGGTTAGGTTATGGTTAGGTTATGGTTAGGTTAGGGTTTGAGGTATAGGTTAGGTTATGGTTTGAGGTATAGGTTAGGTTATGGTTAGGTTATGGTTTGAGGTATAGGTTAGGTTATGGTTAGGTTATGGTTTGAGGTATAGGTTCGGTTATGGTTAGGTTATGGTTTGAGGTATAGGTTAGGTTATGGTTAGGTTATGGTTTGAGGTATAGGTTAGGTTATGGTTAGGTTAGGGTTTGAGGTATAGGTTCGGTTATGGTTAGGTTAGGGTTAGGTTATGGTTAGGTTAGGGTTTGAGGTATAGGTTAGGTTATGGTTAGGTTATGGTTTGAGGTATAGGTTCGGTTATGGTTAGGTTAGGGTTTGAGGTATAGGTTCTGTTATGGTTAGGTTATGGTTTGAGGTATAGGTTAGGTTATGGTTAGGTTAGGGTTTGAGGTATAGGTTAGGTTATGGTTTGAGGTATAGGTTAGGTTATGGTTAGGTTAGGGTTTGAGGTATAGGTTCGGTTATGGTTAGGTTAGGGTTTGAGGTATAGGTTCGGTTATGGTTAGGTTATGGTTAGGTTATGGTTAGGTTAGGGTTTGAGGTATAGGTTAGGTTATGGTTTGAGGTATAGGTTAGGTTATGGTTTGAGGTATAGGTTAGGTTATGGTTAGGTTATGGTTAGGTTATGGTTAGGTTAGGGTTTGAGGTATAGGTTAGGTTATGGTTTGAGGTATAGGTTAGGTATGGTTAGGTTATGGTTAGGTTATGGTTAGGTTATGGTTTGGTTAGGGTTTGAGGTATAGGTTCGGTTATGGTTAGGTTATGGTTTGAGGTATAGGTTCGGTTATGGTTAGGTTATGGTTAGGTTAGGGTTTGAGGTATAGGTTAGGTTATGGTTAGGTTATGGTTAGGTTATGGTTTGAGGTATAGGTTAGGTTATGGTTAGGTTATGGTTAGGTTAGGGTTTGAGGTATAGGTTAGGTTATGGTTAGGTTATGGTTTGAGGTATAGGTTAGGTTATGGTTAGGTTAGGGTTTGAGGTATAGGTTCGGTTATGTTAGGTTAGGGTTTGAGGTATAGGTTCGGTTATGGTTAGGTTAGGGTTTGAGGTATAGGTTATGGTTAGGTTAGGGTTTGAGGTATAGGTTAGGTTATGGTTAGGTTATGGTTTGAGGTATAGGTTAGGTTATGGTTTGAGGTATAGGTTAGGTTATGGTTTGAGGTATAGGTTAGGTTATGGTTAGGTTAGGTTAGGGTTTGAGGTATAGGTTCGGTTATGTTAGGTTATGGTTAGGTTATGGTTAGGTTAGGGTTGAGGTATAGGTTAGGTTATGGTTAGGGTTAGGTTAGGGTTTGAGGTATAGGTTAGGTTATGGTTAGGGTTAGGTTAGGGTTTGAGGTATAGGTTCGGTTATGGTTAGGTTAGGGTTTGAGGTATAGGTTCGGTTATGGTTAGGTTATGGTTAGGTTATGGTTAGGTTATGGTTTGAGGTATAGGTTAGGTTATGGTTAGGTTAGGGTTTGAGGTATAGGTTCGGTTATGGTTAGGTTAGGGTTTGAGGTATAGGTTCGGTTATGGTTAGGTTATGGTTAGGTTATGGTTAGGTTAGGGTTTGAGGTATAGGTTAGGTTATGGTTAGGGTTTGAGGTATAGGTTCGGACTATAGGGATGTGCCGACGAGACATTCTGGCCGATCGAAGAACACCAAGAAACACACAGTAACAAAATTATAATGGCACACAAAACAATAGCAAGCATGTATGTACAACTGGCTAATTAAGTAGTTAAAAATACTCTGTATAAAGGTGGGTTTTCAGACGAGACTTAAATAGGGGACGGATGGGGCTACCCTAATGTGCACTGGCAGTGCTAAAGACAGACCGATTAATCGGACCGATTAATTAATCGGTCTAATTGATTAATCAAAACCGATGTCGATTAATCTAAAAACAACTCAAATCGGCCGATTAATCTCAAATCACTATAGTTGGGACCAATGACTATAGTCTGAACTAAGTACTGTACTTCACCCCATTGTACAGTGTGTGGTCCATGGTGATCCATCAATTCTCCATTAAAAGCTTCACATGTATATTATGTACGCCCCAAAATCTCCACGCGACGCACAAGGTGTCCTTTTTTCACTTGAGCACCACCTGCCCCTTAAACCCATTCTGACCGGGCACCCATTTTGGTGTTGGCATCATGTTATGCTTTAGCTATTGAAAAATAGCAGATCTACAAGCTCATATCGCGCCACCGAGTGGCGCGATACGAGCTTGTAGGTCTGTTATTTTTTTGAAAAATCGAAGAACGACTGACATTTTTAGAATCTGATCTCAGGTCAGAATGGGTTAATCAGAACCAGTGTGTGTCCAGTGGAAAACTCGTATGAATCTGATCTCAGGTCAGAATGGGTTAAAATGTCCGTGCACTATAGGGGTGCACCGATATAGTAACTGCATCAAAATAATCGACTTTGTCTTTGTATGCCATCGTGCCGTTTATAAATGCAAATAATCAGTATATTGAAACGTTTTGCAATGCAAATAATTCTTGTATCTTGTATTTAGCAATTTTAAGAAGAAAAAAAAAGAAAAAGGATTTCCGGGTTTAATTAAATGTGTGTGTTCTCTGTATGTGTTCATATCGAGGTGCAAGTTTGTCCATAATGTGTTCAAATATAATGTCCATGTATTTGCCAGAGAATCATTGTTTATTTTATATCCACATGTTTCCCTTAAAAGAACCTGGTCTATACACATGTTTCACACAGATTTCATGTTTTTGCTAAATAGTTATACTGTATCGATTTTAAATCACCCCTACTGTGCACGCCACTGCCCCCTACTGTGCACGCCACTGCCCCCTACTGTGCACGCCACTGCCCCCTACTGTGCACGCCACTGCCCCCTACTGTGCACGCCACTGCCCCCTACTGTGCACGCCACTGCCCCCTACTGTGCACGCCACTGCCCCCCCCCCCCCCCCCCATGCTCTTTTCCCATAGCCTACGATAAATCCAAAATGGTGTCTACTCTACACAATGCTGTGCCCCGACGGTCCCTCCTTAAGGCTGGTGTTAATTCAGATAATTGTGTGGTATGATCGAGGCCCTACCACTGCCATTCCGATCCAGCTATTCCTATCATGGGGTAACAGGGTGGCAAAGGGCATTCCTTGGAGCTTTCACACCAGGCAGAGCTTTGGAAATGTAGCACGGGAACAGTAACCCCCCCCCCCCCCCCCACGTATAGGACTTTCAAGTGAGCGGATACCGCATGTTGTTTTGTCAACAAATAGCGTCATAATAATGGAGCCATGTTTGTTTGGTGTCGTGGGCATCTCAGAATAGCGTCAGGGCAAACTGACATCCTCTCAAGGTGGCCCTGTGGCATACTATAGGTTGTTTGTATGAGGTGTCTGTCTACTGCCAACACATTCTTTGAATCAACTAGCCTATACACTTAAAAAAAAAACACATTTTTAATAACACAATAAGCAAGCTCCAGCCCCGGCACAGCTAGCTGGCATATCATTCAGTGGCTTTACAGTATGATCAGACATATAGTATGTATTAATTTGACCTGAGATCAGATTCTAATAATGTCTTCTACGTCCTGACAGTTTTCTGAAAAATAACTAAAGCATAACATAATTGCTTAAACACCAAAAGCGGGTTCCCGACCCAAAATGGGTTGATTGCAGTCACTTTTGAAAAGGTCAGCAGTGATGTTCTCAGAATGTAGCAGGGCTGATAAGGGGATAGAATCTTTGGAAAATTGTGAAGACAAAAAAAACCCAATTCTGGTGAAAACCATGAACCCTGACATAGGGGGGGGGGGGGGGGGGGTTGTGTAAACACCTCCCTTTTCCTGTAATGATGAGCGAGTTGGTTTGGCTTTTTTTGCTGAAAATAGTCGATCTACAAGCCCACAACGCGTCGCAGTGCGACGCGTTGTGGGCTTGCAAAGCATAGTTCTATAGAGAGAAGTCACACCCCTTGCGTCAAACAGTTGACAACTTGGGACGCCCCCCCCCCCCCCCCCCCCCCTCTGGGACCCCCCCCCCCCCCCCCCCTTCTCTCTGCCAATCGGTATCAGTGTTGTTTTCGTCAACTAAAACTAAGACGAAAAATGTTCGTCGACTACCTTTTTCCCACTGACAAAAACGAATGGAAACTAAATAAAAACTAAGCTATGATGATTAAAACTAAGACTAAATATACTGACAATTTCGTCGACAAATAAAAACTAGACTAAAACGTTAGGGACTAGTGGACAAGAGATCCACTATAAGTCATTTTACTCTTGGTTGCATGCTGAAAATAGCTGATCTACAAGCTCGTGCTCGAGCTTGTAGATCAGCTATTTTCAGCAAGTGTAAAAACACTCATTACGACGGCATCAAGGCCCACCAAAACACATTTTAGTCGACTAAATCACCTGTAGATTTAGTCGACTAAAATCTTATGACATTTAGTCGACTAAAACTAGAATAACACTAAGACATTTCCAGGTGACTAAAATGTGACTAAAACTAAATGAAGTTTCAGTCCAAAGACTATATATGACTAAAACTAAAATCGAAATTTGCTGCCAAAAACAACACTGATCGGTATATGCAACTCCAACTGTGCTGAGAGATGGCAGAAGTGGACGGACATCACCACAGGGCACGGCCACAAGCTCACCTATTATAATGGCTTGCTCAGGGACGCCTCACGGGGCTTAACCCATTCTGACTTGAGATCAGATTCATACGAGGTTTCCGCCGGACACACACTGGTCTGGTGAAACCCATTCTGACCCGAGGTCAGATTCTAAAAATGTCAGTCGTTCTTCGATTTTTCAAAAAATAGCAGACCTACAAGCTCGTATCGCGCCACTCGGTGGCGCGATATGAGCTTGTAGATCTGCTATTTTTCAATAGCTAAAGCATAACATGATGCCAACACCAAAATGGGTGCCCGTTCAGAATGGCTTAAGTCTGCTTCTAATGGCATGCATGCCTTGTTTTAAGAGTTTTAGCGGACATGTCAATTACAAGTTGGAGAGACAACGGCACTTCAATGGCATTCCAGCGTTGGCCGAGTGAGGGTGGGATGGCGTGACGTGACTATAGGTGATTCCCATGGGGTCAAGTGGTCCGATTTTGCCCCAGCTTGTCTATAATGAGAATATATACATTGTTCATTCATTATACAGTATTTATGCAAGTGACAAAGTATACAATAAGCCTATGAACTTCTGGTTGCAATTATAATTATTGATATCATCCTTATCATTAGTCGTAGTTAGTCGGATTTGTGTTTTTTTACGTCCGGATACACCGCCCAGGACAGGCTTCCCCTGCAGGAGACCAGACTTGGCTCAGATCTGCATTTGATTCAGGCAGTCAGACAGATATTTAACCAGGGGGGCAGTCAGACAGATATTTAACCAGGGGGGCAGTCAGACAGATATTTAACCAGGGGGGCAGTCAGACAGATATTTAACCAGGGGGGCAGTCAGACAGATATTTAACCAGGGGGGGCAGTCAGACAGATATTTAACCAGGGGGGCAGTCAGACAGATATTTAACCAGGGGGGCAGTCAGACAGATATTTAACCAGGGGGGGCAGTCAGACAGATATTTAACCAGGGGGGCAGTCAGACAGATATTTAACCAGGGGGGCAGTCAGACAGATATTTAACCAGGGGGGCAGTCAGACAGATATTTAACCAGGGGGGCAGTCAGACAGATATTTAACCAGGGGGGCAGTCAGACAGATATTTAACCAGGGGGGCAGTCAGACAGATATTTAACCAGGGGGGCAGTCAGACAGATATTTAACCAGGGGGGCAGTCAGACAGATATTTAACCAGGGGGGCAGTCAGACAGATATTTAACCAGGGGGGCAGTCAGACAGATATTTAACCAGGGGGGCAGTCAGACAGATATTTAACCAGGGGGGCAGTCAGACAGATATTTAACCAGGGGGGCAGTCAGACAGATATTTAACCAGGGGGGCAGTCAGACAGATATTTAACCAGGGGGGCAGTCAGACAGATATTTTGTGAAGCCACTAAGGAAATCGTAGTTCATATAATGGCCTGTTGTGGCGCTGTCATTGGACCCAGAAAAACCCATAGCCCCATAGAAGTCCATGTATTTGGGCCCAACGTCACCTAGACTGTATTACCTTAATAAACATGGTCATGAATACTTTCTGCTTCCAGTCACTAGTTTAAAGTCTCATTTCTAATGGCATAATATTCTTTTTGGAAAATTATGGTCCCATTAATTAAAAAAATGACCATAAAGTCGCGTATGTTCTGAGGGGCGTGGCTACCGTTACAGTCTATGATCGGGATTCCCCTCCCACTCGAGTCAAAATAAAAACCAACGGAGAAGAAGGGGGGGGGGGGGAAGTCCCGCCTCGTTGTCTGGGCCAGCCAATGGCCAGCTGGGCCAAAACGGAGCCAGCCAATGGCCAGCTGGGCCAAAACGGATCTAGAAAGATGGCGACTTACAGTGCAGGAATAACAGGCTTCATGTTACGTCCATGTTAGACCCGGGGAACGCTTTGTCCATATTTTTTACAGTCTATGATTTGATTTGGCCCGCTGCGACCACATGCCCTTAAAGGGACACTTCACCCTTTTTGCAAAAAAATATATGTTAATGACGTTTAGAAGCTTTAGAACACTTTCCTGGAGATCTTTATGTGTGTAATATGTGGTTTTAGATATTTTAGATTGTAGCAGTGAGCCTGTTGTCTCTGATGTCATGGACACTGGGCTCACTTCCTTCCTGGACTACATGTTGTCTCAGTAAGACAGCTCTCCCCCTATCCACAAGGAGGAGCAGTGCACCAAAGAATTATGGGAATTGTAGTCCAGGAAGGAAGTGAGCCCAGTGTCCATGACATCAGAGACAACAGGCTCACTGCTACAATCTAAAATAACTAAAACCACATATTACACACATAAATACCCCCAGGAAAGTGATCTAAAGCTTCTAAACGTCATTAACATATATTTTTTTGCAAAAAGGGTGAAGTGTCCCTTTAACAGTTTGCAGAATTACAGTACATTTAAAGTACAACTCAATACAAAACCTGTGAGTGGACGACACCATGAAGCGTTACACTTGTTTACAATAGGGCGCACCATTTTCAATTAATCTAAACATTTAGAGACAACTATAATATAGTTGTGTATATTCGTACGTCTCTAAATGTTTAGACTATTATTATAGTCAAAAGGAAATCATCATAGAGGAGGTAAAAAAGGGAAAATAAACATATACAGTGAAGTGAGGGGGAAAAGGGGTGGGGGGGGGGGGGGGATTCAGAGTTTATGGGGGCCAGTTTCGAATTGCAGCCGTCCGTATAGGTGCCCTTAGAGAGCGGTGTTGAAGGAGTCAAGGGATCTGCGTGTCTTAATGACTGTTGGTAGGGCGTTCCACATTTTGGTGGCATATAGGAGCTGTCGTCGACCCCAGGCAGGGTTCGAACCCACAACTTTCCGCATGAAAGGCAACTCTAACTCTAACCCAGGGGTGGGCAACTTTGACCATGGAGAGGGCCACTATAGTTCCACACTCACTCTAGAGGGCCACTATAGTTCCACACTCACTCTAGAGGGCCACTATAGTTCCACACTCACTCTAGAGGGCCACTATAGTTCCACTCACTCCAGAGGGCCACTATAGTTCCACACTCACTCTAGAGGGCCACTATAGTTCCACACTCACTCTAGAGGGCCACTATAGTTCCACACTCACTCTAGAGGGCCACTATAGTTCCACTCACTCCAGAGGGCCACTATAGTTCCACACTCACTCTAGAGGGCCACTATAGTTCCACACTCACTCTAGAGGGCCACTATAGTTCCACACTCACTCCAGAGGGCCACTATAGTTCCACACTCACTCTAGAGGGCCACTATATTTTCACACTCACTCTAGAGGGCCACTATATTTCCACACGCACTCTAGAGGGCCACGTATTGCACATTTCTGATGTAGCAAAAATCGCTGATCTACAAGCTCAAAACGCGTCGCACTGCGGTGCGTTTTGAGCTTGTAGATCACCTATTTTTTGCTATATTTGAATTGAAATACTGAATAATTTTTCTGGTATTTTTGAATTGGAATCCTGAAAAGTACCTTTTAATATAATGTCAAATGCATTTTTATAGTTATGTTAACTAATAGTCATTAAGCTACAGTATATAGGCTGAAGTAATTAAAGGGATAGTTCAGATTGTTTTTAACTTAAGCTGTATGAAATACTATTAGTGTATTAGCCATTAATATAGTGGTTGCAGCTGAATTAATTGATTGTTTGAGTCCCGTGGTGGGAGTTCTGCTCTGGTTTGGATGAAATATGAAGTAGTTCTGGTCATTTTGTGGGGGGCACGTTTGGGGCCACGCAGTAAAAGTTAATTAATCCAAAAAACTAACGTCATTTCTATTGTTGACCCATTTATAAAATATTAGTGCAACTTTAGTTCATTTTTGACCCCTCTATCACACAGAACTATGTTTTTTGTGTCCATATCCATGTGATAAGTTGCGCTAATATTTTAGAAATAGGTTAGCCTGAGCTAACGTGTTAGGTTTCTGGTCTAGAGGGGCGGGTCGCGGCTCAGATTTGCGCACGCCCTGATTGGATCTCATCGATCTGTCCGTCACCCCTGGCCCCTCCTCTCCCCCCTTAGTGCAGCGCTACATCACATCATTTGGAGCGACGCCCACCCGGAAGGGTTGACTCCCACTTTTAGACCAGAGCGGCCAATGCGTTCCTCCAGGCTTTACATTTTTGCACCAACAAAAATGAAAGCCTGGTACCGAGGCTAGAAATAGGTCAACAATACAAATGTTAATTTTGTATTTATTGTATTTATTGCCCAAAACCAGAGCAGAACCCCCATCACGGAACTCGGCAATCAATTAATTCAGTTGCAACCACTATATTAATGGCAAGTATTTCATATATACAGCTTAAGTTTAAAAAAATCTGAACGATCCCTTTAAAGCGGGTCATGTTTGCATGTTTGTAATTGTAACAGCTGAAATGAATAATTTGTCTCAGTATTCTGATATTAACCTGCAGGTCACATTAAGTGATGGTGGGCTGCATGTGGCTCCCAGGCCACCAGTTTGCCCATCAATGCCCTATATAACCACTACTAGTAGTTAGTATTTTCCCTAAATACACCGTCAACTTTACCGTCTGTTACAGACAGTAAAGTTGACGGTGCATTTCTAATGCAGACAGTCTTTAGCAGGCTCCATAATTGAGCCAACTTTTAACAACTTCCCCAATACACGTGTCTATATAGCTCTCTCTGTCTAAAGATCAGAGATATTACTTTTATCACATGGAGAGCTCTCTGTGGATTCTCCCTTCTAACACCAGCACTACAATGTAGGCATTTAGCAGACGCTCTTGATCCAGAGCGACTTACATTAAGCAAAAACAAAAGCATGGCATACATCACATATATAAAAAGTAGTTACCATGAATCATGTTTAACCCATTCTGACCGGGCACCCATTTTGGTGTCAGCATCATGTTATGCTTTAGCTATTGAAAAATAGCAGATCTACAAGCTCATATCGCGCCACCGAGTGGCGCGATACGAGCTTGTAGGTCTGCTATTTTTGAAAAATCGAAGAGCGACTGACATTTCTAGAATCTGATCTCAGGTCAGAATGGGTTAATCAGACCAGTGTGTGTCCGGCGGAAACCTCGGATGAATCTGATCTCAGGTCAGAATGGGATAAACTAAGAACGTAGCAGTGCTCTCTGTGAAAGCAATTGCTTCATAGTACTAAAAGTGGCATAGATGGGGGGGCTTTTCTGATATATATATATATATATATATATATATATATATATATATATAGCAACGGGACGTGTGTACTTTACAAGCTCTGGTAATGAAGTGTAAAGACCTCTGAGCGATGCTCATGATGACACATTGACAGCTTTGGTATTTACTGTAGGCCCAGCAGGTTCTTTCCAGGGGAGATTCCCCACGGCATACTGTCCCCCAACGCTCCCTTTGTTGAGCCCCCTGGTCGCTGCAGCAGGACACTGGCAGTCAGTGGGGCTGGACTGGGACAAAAATTCGGCCCGGTCATTTTCGCGTGAATTTGGCCCAGACCGGCCGGCCCACCACAACCAGCACGCAGATAGCAGAAACTCTACCGCCCGCTCCGTCGAGGCACACACACAAACAAGCCCTAATAATACCACCACTTTGACAGAACAACATAAATGATACAAACCAACAGACAACTACACAACCCTTTGTACAGGGTTTATTTTGTCACTCACTGACACAGGTACATACAGGTACAGTGACATTATCATGATGGCACTGGCAGAATGGCCTGCCGCCTATTGGCCTGCCTGCCTGTCAAATCATGGCGGCCCCCTATACGGTCGCGGCCCACCGGGAATATGCCCGGTATGACCTGTGGCCAGTCCAGCCCTGGCAGTCAGGATACCACTCAGTAAGGACCCATAATGCAGGAACACACAGGAAACCAATTAAGAGTAGATGTAGAAACCATCTATGGCTGTGTAAAATAATGGAAAGAAAAGCAGGCGCTCGCAACTCACTTTTGTTACGATGCGACTCAGAAGTATAGGACCCAAAATGCAGAACAGACTGCTCAAAGGCAGGAGGTCAAATGCAGAGGGATTTATTCACCCAAACAGTGTTGTTTTTGGCAGCAAATTTCTATTTTAGTTTTAGTCATAGTCTCCTGAATAGTTTTCACTTAGTCTTAGTCACATTTTAGTCACCTGGAATGTCTTAGTGTTAGTCTAGTTTTAGTCGACTAAATGTCATAAGATTTTAGTCGACTAAATCTACAGGTGATTTAGTCGACTAAAATGTATTTTTGCAGGCCTTGTTGCCGTCATGACTTATTTTACACTTGCTGAAAATAGCCGATCTACAAGCTCACAACACGTCGCAGCGCGACGCGTTGTGAGCTTGTTGATCTGCTATTTTCAGCATGCAACCAAGTGTAAAATGACTTTTACTGGATCTGTTGTCCACTAGTCCCTTCCTAAGATTTTAGTCTAGTTTTTATTTGTTGACGAAAGTCAGTATATTTAGTCTTAGTTTTAGTCACCATAGCATAGTTTTAATTTAGTTTCCATTTAGTTTTCTTCAGTGGAAAAGGTAGTCGACGAACATTTTTCGTCTTAGTTTTAGTCGACGAGAACAACACTGCACCCAAAACTCAGGATAAACATAGAATACACATAGCACTGAGTCTGAAACACTACTTACATAACAACATATACTCAAGCAGGGAACATAAGGAACTGAGGGTTGAAGTAGACACAGGGATCACAAGACACAAGGTGAACAGGACTAACAATCAACACAGGGATTGGCTGGGAGACTAACAGGACACAGGTGGAGGAAACTAGTAATCACAGGGAGGTGAGACAAGACAGGCAAACTCAACTAGGCAGAACAGGAAACACTAGGGCATCACTACATAATAAAAGTACACAGTATATAGGTTATAGTTTATGACAATACAGTTCGTGACACACTTTATGATGCTCCCAAACATGATTTAACGACAGGCAGGCAAAAATAGTAATACAACATTTCGACCTTACGGTCTTTGTCAAGTGTATGATATACTTGACAAAGACCGTAGGCTAAGGTTGAAACCTCGTAGGTTTTTCGCCTGCCCTGTCGCTAAATAAAGTTTGGAGCGTCATAAAGTGAGTTGTTCTTTTCATTGTTCACTGTTTCTACAGTTTTGGCTCAGCAGCACCAATTGGAGGATACGTGTGTTGCTTTTCTTACCCTGTGTAATATGGAATCCATGAAATGTATCATGTAAGACATTCTAGGGCTAGGAGGACACTAGGAGGACACGCAGTACCAGACCTACTGGTGAGGCATCTTGAAGTGCTAAAGGCCTTCTAGATTAGACATAGAGTTCATGGCAAATGCTGCCATCTGGTGACAATGTTCACAAACTGCAGTGCATACACCAATACTAATGCCATTACACAAATTTACATGACACAGTACAGGCTTTCTTTAGGTGAAGTCATATGTGTGAAACATTGTGCATGCTTCCCAATGCTTATTCTCTCTACAAATGTGACAGAATCATGGTCAAGCAGTTGGTGGTGCTATTCTGGCTCTCTCTAATGTGCTAAATAGCATGGAGGAACCAGATAGCTGACTAGAAACTAGATGGTCCACTCTGGATTATATACTACTGAAAGTGAACACACACGCACGCACACATCTCTCTCACACACACACACACAATGCATAGAAAACCTAGCTTAACTGGTCAGAGGTTAGCTAATGTTTAGCTTGGAGGAGGTCCTAGCCTGTCGATGTGATTGATCAAAGTATTTATTAAACGTATTTATTATTTATTTGTTTATCCAAAATGGCTGTCTAGTCTAGTCTATCTATAGTCTATCCAGTCTAGTTTTAATTTGTTGACTAAATCAACAGTATATTTAGTCTTACTTAGTCATCATAGCTTAGTTTTCATTTAGTTTCCATTGTGTTTTCGTCAGTGGAGAAAGGTGTCTTAGTTTTAGTCGACGAAAACAACACTGCTATCTAGCCCTATCTGGATTGGGAAAAACACAAGTCTGTTAATCTCCATAAAAGTCACAATTGACACATAGCAGCTCAAATGACGACAGAGAGACATGGAGATAGAGAGAGATAGACAGAGTCACTTATCTTTGGGTTCCCACAAGAAAAGGCCATATTGTGGTGGACATGATAGTTCGAATGGTTATTAATCATTTGTAAACTGTGATCAATCTGATTAAAATGCGTATAATACTTTTACATTCTGTCACTTTACCATTGAGAGAGAGAGAGCGAGAGGGAGCGTGTGTGTGTGTGTGTGTGTGTGTGTGTGTGTGTGTGTGTGTGTGTGTGTGTGTGTGTGTGTGTGTGTGTGTGTGTGTGTGTGTGTGTGTGTGTGTGTGTGTGTGTGTGTGTGTGTGTGTTCACTCTCTATCGCTCCCAGAATGTGCAGAATGCCCACTTTCGAGTTTGCACATGTATAAACAACCTTTTGAAAATAGCAGATCTACAAGCTCACAATGCATTGCATTGCGGCGCATTGTGAGCTTGTAGATCGGCTATTTCCAAATGGCAAAAATGTATACCGGTACAAGGCCAAAGTGGTCGTTAATGCATGTTGTGTAATAATAATCTAAATCTACAAACTAACTAAAGTTTTCAAATAAATGTAGACAATATTTCCCTCTGAGATGTAGTGGAGTAGAAGTAAAAGCACTGACAAATACTCAATTAAAGTAAAGTACAAATGCCTCAAAATAGTACTGAATTAAATGTACATATAGTTACTTTCCTCCACCGACAAGACATGGAGCTCCATGAGTGTAAAAATGTTTTCTAGCTGCAACCTTTCTTTCCATAACATCCCTTCACCTGTACATTGTAGTTAGAACACACATAGTACAGTATGAGCATTATGAGCCAACAGAAGATGTATTATGTATAGCAAAGTATGTGCTACTGTACTGTACAGTATGTAGCCGTGTGGAGATAGCGTCCTAATTGGCACGGCGTACAGTGGTGGTGACGAGGCTACTGTAACTGCTGCTGTGCTGACATGCCCACGCTTTGTGTGATCAGCGTCAGTCTGACAGTAATATTCTTCTTTCATCCTCGCAAAACATTATACTGTATAGATACAGTATATACATTATACTGTCTGCCATGCTGGTATCCTGGCTCTTTCCCTTTTAACCCATTTTGACCTGGGAAAACGATTCTACAAATGTCTTCTATATCATGAGAGTTTTATGAAAAACCCTATGTTTCTATGTCAGTGGTTCTCACAGGGTTAAACCCTATGTTTCTATGTCAGTGGTTCTCACAGGGTTAAACCCTATGTTTCTATGTCAGTGGTTCTCACAGGGTTTAAACCCTTTGTTTCTATGTCAGTGGTTCTCACAGGGTTAAACCCTATGTTTCTATGTCAGTGGTTCTCACAGGGTTTAAACCCTATGTTTCTATGTCAGTGGTTCTCACAGGGTTAAACCCTATGTTTCTATGTCAGTGGTTCTCACAGGGTTAAACCCTATGTTTCTATGTCAGTGGTTCTCACAGGGTTAAACCCTATGTTTCTATGTCAGTGGTTCTCACAGGGTTAAACCCTATGTTTCTATGTCAGTGGTTCTCACAGGGTTAAACCCTATGTTTCTATGTCAGTGGTTCTCACAGGGTTAAACCCTATGTTTCTATGTCAGTGGTTCTCACAGGGTTAAACCCTATGTTTCTATGTCAGTGGTTCTCACAGGGTTAAACCCTATGTTTCTATGTCAGTGGTTCTCACAGGGTTAAACCCTATGTTTCTATGTCAGTGGTTCTCACAGGGTTAAACCCTATGTTTCTATGTCAGTGGTTCTGAAACATTTTCATATCAAGGATCCCCAAGATGATATGTAATTGGCCACCGACCCCCATCTGAAAAGATGTTGTTCCAGGGACCCTCCAGAAGCAAAGGTTTGAGTTAAAAACTTTGGCTCTGAAAGAATACATATTCAAAGATTTGTGCCACATTTTAACGATTATTCAGAAATAGCAGACCTACAAGCTCGTACGTACAACTACGAGCACTACGAGCTTTCAGATCTGCAATTTTTCAATAGCTAAAGTATAACATAATGCTTAAAACACTTCTGGCTGTTCGGAAAAAAATGTCGTGCAAGCGAGAGATTAAAAGAGGAAGCGCAGTATTAATTGACCTTTGTCACACTGTCTCCTGTTTCTCAATCCTGGTGTGCGCTGCACGCACGTTATTGAATTCCCAGTGAGGTTTACTGTGTAAGTCCTTTTCAAGTCATTTTGGACTCATTGTTAAACTGTAAAATATCTTGCCTCCATTTAAGGGTTTGATCGTCACATCTGAGGGATCACTGCAAACTAGGGATGCACCGAAAGGGAAATTCTTGGCCGAAACCGAATACCGAATAGAGGAAACAGTTGGCCGAAAACCGAATACCGAATATCCGATATTAAAGCAACCTGATTTATGGCAAAATAAATGGTTATGGCAAAACTTAACTTAAATAATAATCACTATTATGGGTCCATAAAACATTTATTCAGCTCTTTTGAATGCATTAATTGCATACACTATTCAGTGATATATTTTCTGCCTCTTCGGGCCGAAACCGAATAGGCCGAAAATGCATTTCTAGCCATTTTCTGCGGCCGAATTTTCGGTGCATCACTAGTTAAAATGGTATGTTTATACAGAGTAATTAAAGAATAAATAATCTCTCAATCACCTGGTAATGACTGTGACACAGTCCTCTGGCTGAAAGGTCAGAAGGTCAGTCCTTGCAACCACAATGTTTCCAGCCAGACAGGTCTAGTCCAGAATGCCACTTAAGCACTATATACTTAGTTGTACAACAAATAGCTAAAATTGTTGACCTACTACAAGCTTGTAGATGTTTGGAAAATGTGAAAGATTTAGAAAGCTTTTGCCTATAATGCCATGTTGAAAGTGGTTATCACTTAACATACCTACACCCGCACAGTATCATTGGTATGAAGTGTAACTGAATATCGCTGTTTTAGTATCCTCACTTAACCCATTAAGACCTGAGTTTGATTCTACAAATGTTATGTTATGGTTATGGCTAAACTTAACTTAAATAATAATCACTATTATGGATCCATAAAACATTTATTCAGCTCTTTTGAATGCATTAATTGCATAAACTATATTTCCTGCCTATTTGGGCCGAAACCGAATAGGCCGAAAATGCATTTTTAGCCATTTTCTGCCGAATATTTTCTGCTAGTGGTTCTACAACGACTCCTACGTGGATTTTATTTTTTATAACAAAGGATGAGGTCGTGTCCGTAGATTATTGTTTTACCGCATTTCTTTTTCACCTGGATTATTATTACTGTGTATTCTGAGTACAGTAGTGCATCCCGTGGACGCAGAGGTTGATGGTGTATTGCGGCCCAAAACTATAAAGTCTGTTTTGGGACGCAAAACGCACCCGATTCACATCACTGTTTTGGGACGCAAAACGCACCCGATTCACATCACTGCACGCACCCACTCACCTCTGCAGTCTGCACCTAAACGGTTATGTAACATGCGATGGAAGCACTAACTGTACTGATAATTAGTATTGAAACCACAAATAATAATGTGACACACTCCAACAAAACATGCCTCATGTCGCCAGAATGAAAATGGAGTAAATCAATAAATTCGTTTTTTTTTTAATGTGATTTTCTTTTTTTTCTTCATATTAACACAGTTTGAATGTTGAAGAAGGTTTTCATTCAAACAGATTGTTCATTTGGGCATTTGAAATGAATACATTTATACGTCAAAGTGGGCTTGTTTTTTAACAAGTTTTTGGGGGCAGAGAAGCGCAGTTCCGAGATTTGCATGTTGTTTTCGATTGGTCCTGGAATCTCTTTGTCCTCAGGTTTCACGCTCTGATCACCGCCCATTAGCGTGCTTGTGTTTGTAAACACAGAAGTATTCTACATGGCTATAGTAGTATGGAGGAGCATTTGGGTTATACTTTACAGAAAATAAACAAAACCACGTAGCTACTCGCTCAAATACGCTTCCCAGCCTGGAAGAAACACACAACAGGCTAGAAGCTAGCTAGCCTAGTTAGCTAGCTGTCTGTGTGTTGTGTGTTAAGTGTTCTTTTTTTTCCTCCACCCGCAAAGAGCCAAGATCACTCGTCTTTTCTTTAAATCATAGCTCGCTCATTTTTTGCTCATTTAAAAAAAATCTAAATACTATGTAAACTATGAAATTAAGGCTTTCATTTGGTATATAGGATCGTTTGTGTAGGCCCTCTCTACAAAACGGTATCAAGTGAAAAGGAAATGTCGGGAAATCGGTTTATTGTGTAAAAGATTGGATACGTCTTTTCAAATACGGCCGTTAGTACTGTTAATTCAACATCCGGTGAGGGTTGGATACGGATTGTGTATGTATTGTGTATATAAATCAGCGCATACAGTGGGTGGGCTTTAGCCCGGATGTAAGCCTTGCACACGAAATAGAAACCAGGCATTGTGACTGCATGTGGACAGATCTGTTTATTAAAAATAGCAAATCTACAAGCGCACAACATCATAGCCTGATGCGTCGGTTTTATTTATTTAAAATACTGGGTCAATTGTCTGACTTTGATTGCTTAAAGTAGACCTGCATAAAATGGTGTAGCCTACTGCAGCTATTTACAACCAGGTAGTGTATAAGTTAAATTGAACACTTAACTTAGTATTTAATACTTGAATACTTATACTTAGTATTTAATACTTAGTACTATCAAAAGGGTTTATTGGGGCACCTTACAAATTGCATTGTTTGTTCTACTGGCTTAAACATGTCAGTGTTTCTAGTGTTGCACTGTTGACAGCTAAAACGTCCTATTGTCCCTTGTCCCTCCCATTGTCACACCCACTTCTGTCCAGCTCTAAGGTGATAAAATGTTGTGAATATTGAAACGGACTTTTCTCAGCTTTGGGTGAAAGGCCCCAATCATTTTAAAATGGTTATATCTCCTCCAATTTCATTGAATGATACATCATATGAAAGCTTACATTCTGTACTTTAATAATCTGTAAAAATCTGAAAAATGGAAAAGTAGAGTTGAGGGCCTTTTTGCTGGATTCTGTCATTCTTGTCTTCACGACTGGATTACTGTAATTCAATATACTCTGGTATGAGCAAGAAAAATATATCTCGCCTCCAGATGGTGCAGAACTCTGTGGCGTGAGCATATTACACCTATTTTAGCTACTCTTCACTGAATTGATCATGACTTGATGAAAGTTTATTCCATATTATGGAATAAACTTTCATCAAGCCACAGTTAATGACCTGGTGGTTCTTTAACCCTGGCATCTCCAGTTACGAACGACCTTATTTTAAATGCAGACTCCGGTGACTGTTCAATTTTATTCCTTTTAAACCCGAGCTCTGCTTTTGACACTGTCGATCACGCCAATTTAATCGAACGCCTGAAGAACCTGGTCGGCATAAACAGCGTTGCATTAGAGTGGTTCCGATCTTACTTAACAGACAGAAGTTTCTCAGTTGTGATTGGGGAAGCCACCTCCTCACAAGCTCCTTTTAAATGTGGCGTTCCACAAGGTGCCTTGTGCCTTGGTCCCTTACTGTTCACAATTTAAATGGTGCCAATTGGCAACATCATTAGGAACCATGGAATCAAATGTCATAGTTACACGGACGATACGCAGCTGTATATCCCTGTTAAACCTGGTGTTGCAGGAAACGTACCACGCCTTCTTGCATGTCTCTCTGACATAAAGAGTTGGATGTCTCAGAATGTTCTACAATTAAATGAATCCAAATCAGAAATAATCATATTTGGTCCCCCAAACTCAACCCACTCATTTCACTCTGAACTTGGCACCCTATCCGCAAACATCACACACTCAGCCCGCACTCTAGGTGTCTTCTTCGATCTGGATATTTCTTTCAGTCCAGTCTTGTTACCATCAGATCAGGAATATCGCTAAAATGTATTTGTTTTTGCCATATGCAGACCTGGAAACCGTCATACATTCTTTCATATCTTCACGACTGGATTACTGTAATTAAATATACTCTGGTATGAGCAAGAGAAATATATCTCGCCTCCAGATGGTGCATATTACACCTATTTTAGCTACTTTTCACTGAATTGATTTTAAGATTTTACTGATTACTTTACCATCTACGGTACATGCGCTGCCTCAGATCCTCGGATAGGGCCCTCCTAGTTCCTCCTGCAACGCGTCTGGTCACTCGGGGTGACCGGGCCTTTTGTCTTCTTTTAAAACGCTTTTAAAAACACATCTGTATGTAAGTGTTTTTCCTAGTATTGTTTTTAATTGTTTTGTTGACCAGTTATTTTTTCATGTTTATTGTTGATGTTTTGTTGTTTTGATGTTTTTATGATTACTGTTTTTATAACCTGTCTGCAAAGCACTTTGTATTATGTTTGGAAAGGTGTGATACAAATAAAATTCATTCATTCATTTTGTTTGGCCATGTCATTATAGGCCAAGTACTGTAAATTGACTTTTCTCTAACTATAAATAACTTATTCTAGTATAATTTAAAAAAACATGTGCAGCACATTTAGTTTATTATGTATTTATGGTCAATTTATTGATCACTAATTCTGTATGTCTGGCAAAAATGAAATATTGATGAAAATGTCAATCACAAGCATCATGGTGTTTTAGTTTTAGTCATAGTCTCTTGAATAGTTTATTTAGTTTTAGTCACTAGGAATGTTTTAGTGCTAGTCTAGTTTTAGTCGACTAAATCTACAGTTGTTTTGGTCGACTAAAATGTGTTTTGGCGGGCCTTGCCTCCCCTCCACCAATGTCACAATCACTTGAACCCCGCAATGGACCGGGCCGGCCCAATTCTCTAATAGAGCCGGTGGCCAGGCCGGGTGCAGCCTGTGTGTGTTTTTTTTTCTATTTTCTATTTTTACTTATTTCTGGGCGGTCAGCCGGCCCCACCCTTCCCGGCCTTTCTGGTAAATGCCAGACATGCCGGACCTGACCTGCATAGGGCCTAGGGCCTAGGGCAGAGGGCCTAGGGCCACCTGACTCCTAGAACCTGTTATTTAGGTGTGTGTCAAGCCCAGAATGCGTGGGCGAACCTGCATGTGTGACAGAGAGAGAGTGAACTTTGTCTATATATATTGTGTCAAAGCTCCACCTCTTGCCAGTCTGACCTGAGACGCCAGATCAAACACAGCTTCCACTGAGAGAGAACAGACTGTCTTTAGATCCACACCTAGAGGAAGGAACACTGACCCAGACCACTGGAACTATACCTGAACACTGACCCAGGACCACTGGAACTATACCTGAACACTGACCCAGACCACTGGAACTATACCTGAACACTGACCCAGACCACTGGAACTACCTGCTGGCTCTATCAGCTGAATGGACTTTAACAACAACCACTTTTACAGTCAAAGTAAACTTCATTAGAATAATTCTAAAAGGAGTGTTACCACCACTGACTGCATTTCCTGTCTTTGTAGCTAAACTCTGAGACAAAATGGCTTCCAAGGCATCTCGCCCAGAAGAGGATTATTCCTGTCCCGTGTGTTGCAAACTGTTCTGTCTGGATTGTCAACAGCCAGCGTGTTTTGTGTGTCGAGATTCTAAAAAACACGCCAACCACATTTTCAGACCCATCGATGAAGCTGCACCAGAACACAAGGAGAAAGTCCAGAAATCACTGAAGCCTTTACAGGAGAAACTGAAGGTTTTTAATAAAGTTAAAACAAACTACGACCAAACGGCAGAACACATTAAGGTCCGGGCCCGGCACACCGAGACGCAGATGAAGGAACAGTTTAAGAAGATGCATCAGTTTCTACATGACGAAGAGGAGGCCAGGATCACTGCACTGAGGGAGGAAGAGCAGCAGAAGAGTCAGATGATGAAGAAGAAGACGGAGGGTCTGAACAGAGACATATCAACCATTTCAGACACAATCAGAGCCACCGAGGAGGAGCTGAGAGCCGAACACGTCTCATTCCTGCAGAACTACAAGACCACGATGGAGAGAGTCCAGCTCACTGCACTGCAGGACCCACAGCCGGTCTCAGGAGCACTGATAGACGAGGCCAAACACCTGGGGAACCTGGCCTTCAGAGTCTGGGACAAGATGAAGGACATCGTCTCCTACACTCCTGTCATTCTGGACCCCAACACTGCCTATCAAAATCTTCCTCTGTCTGATGATCTGACCAGCGTGAGATGGGGAAAGAACAAGCAGCTTCCTGACAATCCAGAGAGGTTTGACTACTGCCGTGTCGTGGGTTCTGAGGGCTTTAACTCTGGGACTCACAGCTGGGATGTTGAGGTTGGAGACAATACATTCTGGCAACTGGGTGTGTTAGCAGAGTCTTACCAGAGGAAAGGAAAGGGAGCGGGTCAATGTTGGTCCATATGGTTCTATGAAGGTAAATACAAAGCATTCCCCTCCTCAGGGTCATCCACTGATCTCTCACTGAAGCAGAACCCCAAGAAGATCAGAGTCCAGCTGGACTGGAACAAAGGAACTCTGTCCTTCTCTGATCCTGATACCAACACACACATCCACACTTTCACACACACCTTCACTGACACACTGTTTCCATTCATTCACCCTGGTACCCATACTCTCCCTCTGAAGATGTTACCATGGAAGGTCAATGTGACTCTGGAACCACGTAGTTAGACATGATGATGATGATGATGATGTCATGTTATGGATATATATTACTGCCTATTGTCAATAATCAAAAAATACTAAAGTTATACACAATATTTACTTTCCATTGTCTGCTATCACTTTTCAATATAATAGTATAATGTATATGTAATAATATCAGGATTATTTGAATGATTTTAAAGGTGATTAATATTAGGGATTCATGTAGACATTAAATTATCTCAGTAGTAATCATGTTGAGGAATTGAGATACTTCACCATAAAATTTACACCATTATATTTATACTGTATATCTCTGCTGTCAGGAAGAAACCACATAACTCCAACATGTTCAGTTTTTTTCAGGAAATGGAAAATATACATTTATCAGGAAATTAAGAAAACCTTATATTTTGCAATACTGCCTAATCACAGTTGGTGTTGTGACTTTATATATTGTCAATTAGTTGCATGAGAGGGAGAGAGGTGGTGGAGTTAATTAGTTCTGTTTTAGCAGACAGTTTGAGGGTCCAATGGAGTTAAGAGGTTTTGCTTTTTACTACTTTTCATTGGTTCAATATTTTCTAAACAACACACTGACGTAAATGGTGTTCAATAGCTCTGATTTAAGCCATAAAAAATGTTCGGTATAGTTTCCTCCCGTGCAAACCTTTACACTTAACTGTACTGTACTTTTTACACAATGCCCTAAGATGTAATAATCAGGTTGGATGAATCTCTTTATGACATTATATAGTTGTATGATGGTTAGCAGAGGTCAGCGTGTTAAATATTAGTTAATGTTAATTACTTTAATGAAACCACAGGATGAGGTAGACTATGAACCCTGCAGTCACTTGAATCACTGATAATAAAATGATAACACCATATAAAATAATAATCCTTGAATTGACTGTATAGAATCATTTCATGACTATTTCATCATCTTACTGTTTTATTCTATGCGGTGTCATTGAGCAGTCTGGGTGGGAGGGACTGAGGGTTTTCTTTGTGTCTGTTTTTTGAGGGGCGTTACACAGGTTTAATGTTTGTTTGTAAACACATTGACAATGAAGGGAAAATGTACGTTATAATGTGCTAATTCCGACATATTGTCTCTTTATTGATAATGGCATTTAGTGTTTGTTTTACATCACCTAATCAACATGAGTTAGACTTTAATATATTAGCGCCCCTCACTTATTTCTTTCCTTTCTTCTTTTTGTTTTAATAAAAAGGGAAAAAATGTATACTGTAACTGTACCAATGATATAATCATTTATACCCTGCTTTTAATAAAACCGTATTTGACAAAAAGAATGATCTTTTTTTTTAATCAATCAATGCATACAGCTGCCCCATACATCCCATAATACCATCCACTCTGACTTCTGATTGGCTGATAGATCCACAACCAGATGGAAAGAGACGCCCTGTCTAGCAGTGTTGTTTATGGCAGCAAATGTACATTTTAGTTTCAGTCATTAGTCTCTTAAAAACGTTTTCATTTAGTTTTAGTCACCTGGAATGTTTTAGTGTTTAGTTTAATTTTAGTTGACTATAAATATCATGAGATTTTTATTGACTAAATCTAGTTGATTTAGTCGACTAAAATGTGTTTTGGCGGGCCTTAATGCCGTCGTAATGACTTAAACTTGCTGAAAATAGCTGATCTACAAGCTCACAATGTGTTGCGACGCGTTGTGAGCTTGTAGATCAGCTATTTTCAGCATGCAACAAAGTGTAAAATGACCTATACAGGATCTCTTGTCCACTAGTCCCTTACTAACATTTTAGTCTAGTTTTTATTTGTTGACTAAATCAACAGTATATTTAGTCTTACTTAGTCATCATAGCTTAGTTTTCATTTAGTTTCCATTGTGTTTTCGTCAGTGGAGAAAGGTGTCTTAGTTTTAGTCGACGAAAACAACACTGCTATCAAGCCCTATCTGGATTGGGAAAAACACAAGTCTGTTAATCGCCATAAAAGTCACAATTGACACATAGCAGCTCAAATGACGACAGAGAGACATGGAGATAGAGAGAGATAGACAGAGTCACTTATCTTTGGGTTCCCACAAGAAAAGGCCATATTGTGGTGGACATGATAGTTCGAATGGTTATTAATCATTTGTAAGCTGTGATCAATCTGATTAAAATGTGTATAAACTTTTTACATTCTGTCACTTTACCATTGAGAGAAAGAGAGCGAGAGAGAGCGTGTGTGTGTGTGTGTGTGTGTGTGTGTGTGTGTGTGTGTGTGTGTGTGTGTGTGTGTGTGTGTGTGTGTGTGTGTGTGTGTGTGTGTGTGTGTGTGTGTGTGTGTGTGTGTGTGTGTGTGTGTGTTCACTCTCTATCGCTCCCAGAATGTGCAGAATGCCCACTTTCAAGTTTGCACATGTATAAACAACCTTTTGAAAATAGCAGATCTACAAGCTCACAATGCGTTGCATTGCGGCGCATTGTGAGCTTGTAGATCGGCTATTTCCAAATGGCAAAAATGTATACCGGTACAAGGCCAAAGCGGTCGTTAATGCATGTTGTGTAATAATAATCTAAATCTACAAACTAACTAAAGTTTTCAAATAAATGTAGACAATATTTCCCTCTGAGATGTAGTGGAGTAGAAGTAAAAGCACTGACATTAGGAAATACTCAATTAAAGTAAAGTACAAATGCCTCAAAATTGTACTGAATTAAATGTACATATAGTTACTTTCCTCCACCGACAAGACATGGAGCTCCATGAGTGTAAGAATGTTTTCTAGCTGCACCCTTTCTTTCCATAACATCCCTTCACCTGTACATTGTAGTTAGAACACATAGTACAGTATGAGCATTATGAGCCAACAGAAGATGTATTATGTATAGCAAAGTATGTGCTACTGTACTGTACAGTATGTGGCCGTGTGGAGATAGCGTCCTAATTGGCACGGCGTACAGTGGTGGTGACGAGGCTACTGTAACTGCTGCTGTGCTGACATGCCCACGCTTTGTGTGATCAGCGTCAGTCTGACAGTAATATTCTTCTTTCATCCTCGCAAAACATTATACTGTATATATACAGTATATACATTATACTGTCTGCCATGCTGGTATCCTGGCTCTTTCCTTTTTTAACCCATTTTGAACTGGGAAAACGATTCTACAAATGTCTTCTATATCATGAGAGTTTTATGAAAAACCCTATGTTTCTATGTCAGTGGTTCTCACAGGGTTAAACCCTATGTTTCTACGTCAGTGGTTCTCACAGGGTTAAAACCCTATGTTTCTATGTCAGTGGTTCTCACAGGGTTAAAACCCTATGTTTCTATGTCAGTGGTTCTCACAGGGTTAAAACCCTATGTTTCTATGTCAGTGGTTCTCACAGGGTTAAACCCTATGTTTCTATGTCAGTGGTTCTCACAGGGTTAAACCCTATGTTTCTATGTCAGTGGTTCTCACAGGGTTAAACCCTATGTTTCTATGTCAGTGGTTCTCACAGGGTTAAACCCTATGTTTCTATGTCAGTGGTTCTCACAGGGTTAAAACCCTATGTTTCTATGTCAGTGGTTCTCACAGGGTTAAACCCTATGTTTCTATGTCAGTGGTTCTCACAGGGTTAAAACCCTATGTTTCTATGTCAGTGGTTCTCACAGGGTTAAACCCTATGTTTCTATGTCAGTGGTTCTCACAGGGTTAAACCCTATGTTTCTATGTCAGTGGTTCTCACAGGGTTAAACCCTATGTTTCTATGTCAGTGGTTCTCACAGGGTTAAACCCTATGTTTCTATGTCAGTGGTTCTCACAGGGTTAAACCCTATGTTTCTATGTCAGTGGTTCTCACAGGGTTAAACCCTATGTTTCTATGTCAGTGGTTCTCACAGGGTTAAACCCTATGTTTCTATGTCAGTGGTTCTCACAGGGTTAAACCCTATGTTTCTATGTCAGTGGTTCTCACAGGGTTAAAACCCTATGTTTCTATGTCAGTGGTTCTCACAGGGTTAAACCCTATGTTTCTATGTCAGTGGTTCTCACAGGGTTAAACCCTATGTTTCTATGTCAGTGGTTCTCACAGGGTTAAACCCTATGTTTCTATGTCAGTGGTTCTCACAGGGTTAAACCCTATGTTTCTATGTCAGTGGTTCTCACAGGGTTAAACCCTATGTTTCTATGTCAGTGGTTCTCACAGGGTTAAACCCTATGTTTCTATGTCAGTGGTTCTCACAGGGTTAAACCCTATGTTTCTATGTCAGTGGTTCTCACAGGGTCAAACCCTATGTTTCTATGTCAGTGGTTCTCACAGGGTTAAAACCCTATGTTTCTATGTCAGTGGTTCTCACAGGGTTAAACCCTATGTTTCTATGTCAGTGGTTCTCACAGGGTTAAACCCTATGTTTCTATGTCAGTGGTTCTCACAGGGTTAAACCCTATGTTTCTATGTCAGTGGTTCTCACAGGTTTAAAACCCTATGTTTCTATGTCAGTGGTTCTCACAGGGTTAAACCCTATGTTTCTATGTCAGTGGTTCTCACAGGGTTAAACCCTATGTTTCTATGTCAGTGGTTCTCACAGGGTTAAACCCTATGTTTCTATGTCAGTGGTTCTCACAGGGTTAAACCCTATGTTTCTATGTCAGTGGTTCTCACAGGGTTAAACCCTATGTTTCTATGTCAGTGGTTCTCACAGGGTTAAACTGTATGTTTCTATGTCAGTGGTTCTCACAGGGTTAAACCCTATGTTTCTATGTCAGTGGTTCTCACAGGGTTAAACCCTATGTTTCTATGTCAGTGGTTCTCACAGGGTTAAAACCCTATGTTTCTATGTCAGTGGTTCTCACAGGGTTAAACCCTATGTTTCTATGTCAGTGGTTCTCACAGGGTTAAACCCTATGTTTCTATGTCAGTGGTTCTCACAGGGTTAAACCCTATGTTTCTATGTCAGTGGTTCTCACAGGGTTAAACCCTATGTTTCTATGTCAGTGGTTCTCACAGGGTTAAAACCCTATGTTTCTATGTCAGTGGTTCTCACAGGGTTAAACCCTATGTTTCTATGTCAGTGGTTCTCACAGGGTTAAACCCTATGTTTCTATGTCAGTGGTTCTCACAGGGTTAAACCCTATGTTTCTATGTCAGTGGTTCTCACAGGGTTAAAACCCTATGTTTCTATGTCAGTGGTTCTCACAGGGTTAAACCCTATGTTTCTATGTCAGTGGTTCTCACAGGGTTAAACCCTATGTTTCTATGTCAGTGGTTCTCACAGGGTTAAACCCTATGTTTCTATGTCAGTGGTTCTCACAGGGTTAAACCCTATGTTTCTATGTCAGTGGTTCTCACAGGGTTAAACCCTATGTTTCTATGTCAGTGGTTCTCACAGGGTTAAACCCTATGTTTCTATGTCAGTGGTTCTCACAGGGTTAAAACCCTATGTTTCTATGTCAGTGGTTCTCACAGGGTTAAACCCTATGTTTCTATGTCAGTGGTTCTCACAGGGTTAAACCCTATGTTTCTATGTGTCAGTGGTTCTCACAGGGTTAAACCCTATGTTTCTATGTCAGTGGTTCTCACAGGGTTAAACCCTATGTTTCTATGTCAGTGGTTCTCACAGGGTTAAACCCTATGTTTCTATGTCAGTGGTTCTCACAGGGTTAAACCCTATGTTTCTATGTCAGTGGTTCTCACAGGGTTAAACCCTATGTTTCTATGTCAGTGGTTCTCACAGGGTTAAACCCTATGTTTCTATGTCAGTGGTTCTCACAGGGTTAAACCCTATGTTTCTATGTCAGTGGTTCTCACAGGGTTAAACCCTATGTTTCTATGTCAGTGGTTCTCACAGGGTTAAACCCTATGTTTCTATGTCAGTGGTTCTCACAGGGTTAAACCCTATGTTTCTATGTCAGTGGTTCTCACAGGGTTAAACCCTGTGTTTCTATGTCAGTGGTTCTCACAGGGTTAAACCCTATGTTTCTATGTCAGTGGTTCTGAAACATTTTCACGTCAAGGATCCCCAAGATGATCTGTAATTGGCCACCGACCCCCATCTGAAAAGATGTTGTTCCAGGGACCCTCCAGAAGCAAAGATTTGAGTTAAAAACTTTGGCTCTGAAAGAATACATATTCAAAGATTTGTGCCACATTTTAACGATTATTCAGAAATAGCAGACCTACAAGCTCGTACGTACCGCGGCACTCGGTGCCGCACTACGAGCTTTCAGATCTGCGATTTTTCAATAGCTAAAGTATAACATAATGCTTAAAACTCTTCTGGCTGTTCGGAAAAAAATGTCGTGCAAGCGAGAGATTAAAAGAGGAAGCGCAGTATTAATTGACCTTTGTCACACTGTCTCCTGTTTCTCAATCCTGGTGTGCGCTGCACGCACGTTATTGAATTCCCAGTGAGGTTTACTGTGTAAGTCCTTTTCAAGTCATTTTGGACTCATTGTTAAACTGTAGAATATCTCGCCTCCATTTAAGGGTTTGATCGTCACATCTGAGGGATCACTGCAAACTAGGGATGCACCGAAAGGGAAATTCTTGGCCAAAAACCGAATACCGAATAGAGGAAACAGTTGGCCGAAAACCGAATACCGAACATCCGATATTAAAGCAACCTGATTTATGGCAAAATAAATGGTTATGGCAAAACTTAACTTAAATAATAATCACTATTATGGGTCCATAAAACATTTATTCAGCCTTTTGAATGCATTCATTGCATACACTATTCAGTGATATATTTTCTGCCTCTTCGGGCCGAAAACCGAATAGGCCGAAAATGCATTTCTAGCCATTTTCTGCCGAACATTTTCTGCGGCCGAATCTTCGGTGCATCACTAGTTAAAATGGTATGTTTATACAGAGTAATTAAAGAATAAATAATCTCTCAATCACCTGGTAATGACTGTGACACAGTCCTGTAGCTGAAAGGTCAGAAGGTCAGTCCTTGCGAACCCCTGGCATACCCCTGGCCCGGGGTTCATGTGGTTAAGCCTTGGGTTAAGAGTTGTGACCGACAACAGCCGAGGTGTGCATGGCTATCTTTTAGCATGACTATTTCACCTAAATATAGAAAACACATTGTGCACTAGACCTGTCAGTCTATCTGCGAAGCATTTAGCCTGCACGCACACACACACACACACACTCACACACTCTCTCACACACACACACACACACACACACACACACACACACACACACACACACACACACACACACACACACACACACACACACACACACACACACACACAGTATTTGTTATTGACCAATAGGTCAATAAAAGCCACTGCATCACTAGGTTTTGGTCTCATCTCATTATGTGAAACTCATGTGGTTGTAACAGCTGTAACAGGTCGCTGCAGAAGAAAAGGATTTCCTAAATATGACTATATTCTTCTACATGCGTGCATATACTGTAGGCTATCATATATAAAAGAACAGGTTATTATATTTCTGAGGACATTACTGATAGCTTACATCTTTCATGTCACTTTAACTTGACAAGCAGTGTTCCATGCACTCTCTGCCCAGATAGATAACTCAGCCTGTTTTTTATTTATTTGCCTCTCCCTCCTCTGTGAATGAACATGTTCTGGACTCAAGCTCCGGTAATCTTTGAATTTCTCATAATAACAACTATCCCAGCCCTACTGGGCAATACTCGGATTACGGGAGGCTCTCTCACCATTTAAACTTGTCCAAAATGCAGCAGCCAGAGCTTTAACTAGAACTAAGATGAGAGAACATATTACTCCAGTTTTGGCTTCACTGCACTGGCTTCCGGTTGTTGTAGGATTGATTTTAAAATTATTTTACTTGTGTAATGTGTATAAAGCTCTCAATGGTCTCGCACCTTCCTACCTACATGACTGCCTGCCTAAATATGTCCCAAACCGCCCCCCTAAGGTCTTCCACTGCTGGCCTGCTCGCTTTGCCTAAAAAAATGGCAACTAAAAAAAACGGGTAAGCAGCTTTTTGCTTCTACGGGCCGTCGGCATGGAACAAGCTCCCACTGTACCTTCGTCAGGCAGCCTCTGTAGACATTTTTAAAGCACAGCTCAAGACCTACACTTCTACAACATTGCTTTTAATTGATCTTTTATTTTTTGTTATTCATGTCCTCACTGTATTGCATTACTGCTTGTTTTTGCCTTGCTTTTCTTTTCTTTTATTCTCCATTGTTCTGTAAAGCACTTTGAGCTGTCATGTCATGAAAGGTGCTATACAAATAAAGTTGTATTATTACAAAAAATCTCCCATCCTTCAGATGTCGCCATTATTCACTATTGTAAACCTCTGAGCCCAGAAAAGAACACTTCCTGATGTCAAAGGATTGTTTTTAATTGTCTCCACCAGGCCGAAGGCATGGGGGGAGAGTATGTTTTGCACTCCGTCCGTCCGTGTGTGTGTGTGTGTGTGTGTGTGTGTGTGTCCGTCCGTCCGTGAGCAGCTAATCTCGGCCACCGTTAACCCAGTCGATGCCAAATTTTGCACACACACTCCCTGGATGCCAACGATGAACCTCTGCCCCAAACTTTCCAGAACGGCCTGTTATAGCGCCACCAGGAGGCCGCTTTGTGCAAAACAGGTTTTTGCACAGCACACCTACAGATTTTGTCCAAACATCACGCAAATTGGTACACAGTCTCTCTAGAGCCATTCAACCAAACCAGTCTTTCAGATTTCTCACACTCCATCCTGATTGGTTAAGATTGGCTTCCAAAGTTCACAGGAGTGCTCAGTTTCAAACAAAATGCTGCAAATCATGAACACATCGCGTGATTTCCGTGAAATTGTGCACCCACATTCCCACTAGGCCGAGGACGAAATGCCACATGAACAATTTCAACTCAGCCTCAAGGTGGCGCTATAACTGGCCGAAAAGTGTTTTTACCTCTAACTGCACGGATCTGTGGATAACCTGGTGGAGACCTGTGCCCAGAAGGGCACTTTTTCTAGTTCTGTACTATACTGTACAGTATAACCATTCCACTGATGAATCATCAGTGGGAGAACTGTCTCATGCTGTTTTGGACTACCGTTCTTTCTCCCCATTATAACGGATGACAACATATAGTCCATAGACTCAACATAAAGTCCATAGACTCAACATATAGTCCATAGACTCAACATAAAGTCCATAGACTCCTTCTTGTGTCGTGTCACTGATTCCTTTGGGTTTAACAATACGTTTAGTATTCAAGGTTAACATTATACATTAAAATGTATCCCATTTAGCCCCGACGTTGAAATTAGGGAAATAATCTTCTAAATCACGAAAGATTTCTGAAAAACCTCATGTTTCTGACTCCAAAAAATATATGTAATTACAGTTTGTGCCGAGTCTTAATCTGAGTACAGATTGTCTCCAAATTGTCTCCAAACCTGATTCTCTTTGACGTGTGTGAGAGAGAGAGAGAGAGAGAGAGAGAGAGAGAGAGAGAGACAGAGACAAGAGAGAAGATAATTATCCCATTTTGGGGCGGGAACCCCTTTCGGTGTTAGCATTACGTTATGTTTTAGCTATTGAAAAAAAGCAGAATAGCAGCTTGTAGGTCTGCTATTTTTGAAAAATCGAAGAACCACTGACACAGAAACACAGCTTTTTCAGAAAACTGTCAGGATGTAGAAGACATTTTTTTAATCTGATGATCTCAGGTCAGAATGGAAAACTGTCAGGATGTATGTACTGTAGAAGACATTTTTAGAATCTGATCTCAGGTCAGAATGGGTTATCTTGGGTGTGAGCGGCCAGTTGATATTGATTGTGTTTTTGTTACAGCCTCACTGCGCCCGTTGGCCACAGAAACTGTGGACTATTTTTTGTTGTGGTTCTTGTTTTTCATGTCTTTTGTGATTTCGAGTGGCAACAATTAAGGCCTGCAGGCTTATAGCTGCAGACATGCTCCTATGTGACAAGCTAGATTCAGACAAATAAAACCCATTTTGACCCGAGATCAGATTCTTAAAAAATGTCTTCTCTACATCCTGACAGTTTTCTGAAAAAGCTATGTTTCTATGTCAGTCGTTCTTTTCGATTTTCAAAAATAGCAGACCTACAAGCTCGTAGCGCGCCACTCGGTGGCGCGCTACGAGCTTGTAGGTCTGCTATTTTTCAATAGCTAAAGCATAACGTGATGCGAAAATAGTAAAAACACAATGCGTTACACTTGCAACTAAACACACTGAGCTTGTAGATATGCATTTTTTTTCTTTTTGAAAATGCTAGACTTTTTTTTTGGGGGGGTGGGGGGGGGAACTCTCTGAAACAGTTTTGAAATGTATCCGTACTATAGACGAATAACAGTTTAAATCCACGCCCTTGACCCACTGCTATCCTGTCTGTCCAACATCAAATGCTGGATGAGTAAGAACTTTCTCCGACTGAACGAGGATGAGACAGAAGTTCTTATAATTGGCTCTAATGAGCAAAAATAATTGATACAAAATAAACTTGGTAACCTATATATGTAGGAAGTAAGTCGAAAGTAAAGAGCCTATAGGGGTTATTATCTGAATTTTAATGCGCACATTAATCAAGCTACCAAGACAGCTTTCTTTCATCTTAGAAACATTGCACGTATTAGAGCATATTTATCTTTAGATGATGCTAAAACATTGGTCCATGCTTTTGTCTTTTCTCGATTAGACTACTGTAATGCCCTCCTCTAAGGTCTGCCTTATCGATTAGACTACCGAAATGCCCTCCTCTAAGGCCTGCCTTATCGATTAGACTACTGTAATGCCCTCCTCTAAGGCCTGCCTTATCGATTAGACTACCGTAATGCCCTCCTCTAAGGCCTGCCTTATCGATTAGACTACCGTAATGCCCTCCTCTAAGGCCTGCCCAAAGAAGTCAACGGACAAACTCTAACTTGTTCAAAATGCGGCTGCTGTGTGGAGTTTGCATGTTCTCCCCGTGTCCCCTAGGGTAGCTACCCTCACAAAAACATGCAGTAATCCTGGTCTCTAAAACTACCTCCCCCTGGCCAGCCGGGGCGCCTGATGGAGGGGAAAGGAACTGGTCGGAATAACGTGTCCCTTCCACGCGCTACGTCCGGCCAGGGAAATTCCCCTCTGTCAGGTGAAAAGAAGCAGCTTGGACTCCTCATGCATAGAAGGAGGCATGAGGTCAGTCCGCTGCGCCCCCAGGTTGGCAGAGGAAGTGTAGCGCCCAGGATTACATTAGATAATTGGCACTGGGTGAAAAGAAAACTGGATTACAAAATCGTGGGATAATTTTTTTTAAATGCGGCTGCTAGAGTACTAACTAGACCTAAAATGAGAGAACACATCACCCCAGTTCTATCATCACTGCATTGGCTCCCAGTGGTTTTTAGAATTGATTTTAAAATGATTTTACTTGTTTTTAAATCTCTATAAATGGTCTTGCACCTCCGTGACTGCCTACCTAGATATGTCCCTATAACCGCCCCCCTCAGGTCCTCCACTGCTGGCCTACTTGAAGTGCCTAAAAGAATGTGCACAAAAATATATGGTGAGGCAGCTTTTTGCTTCTACGGCCCAACAGCCTGGAATAAACTTCCATTCGAGCTCAGACACGCACCCTCTGTAGACATTTTTAAATCTCAACTCAAGACTCACCTCTTCACTCATGAGAACACAGCGAAGTGGTGATGAAGCAATGTGGCTCTTTATCCAACCAAATGAAATAATAATAATACAGACAGGTGTAAACACCCACAAAATCAAATTAATGATCTGAAAGTTATGAATCCGTTTGAACCGAATGTCCGCGATTCGCGCACGCACGCACGCACGTACGCCCGCTAAATAGTTTATTAGATAGGTCTGTAAGAAAAGAGTAATTAAAGTCCGCGTCTCGTGCACGCCCGCACGCTCCTATATTGTTCCTTATCGCTCCGTAAATCCAAACGGCTCCAACGTCCCAGAAAGAGGGAAAACCGAAATGTCACTCCAAAAAGTTATCCAAAAAGGAAAAGGGATCCCCAGAAGCGATATAATACAAACTTAATGATTCCAAATGAAAACAACAACAGTGGATCCTCGCGGGGTGTAAAGCGACGCCCACCCGGAAGGGTTGACTCCCACTTTTAGACCAGAGCGGCCAATGCGTTCCTCCAGGCTTTACATTTTTGCACCAACAAAAATGAAAGCCTGGTACCGAGGCTACCCTAACCCTAACCTCCCCCGAGGCAGACACCTAAACCTAACCCCAACCCTCTCCCGACCCCCAGCACACCTCAGACCCGTGGGATCATATAGTATGCCTCCCACCCTGCATTACAGGCACCTGGGATACAGCAACTGTGTCTGTTGGTGTTGGACTTACGTGGGCAATGCAGTGAGAGTTGTCCTGCTATCCTGTGTGGTGATCCGTGTGAGACAGGAATTACCCAATTTTGGTGTGTTGGTTATCTTTGGCCTACCAAGCTATGTAGAGGTTGGTGTGTTGGTTATCTTTGGCCTACCAAGCTATGTAGATGTTGGTGTGTTGGTTATCTGCAGCTTACCAAGCTGTAGATTCTGAACATGTATTTATTTTATTGAAGATGTAATTTGTTTCCCTGACACAAAAGGGGGAAATAAAACTATAAATAAACATATCAATATCATTATTGGCTAAATTGTTATCGGTAGGCCTATCAGCCAAGAATTTCCACGTCCATTATTTATTCAGCAGTTTGAACCAGACCACCATTTGAGATTGTAGCCTCTCAGAAGACCCCGACACATTGAATATTGTCGTTGTTGGATAAAAGGTTGTTCACATTTCCATGCTGTATTGATGCATCACTCTTAGATAACAGGCAAACGTTGGTCAAAATAACAACTCTACACCATACCCATTTAGGACTGAGTCCAGATTCTACCAACATACAGTAATGTAATGTATATATATATATATATATATATATATATATATATATATATATAAAAAATATATATATATACACAAACATCAGAAGATCAGGAAAATAAAAAGGTATACATGTGAGTTACATACAGGTCTACAAATAAAAGCTAATAGCGGAGGCCCTACTGGCAAAAATCGTGCACTTTACGATAAATGTATGAAATTTGGCACGCAGTTAAGAGCATGCCATAAGGAACATTTTTGGCCACCGGCATACTTGGGAACAATGCAAGTTGCTCTGAATGAAGAAATAACACTAATACCATATGTCCTAATAACCATGTTTATTAAAACAGTTTTAGAAGAACACAGATTGCTCCAGCAGCACCTTCCTCTTTCCACTGCTGATCATGTCCAGCGCATGTAAGAAGCAAGTTATCAACTTATCGCCAATTAGCTGAGGCGTGGCGGGGTGTTAACTCTCTGTGTGTTTATTGTTTGACACATTTTACCTCCGCCTAGCGCAGCCGTCCTGAAAACCTATTGGCAAGCTTATTAGTATTAGAATGATTGCCATCAGTGGTCAGACAGATGTGTAACTTTCCCGGCAGTTAAGCTGCGTGCATGTGTTCAACAACACAGCCATGCAAAATATCATCGACAGCTATGAGGTGACAAAAGCTTGCCATCCTTAGCAACGGTTGCTAAACTATTTGTATTGGCATTGGACAATTGCTTGGTGTTTTTTCAGGTTACCTGAAGTTTTGAAACTCTTGTCACAATGTTTACAATGGAAAGGTCTTTCCACGGTGTGGACACTCTCGTGTGTCTTTAAGTGACTTGATAGACTAAAAGTCTTGTTGCACAGTTTACAGCGGAAAGGTTTTTCTCCCGTGTGGATGTGCTGATGTCTCTTCAGGTCATACGACTGCCTAAAACTCTTGTCACAATGTTTACAGTGGAAAGGTTTCTCTCCGGTGTGGATGCGCTGGTGTTTACTCAGGTTACCCGAGTTTATGAAACTCTTGTCACAATGTTTACAGTGGAAAGGTTTCTCTCCAGTGTGGACATACTGGTGTGCCTTCAGATGACCAGATTCGTTGAAACGCTTTTTACACAGTTTACACTGGAAAGGCTTTTCTCCGGTGTGGATGCGCTGGTGTCTCTTGAGGTCAGCTGACAAACTGTAACTCTTGTCACAATATTTACACTGGTACGGTTTTACTCCAGTATGGAAATGCTGGTGCCTCTTCAGAACAGTTGAGCCACTGAAGCACTTGCCACAAAGTTTACACGGGTACGGTTTCTCTCCAGTATGGACACGCTGGTGTCTATTCATGTTACCGGAGCTACCGAAACTCTTGTCACAATGTTTACAGGAGAAAGGTTTTTCCCCATTGTGGACACGCTGGTGTTTCTTCAGGGAACCTGAGTCACTGAAACTCTTGTCACAACGTTTACAGTTGAAAGGTTTTTCTCCAGTGTGGACACGCTGGTGTGTCTTCAAGGGAGCCGACTCACTCAAACTATTGTCACACCGTTCGTCATCAACGTCTTCACTGGTCTCCTCCCAATCATCGCTGTCGTCAGTGACTTCAGTGTCAGATTCAAGTTCGACTTCAACCTCAGAGCAGTGGGAAGAGACGTCTTCTGCTTCATCATTGTCTTTCTCACCTTTCACTGCTAGTAATGTCAACATCGACCCGTCAGGGTGCTCTGGTCTTTGAAGTAGCTCCTCCTGTTCTTCTTTAAGCTCCTCCTGTTTCACTTCAACGTGTGGAGGCTCCGGTTCCTCCTGTAGCAGACTGGGGCTCCTCTCCCGTTTAATAGAATCCTCCTCTTTGCACACAATCACGTGCAGGATGTCTAGGAGCAGAAAAGATTACATAAATAGTTAATACTGGATTCCTGAAGTATTCATTCCATTGTCGATGTAGAAAATGAGCTCTCACATACTTACATTGACCAAACAGTTTATTAGTGACAGGTTATTACGGGTGTTTCTGGGAACTGGGAAAGTTCAGAAAAGTCACCCTTCGAAGTTTTAGCAAGATATCAGCAACTTAAATATTGCGAGTAGTAATTAGTAGTAATTTGAGTCGTGAAACTATGTAACTATATATAGCTAGAATAGGTTTTGTCTGCATGCAGGGAGTCCTGCATGTCTCTCTCTCTCTCTCTCTCTCTGGGTGTGTGTGTCTGTCTTTTACTCTGAGAACTTAGTGTTAAAGTGCCAGTTTTATCAATACCATTTTGTACAACATGACGTTGGCTGACAAATGTGAAAAATATACAATCATATATAATCATTATATCTTTATATATTATGGTTAGGAATTATAATTTGCGTTCTGTGTGAACTGTGCCTAGCAATTGGACGGCATACGGTTAGGCGCACGCTACTGTACTTTACATGGTGGTGGTACTTGGGGAGTCAAATATTTAGTGAGGTGGTACTTGCTGTAAGCTGCTCTAAGCCAATCACAGCAGAGCTTTGCCGTAAATGCATGTATGTGATTAAAGCTTAGAGTACATTAAGTTGCTCAAAAGCGCATGAGGCGATTTCACTCCTCCTTCCGGGTAGAAACAGAGTGCATTCTGGGATGGATTGGGCCAAACGCGCTGGTCCGTTGACTATCATTGCGTGCGTTCACGTATGAAACATTCGTTCACGTGTCATTGCCCCCAATAACGTGAACGTGCGCAACGATAGTCAACGGACCAGCGCTGGCTCGAGCTGCAATACCAGATTTGGCCACTATGTCCATTTCGCCTCAGGGTTTCCTCCGGGTGCCTTCTCTATTTATATATGGGGGGTGGACCGCGTTGCCTGTCCCCTTGTACACATACACAGATCAGGCATTGAAATGCTAATCTGGGTGCTTGTTTTCACCTGCCAGGTATGGTTATGCATGCATACAGTAGGCCTACTGTACTCTGCTTAGGCTACTTGTTTACAATGAAACCACCACCAGCAAGAACACCCTGGCTGGAAACAACGATGCCCAGCCTGCCGTTGAAACCTTCTGCCGTCCCAGCGACAGAACACAGAACCTGCCGAGGCGGACAGGACTATAGCCTGCAATCATGGTGTAACTGTCCCAGCAATGGGATTTTCTATTTCTATTTTCTATTCTATTTTATTACTTACCTTTCGGCAAATGTGTATGTGAACATTATAGGTATGTTATTTGGGTACATATGGTAAATGCATGGTGATATAGTGCCATCTACTGTGCTCTGGTTTTGTGGTCTGTCTGGTTCAGGGGCAGGTTGAATTAGGCTCACCTGCTCTGATTACCTCATTTCGTTCACCTGTTGGGTCTTTGGCATGTTAAAAGCAGAACAAACAGAGCAGAGCTGCAGAGAGGAGCTCTCATGTCAGAGTCTCCACAAAAGATATTAAGAAAGATAACAAAGATAAGAGGAGAGAAAATGATAGAAACAACTGAACTGAACTCCTAATTAATCTGTGCAGAAGGCGCATACGGTATGTTCCCAATTGTTTGTTTGTTTCTGTAAAAGTTTATTGCTATTGTATTGTTTGTTTACATTTCATTGTGTTTGCGTACATATTGTGTTTCTTCACTCAACAAGGACATTCATATTGCATTGTTTCATTTTATTTAAAAGTATATTGTTATGTTTTTGTTGCAGTTTTTCACGGTTGTCACTTTGGAGAAATAAAAAGCCCTCAGTGAGATCAGTTTGGGACGTTGTCATATTTCTGCCGGATAAAGATGGTTTGGGAGCAGTTATACATGGCATTTAACCCATTCTGACCTGAGATCAGATTCATACGAGGTTTCCGCCGGACACACACTGGTCTGATGAACCCATTCTGACCTGAGATCAGATTCTAAAAATGTCAGTCGCTCTTCGATTTTTCAAAAATAGCAGACCTACAAGCTCGTATCGCGCCACTCGGTGGCGCGATATGAGCTTGTAGATCTGCTATTTTTCAATAGCTAAAGCATAACATGATGCCAAAATGGGTGCCCGGTCAGAATGGGTTAAACATGCTCTTCCGTTTATAATCTAAACACTGTGACACGTTTAAAAAGTGTTACAAATAAGTGTTTAGAACCTAAACGCTTGAGTTTAGTGTGAAACGAAAGCGGGGGGTGTGGTAGCGGGGGGAGGGCCCCCGTGACGATTAAAACAACATTTCGTCTCTGACTCTAAGGATTAAAGGAGAATTCCATACTAAAAGGCTTTCTTACCTTTCTTTGTAGTTGTTACGTCCCCACCAAAGAGATCCAGGTGTTATTTCGTGCAAAAGCTCCTTATTGGCTATTTCCCCTACTACAAGCACTAAATTAATTGCATTGAATTGAATGGGAATTGAATGGGGCTATGGGGTGTTGTGCTAATTCGCTTATTTCCATCGCTCAAAATTATAATTTCTTTGTATATATCCTCTCTTCATAATGTAAATAATATCCCAAGCGGCACACTTTACTACTTATTTCAATGGAAATAAGCGAACTAACATAACACCCCATAGCCCCATTCAATGCAATGCAATTCATTGAGGGCTTATGGTAGGGAAAATAGCCAGTAAGGAGTATTTGCACAAAAAAACACCTGGACCTCTTTGGTGGGGACGTAACAACTACAAAGAAAGGTAAGAAAGATAAGAAAGCATTCTAGCATGGAATTCTCCATTAAAGTATGTGATGTAAACTCATTGTGTTACACAAATGCTTAAGTCACTGCTGAATGTGAAGGCCTATGTTACAGAATGTGGTTATTTCTAACCTCAAATTGTTTTGGAAACATTTAATCTACCGTTTATTTAATCCCATTTGGTGTCCGGGTAGCTCAGTGGGTAGAGCTGAGCTAGGCCGAGCAGTCTGCTAAATATTGTGTGATAGGAACCTTTTTTCATTTCCAAAAGTATAGAGGGTTTAAGAGATTGAATATTATTAATGGATTATGTAACATGTTTCTAACATATTAATAGAGAAGAAACAAATAAACACCAAACATTACATCAATGTTACACTGATAGCTAAATAATAATAATAATACATAATAATAATATTATTATTAATGATAGCTAAAGGGTCCTTGACCTGAAAAACATTGAAGACCCTGGCCTGTATATTATTCTAAATACTATTTATATATTTTTTTATCCCACGATTTTGTAACCCATTTTTCACCCCTGTGTCAATCATCTTATGTGATCCTGGGCTCTACACACCCTCCACCAACCTAGTCCCCATATATGGGGGACAAGGGGAGAGCAACGGACTTGAACTCATGCTTCCTTCATGCCTGAGTGTCCAAGTTGCTCCTTCACACCTGACAGGGGGGAGTTTCCCTGGTTGGACGTAGCGCGTGGAAGGAACACGTTATTCATAGGCGGCTGGTGCGTAAGGCTAGGGAAGGCTTAGCCTTCCCAAAAATTATGCTGGGTATTTTTTTTAAATATATATAATATATGTGCGCAGCATTATAGAAGGCTATTGTGTGTGTGTGTGTGTGTTGTCACTGCCCCCTGGTGATCGCTGATCGGATAGGCTAGTATACACTATACAGCAACTGGCCTAATCAGCATATGATTGACTACTATTGGTATGTCTGTAAACCTCGTCCTTCCAGTCGCTTTGTAGCAAACAGTAGCGCGCGCTCGCCGCGCTGGTTTGTTTTGGGAAACAGCAAAACGCAAAATGTATTTTTCAAGGCAAAGATAATTCAGAAGAAGAAGCTGTGAGTCGGCTGTCAGAACTCAGCAGCACCAGTGCCCGCACGGTTCACAGTTCACACCACTGCAGCGGAGTGACTGCTGTCTCTGTGCCGTCTGTGGAGAGCCATGAGCCGCGACTCCCGGAGGGGCAGCAACACCGCCGGGTAATCTACACTGACTGACTCCAGACTTGAGAAAAAGACGTCCAAAAGTCGTTGTCTGTGTATAGGCTAATTCATTGGTAAAAGTATGCAAAATAACTCATTTTTAGAACCAAAAAACCAGATTTTAGACCATCTGGGAAATAAATAAATCCGCGGCGGCGAGAGCCCCCCCCCCCCCCCCCCCCAACGCAATTCTATAGCCTACCCAAAGGTAAAACGCACCCGCCGCCTATGACGTTATTCCAACCAGTTCCTTTCCCCTCCATCAGGCGCCCCGGCTGGCCAGGGGGAGGCAGTTTAGTGACCAGGATTACTGCATGTTTTTTGTGAGGGTACCTATCCTAGGGGACACGGGGAGAACATGTGAGGGTACCTACCCTAGGGGACTCGGGGAGAACATGTGAGGGTACCTACCCTAGGGGACACGGGGAGAACATGTGAGGGTACCTACCCTAGGGGACACGGGGAGAACATGCAAACTCCACACAGAAAGGCCCTTTCGCCAACCCCGCCTTCGGGTATGGGCACTGATGACGCGGAGGAGGAAACACGCCGCCAGCACCCACAGTGTCCCGAGCGGGAATCGAACCCAGGACCTTCTAGCTGTGAGGCGACAGCACTACCAACTGTGCCACCGAGCCCCTATTATTCTAAATACTAAAAACAGCAGATCTACAAAGCAGATCTACAAGCTCACAACGCGTCGCATCCACGGCACGCTGTGAGCTTGTAGGTCTACTGTTTTAGGCGTGCGACACCATCATGTTGCAGAGTATAAATTAGGCTTTGCTCCCTGAGAACAGCAACAGCTAAAAAGACTGTTTTAACCCATTCTGACCTTAGATCAGATTCAGACATTTAGATCAGATCAGACATTTATATGGCCTATTCCGATTTACGCTTACCAATTATATCGTGCAATCCCTAAAAATGATCTAAATTATTGTGTCGGAGAATCGGCGAGAAGAACAAACAGCTGTGGCTCATTATCGCTCAGTGCGCATGCTATGCTACAGTGACAACTAAGCAACGGACACTCTCACACAGCGGTTGTATAACACTAACCCATTCTGACCTGAGATCAGATTAAAAAAAAATGTCTTCTACAGCCTGACAGTTTTCTGAAAAAGCTATGTTTCTATGTCAGTCGTTCTTCGATGTTTCAAAAATAGCGGACCTACAAGCTCGTAGATCTGCTATTTTTCAATAGCTAAAGCATAACGTAATGCTAACACCAAAAGGGGTTCCCGCCCAGAATGGGCTAAGGGCCTATTTACTCCTATTTTACCGCTGTTTCGGCGCTGTGGCTCATCAGAAAATTTCAGTAGCACCGCAGAGCCGTCTGTAGTCGCAGACAGGTGCTCGTCTGTTGTCTGTTGTCTGTTGTCTGTACAGCTTGTGTTCAGTGAGGAGAGTGTGTCAGCTTTTTTTATTTGCCGATGGTGCATTCCAGGCGCCTCAGAAACAGAGACTAGGGTGAAATACAACATGAAAAATCGATGTAACCATGATGGGTTTTTACCGATGCAGACCCTCCGTGAACGATGCATCGCCATCTCACCCGTCAATTGTATTCCGATGGGCACTGAATGAACCGATGCATTGGGACCGCGCATGTTTATAATCGATTTTCCGATCCGTAGGTATTGATTATTTTCCACGTGCATAATAGCCTAGTCTGTATACTCATTCATATCAGGCTACTACTGGTATCATTGTTGGTAGACAAAAACTGAACCCATAGCTATTGAAAAATAGCAGATCTACAAGCTCATAGCGAGTGGCACGCCACAAGCTTGTAGGTCTGCTATTCTTGAAAAATCGAAGAACGACTGATATAGAAACATAGCTTTTTCAGAAAACTGTCAGGATGTAGAAAACATTTTTTTTTAATCTGATCTCAGGTCAAAATGGGTTATACTGTATAATCTATTCTACACTGTAGATCAGGGGTGGGCAACTTTGACGATGGCGAGGGCCAATATATTTCCACACTCACTCCAGAGGGGCCACAGTGCATATTACTGTCGTAGCAAAAATAGCCGATCTACAAGCTCAAAATGTGTCACACAATGCGACGCGTTTTGAGCTTGTAGATCTGATCAGCTATTTTTTTTTATTGGAATCCTGAAAAGTAACCTTTTTATTTAATTTCAAATGCATTTAGTTATAGTTGTTAACTTTATGAACTGTTAACATAACTACACACTGGACACAAAAGACAATAACATTTTATTACTAGTCATTAACCCATTCTGAACGGGCACCCATTTTGGTGTCAGCATCATGTTATGCTTTATCTATTGAAAAATAGCAGATCTACAAGCTCATATCGCGCCACCGAGTGGCGCGATACGAGCTTGTAGGTCTGCTATTTTTGAAAAATCGAAGAACGACTGACATTTTTATTAATCTGATCTCAGGTCAGAATGGGTTAATCAGACCAGTGTGTGTCCAGTGGAAACCTCGTATGAATCTGATCTCAGGTCAGAATGGTTAAGTACTAGTCATGATGAAGTAATTAAAGCGGGTTTGGAATTGCAACAGCTGAAATCAATACTATATCAGTATTCTGATATTGAACATGCACGCATTAGGTGAAGGTGGGGGCCTCACACCCATGCTGTAGACGTTCATAAATGTTCATAAGTAAGGGCATTTTATCAGGTATTTGACTAATCTGGGAACTAAATCGTTACCAAGAAATGTCTTCACCAATGTGTTTCTAAAGGTGTCTAATAACATGTACTAAAAGTTTGAAATTCAACTCCCGTGGGAAATTGAGTTATTAGCATAATATGTGACCATACCCATAACATCCTACAGTATATAAGGCCAAAAAGTCAAAATTTAATAATTCTTTCAGTAGCATGTGACATATGAAACTAGGGGTTTTTCATGATTCTGAATCCATCCCAAGCATTAGTTTTGCACAAAAAACCCTCCTTTGGAGTTCAAGCAGATATGGCCTAATTTAGCCCAAGGAGTGTTTTTTGTGCAAAACTAATGCTTGGAATGGATTCAGAATCATGAAAACGCCCTAGTTTCATATGTCACATGCTACTGAAAGAATGATGACATTTTGACTTTTTGGCCTTATATAGGATGTTATGGGTATGGTCACATATTATGCTAATAACTCAATTTCCCACAGGAGTTGAATTTCAAACTTTTAGTACATGTTATTAGACACATTTAGAAACACATTGGTGAAGAAATTTCTTGGTAACGATTTAGTTCCCAGATTTTCATAGATTTCTCTTACTAATAGTATGACCGAGTTCATTCTCGTTTAGTGACATGTAATAATGGCTATATGAATATCTCAATGTTATCAATGATATTTACCATCGAGATCACCATACAGTGAAAATACGTACCGAGGTTTGGGTGGTCTTCAGGGTCCTCCTGTTTAATAGAAATGTCTTCAGGTTCTTCCTGTTTAACAGAAACGTCCCTGGCCGAGTCTGGAGAGTTCATCTTCACCTGGGAGTGATGCGTCATGGGTATTGTAGTTCTTATGAGTCTGGAGAGTTCATCTTCACCTGGGAGTGATGCGTCATGGGTATTGTAGTTCTTATGAGGCTGGAGAGTTCATCTTCACCTGCAGTCTGGACGCCACACACTGCTCTGAAATGAAGCAATAACAATGACTTTAACCCATTCCATTCTGACCGGAGATCAGATTAAGAAAAATGTCTTCTACATCCTGACAGTTTTCTGAAAAAGCTATGTTTCTATGTCGGTCGTTCTTCGATTTTTCAAAAATAGCAGACCTACAAGCTCATAGCGCGCCACTCGGTGGCGCGCTATGAGCTTGTAGATCTGCTATTTTTCAATAGCTAAAGCATAACATAATGCTAACACCAAAAGGGGTTCCCGCCCAAAATGGGTTAGGAACTGGAAACCTAGTGGAGATTATAGCACGAACATAATTTGCAGAAATTAAAAGGCAATAACTAAACCCACTGAACTCTCCAAAATATGAACCTTGAATGCAAAGATAATGAGATTGATATTGTAGGCGAAAAATCTGCATCCCCAAGCTACAACTAGAGATGTCCCGATACTATATATCGGTATCGGGGAAAAGTATCGGATCGGCCCTTATTCGTCATATCGGGTCTTATCGGTATCGGCGAATATGCCAGTCTAACCACAGTTCCGACACAGGGCTAAGGGGTTGATACTATGGCAGTCTAGCCACAGATCCGACACAGGGCTAAGGGGTTGATACTATGGCAGTCTAACCACAGATCCGACACAGGGCTAAGGGGTTGATACTATGGCAGTCTAACCACAGATCCGACACAGGGCTAAGGGGTTTATACTATGGCAGTCTAACCACAGATCCGACACAGGGCTAAGGGGTTGATACTATGGCAGTCTAACCACAGATCCGACACAGGGCTAAGGGGTTGATACTATGGCAGTCTAACCACAGATCCGACACAGGGCTAAGGGGTTGATACTATGGCAGTCTAACCACAGATCCGACACAGGGCTAAGGGGTTGATACTATGGCAGTCTAACCACAGATCCGACACAGGGCTAAGGGGTTGATACTATGGCAGTCTAACCACAGATCCGACACAGGGCTAAGGGGTTGATACTATGGCAGTCTAGCCACAGATCCGACACAGGGCTAAGGGGTTGATACTATGGCAGTCTAGCCACAGATCCGACACAGGGCTAAGGGGTTGATACTATGGCAGTCTAACCACAGATCCGACACAGGGCTAAGGGGTTGATACTATGGCAGTCTAACCACAGATCCGACACAGGGCTAAGGGGTTGATACTATGGCAGTCTAACCACAGATCCGACACAGGGCTAAGGGGTTGATACTATGGCAGTCTAACCACAGATCCGACACAGGGATAAGGGGTTGATACTATGGCAGGTAAAAAACTGTTGTGATGCCCCAAACTCATTTTGGCACTCCAGCGGTATTTCCTCATTCATCCATGCAGCCAATGTTCAAGTTAAAATTTCCTGCCGTTGAAGCCAAGGAAACACTGGGAGTTTGGACGAGACAGAATCCGATTTCCAAATGCTTGTGGCCCGGGAGGTGAGCTCCACAGAGCCTGCCTCTCACTGGCCCGGGAGGTGAGCTCCACAGAGCCTGCCTCTCGCTGGCCCGGGAGGTGAGCTCCGCAGAGCCTGCCTCTCGCTGGCCCGGGAGGTGAGCTCCACAGAGCCTGCCTCTCACTGGCCCGGGAGGTGAGCTCCACAGAGCCTGCCTCTCGCTGGCCCGGCAGGTGAGCTCCACAGAGCCTGCCTCTCGCTGGCCCGGGAGGTGAGCTCCACAGAGCCTGCCTCTCACTGGCCGTGGCCCAGGAGGTGAGCTCCACAGAGCCTGCCTCTCGCTGGCCCGGGAGGTGAGCTCCACAGAGCCTGCCTCTCACTGGCCGTGGCCCGGGAGGTGAGCTCCACAGAGCCTGCCTCTCACTGGCCGTGGCCCGGGAGGTGAGCTCCACAGAGCCTTCCTCTCACTGGCCCAGGAGGTGAGCTCCACAGAGCCTGCCTCTCGCTGGCCCGGGAGGTGAGCTCTGCAGAGCCTGCCTCTCGCTCAGCAATAAAACAAATATCAGTATCAGTTGTAACAGCGGACACATATCAGCCAGATATGTCAGATACAATGTCCTATTGTACCGCCTCCCGAGCGGCGACTGGCTAGCTGCGTGTCCCTACGTTACTGCCTCGCACCGACCACCCTGCCCTGGTGCGGGAGGCGGTACAAGGGGAAGTCAATATGGAAGTCAGGGAAGGGAGAGGAGAGAGAATAGGCCCTGCGGTAAGCCCCGCCCGCTCGCTCAGCTGCCTCGATACCGTTGTTAAGCAGGACAAACATCAGCGAACCTCTATTGAGGACCGTGTTATGTCGGCGTTTTTCCGAAGAGGAATAGAAGCATTCACATCAACAACATTCATACTATAATAACGCCATGGTGAAACGTTGCTGTTGGGCGTCCTGCAACAGTGCTTCATAGGCACCCAGAACGTTTGGGGCATTTCTTTTTATTCTTTTCCCGTGGGTGCGCACAATGTTTACATTCTAGAGGAGGAAGCGGCGGTGGCGTCACTCGTTCACCCTCCCTGCTACTATCATACTAGTATTAACGTCAACCTTTACTAAACAATGGTTAAATCAATCGTCTAATAAACAACAAACAACTTACCGTGGAGCAAATGGTGTGCTTTGTAACTTTCTAGTTGCTTGTGTTGGACGGCAGCCACATAACTGTCTTCAACCACAGGCTCCAGTCACGTCCCCTCCCACTGCGGTTCAGAAAAAAAAGAACGCTGCTTACCCCCTTCTGCATGCAAAAAGTGAAGGTCCGCTAATGGTCTAAACTATTTTCTTTGCCGTTCCTAAATTCAAAATAGTTTAGACCATTAGCGGACCTTCACTTTTTGGATACAATGTGCAGAAAATGGTAAGCAGCGTTATTTTTCTGAACCGCAGTGGGAGGGAACGTGACTGGAGGCTGGAGACCAACACAAGCAACTGAGCGTGGAGATTAGAAAGTTACAAAGCACACCATTTGCTCCAAGGTAAGTTGTTAGTTGTTTATTAGACGATTGATTTAAACATTGTTTAGTAAAAGTTGACGTTAATAGTATGATTTAGTATCAGGGAGGGTGAATGAGTGACCGCCGCGTCCTCCACCTCCAGAATGTAAACATTGACATGTGCATGATGTGCGCACCCACGGGGAAAGGAATAAAAAGAAATGCCCCAAACGTTCTGGGTACTTATTAAGCACTGTTGCAGGACGCCCAACAGCAACGTTTCACCATGGCGTTATTATAGTATGAATGTTGTTGATGTGAATGCTTCTAATCCTCTTCGGAAAAACGCCGACATAACACGGTCCTCAATGGAGGTTCGCTGATGTTTGTCCTGCTTAACAACGGTATCGAGGCAGCTGAGCGAGCGGGCGGGGCTTACCGCAGGGCCTATTTCAGAGAAGCCAAAACTTTAAAAAAAAAAGATAGAAAAATACTTAAAGGAGAATTCCATGCTAGAATGCTTTCTTACCTTTCTTTGTAGTCGTTACGTCCCCACCAAAGAGGTCCAGGTGTTTTTTTGTGCAAAAGCTCCTTTTATTGGCTATTTCCCCTACCATAAGCGCTCAATGAATTGCATTGAATTGAATGGGAATTGAATGGGGCTATGGGGTGTTGTGCTAATTTGCTTATTTCCATCTAAATAAGTAGTAAACTGTGCCACTTGGGATATTATTTACATTATGAAGAGAGGATATACAAAAAATATATACATTTTGAGCGATGGAAGTGAATTAGCACAACACCCCATAGCCCCATTCAATTCAATGCAATTCATTTAGGGCTTATGGTAGGGGAAATTGCCAATAAGGAGCTTTTGCACAAAATAACACCTGGACCTCTTTGGTGGGGACGTAACGACTACAAAGAAAGGGAAGAAAGCCTTTTAGCATGGAATTCTCCTTTAACGGCATCGGCGGTTAACCCACTCTGAACGGGCACCCATTTTGGTGTCAGCATCATGTTATGCTTTAGCTATTGAAAAATAGCAGATCTACAAGCTCATATCGCGCCACCGAGTGGCGCGATACGAGCTTGTAGGTCTGCTATTTGAATAAAATATATGAATAAAATAAAATAAAAGAGTGCACACACTGCACAGTGGTTTTATATTTCAATGCATTGTGTTTCTACGACTAAAATGTATAATAGGCTACATCATTTTGAGCTCCATTATGTAGTTGTATGATTTGTGTAAATGATAATGCTACTAATAATAATACAAACATTGTTTATTTCTTTCAGGTAAACAAACACGGTTCTGGTTCACTGCCATTAATACTCAAAATCAAGCCCCTTGTCTTTCAGGCCAACACACCCAAGTTACATTCTTATAAACAAAACAAAAGCATACCGTCACCGACATTTCTTCTGGTAAAAAAAAACAGCTCGAAAGTGTTTTTACAGTCTTGATTGACTGTACTAGAATGGGAACTATCCTATAGCAGCATTACCGTTAGCATTAGCGAGCATACAAAACAAACGGTCTTTGAACTGTGTGTGTGGACATTCCTCACACAGACAGTCGTGCTAAGACAATCTCAGGCATAAGTTACACAAAAAGGTTGAACAGACTTTATCTGTATCACGTTCACTCTCTTCGGCTCTCCTGTACACACACTCACTGGACGGTGGATGGATGATGTGTTTACCAGTGCTATAGTGAACGCCGATAAAAGCAGCGTCTAGTGAGATTTAAGACTTCCGGTGGACGATCTATTCAAAATAAGAGTACCCTCTAGAGTATTGAAAAAAAGTTTCATTTGCACATTAAAACTACAAATTAAGCATTTAAATGATGCTATATGATGCTATAAGACACACATTATGTTTCTGTGTAAAAATAAGTAATTAAATCATCATAATAATAATAATAAAGTTATCTAAATGGATAAATGCTATTCACTGGAGTGCATGGACTTTATAAAGTGGACACTGGACAAAAGACGGCTCCGCGAGGCAACTATCTGGACATACCCACGCGTTCAGGGAGATGGCCTCTACCACACCCCACTCTCCGGCTAAGCGGGAGAGGTGTAAAATTCACAGCAGCAGACCTTCTACTGGGGTCAACGCTAAAAAAAGGGCCGTTTCACTGGCCTATAACAACAGACATTGTATGTGTAAAGTGGGTAAAGTAATACTATTACAGTTCTTTTTTGCTCATAAGACGGAGCCAAGGATAAACTAGCAAGGATAAGACTTCCGGTGGCCGATCGAGCTCTTCAGAATAAAAGTATACTCTCTAGAATAAACAAAAACTATTAATTTGCACATTAAAACAATATATTAAGCATTTAAACGAAAATATATAACGCAAATTATGTTTGCATTTATAACAGTTATAACATTCAGTTCACTGGAGTGCATATAGCCCTTAATAGGACACGGACAAATAGATCTTTGATTGATTGATTGATTGATTGATTGATTGATTTTACGGGGGCCAGTTTCGAATTGCAGCCGTCCGTATAGGTGTCCTTTGAGACCAGTTTTGAAGGAGTCAAGGGATTCACATGTCTTAATGACTGTTGGTAGGGTGTTCCAACTACTGCAGACATCAACAATGGACCTCCCTATTTTAACATGGAGGACATTAACAGTATTGCCAGTGTCAAAGGAATCCATTTGTTTCACCTGAACATCAACAGCCTTGGACCCAAACTGGCTGAGGTCAGACAAGTGTTCCAAAGCGGTAAGGTAAACATCCTAAGTTTCTCTGAAACAAAGCTGGACGAGTCCACCAGGGACCCAGAGATAGAAATAGAGAACTATTCTATCATTAGGAACGACAGAAACAGGCATGGCGGTGGCGTGTGCATGTATATTCACAAAGACACTGAATATGTTACTCGTACTGACTTACAGCATGATGAAATTGAAACTGTGTGGGTTGAATTAATTTTCAAAAATGCTAAATCAGTATTAGTTGGCACCGTCTATAGACCGCCCGATCAGAATGGGTTTTATGATATACTTGAGGGGTGCTTAGCTGGGGAGGAATGTGTAGAGAAAATCCTGATTGGCGACTGCAATACGGATATGCTTCGTAAGGAAGCACCTGTGTTTAAGTCATTTAGTCGGTTTTGTGATCTGCATGGTGTCAGTCAGCTAATTACCCAACCCACAAGAGTGTGTGATTCTACTCAAACTGTCATTGATCTCATTCTGACCTCGGACAAATCCAGAATCTCCAAGAAAGGGGTTATTGTATGTGGGCTCAGTGATCATTTTATGATTTTCTGTACCCGCAAAATACAAAAACTAAAGTTTGACTGTCACAAAACAGTCATATCTAGGGACCTCAAAACCAACTCTAGTGAGGCCTTTAACCTTGAACTGGAGAGTCTGGATTGGTCCGATGTGCTCAGGAGCTCACTAGTCGAAGAAGCATGGCTTGGCTTTAAAACCAAATTTACATCAGTACTAAACTTCATGGCTCCTTTGAGAACCATCAGGGTCAAAACCCGCTCGGAGCCATGGATGAATTCGGACATACTGACTGCAATGAAAGCCAGAGACAACAAATGCTCTGAACTTCTTAAATGCAAGTCCATGCTAGCCAAGCGCTTCGACAGTAATCTCCAAACCAAACTGTGCAACCTAAAAACCCAGTGTAACAAGCTAAGAAACGGTGTAATTGCCATGACCAAATCTGCCAAATGTAACTTTATCAATGATAAAGCCGAGGAAATCAAAAACAATCCTCGGGAACTCTGGAAGTTACTAAACAACCAACTAGGCTGTGGTCAGAAACTAAAAACCAGGTTTACTAACATAAACATCAAATCGAATAACACCCTCATCACTGACAAGCTTGATGTAGCCAACCACCTGAACATCTTCTTTACAAACATTGCAACAAAGCTGGTTAGCAAACTGCCCTCCCACTCTGGGCGTTTTGGTGTAGAGCACATCAAAGCCTTCTACAAAAACCTTGGTGTTTGTAAAGATGATTTCAAAATGGCAATGGTAACAACCGAGGAGGTACTTAAAAAACTGAGTGCCCTTCAACCCCACAAGGCCACTGGCCATGACAATATCCCCTCCAAATTTCTCAGAGACTCAGCCTTTTCCATAGCTCCAGTCATCACCCACATAGTTAACCTCTCCATCAAACAGGGACAGGTCCCCCAAGATTTTAAACTGGCCAAAGTAACCCCCTTGTACAAAAAAGGGAGTAAATTAGAACCCGGCAACTACCGCCCTATTTCTATTCTAAGCTCCATCTCGAAAGTGATGGAAAAAATAGTCTATGAACAGGTTGAAAAGTATCTTGCCACTAATAAATTGCTGTACGAGTTCCAATCTGGTTTCAGAACATCCCACTCCACTGACACATGCCTCCTCTATTTGAGCGACCACATCAAACACGAGGTGGACGCTGGAAAATACTGCGGCATGGTCATGCTGGACCTCCAAAAGGCTTTTGACACCGTGAACCACTCCATACTGGTTAACAAGCTTAAAGCTATTGGTTTTGATAGCACATCAGTGAGCTGGATGCAATCCTACCTGGAGGGGAGAGAACAGATGGTGGAGGTGAACGGAACACTGTCCCCTCCCCTCCCAGTGAGCTGTGGCGTCCCACAAGGAAGCATACTGGGGCCTTTACTGTTCCTAATATATGTTAACGACATGACTTCAGCTTGTGACTGCAACTTGTTCCTGTTCGCAGATGACTCAGCACTGCTGGTCTCGGACAGGAACAAACTGCAGGTTGAAAAGACCCTCAGCTCTGAACTCAGTAGAATCTGCACCTGGCTCGCTGATAACAAACTATCCTTACACCTGGGAAAAACTGAATCCATCCTCTTCGGATCAAATAGTAATCTCAGCAAGGCAGATGGCTTCTTGGTTAGAGTGGGTGACAATATTATCACACGAAAAGATCAAATTACCTACCTAGGTTCCATCCTGGAGGCCAATCTTTCCGGTGATAAGATGGCCACCAACGTAATCAAAAAAGTCAATCAAAGAACAAGATTCCTTTACAGGATCTCCTCACTGGTCAGCAAAAACACCTTGAAGACCTTAACAGGAGCCCTCGTACAAGGTTTCTTTGACTATGCATCCACCTCTTGGTACCACAGCACCTCAAAGGCCCTTAAAACAAGGCTCCAGACCTCCCAAAACAAACTGGTCAGGCTCCTAATTGGCCTCACCCCCCGAACCCACCTCACCCCTGCCCACTTTGACAGGCTGGGATGGCTTAGGGTCGACGACAGAGTACAGCATCTTGCAATGGGTCTGGTCCACAAGATTCGATACACCACCAAGATACCCATGTACCTGTCTAAATACTTCCTTAATGTAAGCGAAGTCCACACCCACAACACCAGAGGGAGTGCAACAAACCATGTACAACCCAGATTCGGCACAAACAAGGGACTAAATTATTTTCGCTCCTATGCCACCAAAATGTGGAACGCCCTACCAACAGTCATTAAGACATGTGAATCCCTTGACTCCTTCAAAACCGCTCTCAAAGGGCACCTACGGATGGCTGCAATTCGAAACTGGCCTCTGTAAAAACTGAATCCCCCCCCCCCCCACCCCATTTCCCCTCACTGTATATGTATCTTTTCCCTTTTTGCTTCCTATATGATGAATTCCTGTTCTGTTCTTTAGCTACATAGAAGTGTCTATTTCTATGTCTCTAAATGTTTTGATGAATTGAACAATGTGGACCCTGTTGTAAACAAGTGTAATGCTTAATTGGGTCGTCCACTCACAGTTGACAGTCTTTTGTATTGAGTTTGTGCTTAAAATGTACTGTAAATTCTACAAACTGTTAATAAATATTTCAATCAATCAATCAATCCACATTTTGGTGGCATAGGAGCAAAATTAATTTAGTCCCTTTTGTGCCGAATCTGGGTTGCACATGGTTTGTTGAATTCCTTCTGGTGGACTTCGTTAACATTAAGGAAGTATTTAGACAGGTACATGAGTATCTTAGTGAAGTATTTAGACAGGTACTACATGGGTATCTTAGTGAAGTATTTAGACAGGTACATGGGTATCTTGGTGATCTTGGAATTATTGATCTATAGTTTCACCTGAAATTAGCTTCAGAAAGTAATCAACTGAGCTGCATGAAGCAAATCCTTTGTAAAGAGATCTATGAGATCTGGTGGACAAGAGATTATGTCCACCAGAGGGTGCTAAAAGCCTACATTTCATCCTGCAACAGAAATTGCACTGCAATGATGGTCAATGATCTCCTGCCTGAGAGAGAGAGAGAGAGAGAGAGAGAGAGAGAGAGAGAGAGGGAGGGAGGGGTATCTACCTGTGTTATTTATGAAACAGTTTAATCATTTATTTGTAATATTTTAATAATCACAAGATAGCCTTATTGTAGAAGTTAAATTATCCTTATCTGAGTTTATGGAAACAGCATCTATTCAGTGTCTCGTTTCCTTGATCCATTTGTTAAATATTCTTTACTCACTCAACTCACTGAAAGTTGTATTTGAATGTAATAATGTTGTTCCACTGTCTCCAATGGAAGTCCTCTTGTAGGTTAATATATTAGTGTTGAGTCCATGCAATACGCAAGTCCAAATCAGAGAGAGAGAAGTACAAAAGTATTGGAATCAAAATAGCCCGTAAAGTAGATTTCACATATAGGGCTGAAGTGTTTAATGTATGTTTTGAAATAATAGTCGAGATCTACAAAATAACCACACTAAAGTTTTCATTATAATTGGCGTAAAAGTGCAATATTTGCCTCTGAGGAGACACAACATATTGTATAAAATGTGTGGACCATCTATGGGTGAGTGTGTGATGCAGAACTGAGTCTATTAAAGAGCAATTTTCCCTCAAACCGGAAGAATAACAATAAAAGCTCTCGTACGTAGCCTGTAGCTTTTAGTGAGAAAAATCGGTTTGAGGGAAAAGGAAGTTCCGGAAGATTGCTGACTACAAAACAATACTACAACATGACGTAGCGATATCATCCGCTCCCGACCGGTTCATGAACCCGAAATGGGATGGTGCCCGGCCAGGCTACCTGTGTTTAAGTGGATAAATGGGATGGTGCCCGGCCAGGCTACCTGTGTATAAGTGGATAAATGGGATGGTGCCCGGCCAGGCTACCTGTGTTTAAGTGGATAAATGGGATGGTGCCCGGCCAGGCTACCTGTGTATAAGTGGACATGACAGCGGACCAGCAACCAGCAAAGCAGAGGTCCATTCGCTCAGAATGACTCAGACTGAGTTATTTCAATTATCTTTTTATTGATTTTTTTGATGCAAGTAAAAGAGAGAAGAGAGAAGAAATATACGCCCGCACACTGAGTATCTGCTCGGTAAAGAGTTTTACATACTATTCAGTAAAGACATTGAATCAAACCATCCATTCAATCAAACCATCCTTTCAATCAAAGCATCCATTCCATTCATGTTCCTCTCATTAGCATCACCACAAGAACACTGGTAGTGACACCACAAGACCCTGAGAGTCAGTGTCCACCCATTTTGGGCAGGAACCCCTTTTGTTGTTTTAAGCATTATGTTGTACTTTAGCTAATCAAAAATAGCAGATCTACAAGCTCACCAAGTGCCGCGCTACGAGCTTGTAGGTCTGGTATTTTTGAAAAATCGTGAAAAACATCCCAAATGTTTGAATTTATATTATTTCAGAGCAAACGTTTTTAACTCAAATATTTGCTTCTTGGGGGGTCCCTGGAACTACATATTTTCAGATGGGGCTCGGCGGGTAATTACATACATTTTTGGGGGTCCTTGACATGAAAATGTTTCAGAACGACTGACATAGAAACATGGGGTTTTTCAGAAAACTGTCAAGAATTAGAAGGCATTTGTAGAATCGGCCTCAGGTCTAAATTGGTTAATGTCTCTTCATGCCTTCAGTATGGCGTTACAATTTCGCCAAAGTTCAGTATTACTACATTTATTTATTCATTTTCAAAGGTAAAATCAGTCTTCCTGCTTTGAGGGGATGAACAATTAACCTATACCTCATAATTAGGCCTAGTGCAATATCACTTCCAATGTTGACTGAACAATAAGCACTTTAAAGACTTTTTATATAGTTAGATTCATTTATGCAGCTAAACTGCACTTTGACTTTACTTAAAAGTCACTCACACACACACACACACACACACACACACACACACACACACACACACACACACACACACACACACACACACACACACACACACACACACACACACACACACACACACACACACACAGGTTGTGTAATCTCCACGTTATTCAGTTGTTATTTTGCAGACAGAGGGATATGTGCGATGGCAGAGCTCATCATCCCACAGGTCAGATCCTAGAAAGAGAAAGTTGAACATTAAATGAAAGACTCTAAAGTCTCATAGGTCTACTGTGTTACGTAAAGGTGCTGTTAGCGATCATTATCGTTATAATATGTTGTTATTAAAAGGAAAACATCGTTAAAAGGCAGTGGTGTAAAGTTACTAATGTAGCCTACATGTACTCAAGTACTGTACTTAAGAACAATTTTGCCCTCAGGCTACATTTCAGCCATTTGAATAGCCAATCTACAAGCTCACAATTCGTCGTCATGCGCATTGTGAGCTTGTAGATCTGCTATTATCAAAAGATTCAAATTCAGGTTTTCTTTTTGGTACTTCAAGTGCATTTCGAATTCTGTACTTTTTACTTGTAACAGAGTATCTCTAGATTGCAGTAATGATACTTTTACCCAAGAAAAATATTTTAATACCTTTTTCCACAGTTTTTTCCTATTTTCCATTGTTAAAAGATTGTGACTTACTTCCAAAGTTCATATCCATGCAGTTCTGTTGATTTCCTCGATAGTTGTTAGGTTCTCCCCTGTGCCAGGCTGTGAAGGTCATTGGGCTGCCGTCACTCCACATCCAAGCAGCATTCTAGATGACAATGCAACATCATGAATGCCAATACAATATAATATGTTAGCCATTGACGTTCCCTATAATATAGGGACTGTCAATGGCTAACCGGCTAACCAATAACATCGACTTCACAGATAGTTTGCACAATAATATTATGTTACGCATTTTCCAGTTGGTGTTATTTGATATGGGCAGATGTCATTATTCTAAACTTGGAACCGGTTGTGACCGGCCACCCTGACAAACACTGGAATGTACCAGTTGAGGCATTACATTTAGTTTGACTCGGTTCCACAGATAGATATTGTGATAATAGCAGATAATATACAAGCTAACAACGCCTCCGTTCACCTAATAATACGCGTTGTCAACTTGTCATCTCTGTCTGTGTCCCTTTCACAAAAGGGACACAGACAGAGAGTTAAAAAGGCACATACAGATCTCCATAATATGGAGATCTCTGTATCCGTCTGTCTGCCTGTGCCTGAAGAGTGCAAACTGACTGTGAAAAGTGTACTGGTTAATTAATAAATTGGCAGGTGTGGGGTTGCCATGGCAATCAATTGGCTGGGAATTGCACAGGTGAGGGGACTTAGGCTGATTAGGCCCTGGCAGAGCCTGAGCAGAGTCTTTTACGTGGGTCCGACCGACTGGATACCGGGCACTGCACTCCCTGTGGGGGAGTGGAACGCGCGTGTCAAATGTGAAGTCAGTGGGTTCAACGGTTCTCGAGTGCATTACAACCGTACACACGCACACGCACGCACACACGTACACACACGCAGAGACGTGTAGGATTGTGCATCATGGTAAATTCAGGGGTACAAAATTCATGGTAAAATTGGAGTACCATTAAAAACCTATAAGGCAAAACAAATCTAATTTTAATTATGCTTTAAGAAGCATGTAATGTCTCAAACTAGGGGTTTTTCATGATTCAGGATCTATTCCAAGCATTAGTTTTGCACGGAAAACACTCCGGCCCCTTTTCCACCGGGGTTGAACCGGTTCGGTTCTTTCTTCCCGCCACATATTGAACCAGTTCAGAGTGTTTCCACTGAAAATGAGTTGGTTCCGAACCATAAACGTTCGTTCCCAATGTGAACCTCAAAACGGTGGTTCAGCTTTGTAATTGCACGCAGCGCTTTGTGAACCGAGACGATATAAGTGGGTGTGTCAGTAGGTTGTAACTTGTCAGTGGGTTGGAACTTGGGAGGACGCAGACACAGTGACACACGCAACAGAACATAACAGATAACGATGCCGCCAAAAAAAAAAAAAGGATCTTCAAAGAATGTGCAATGGTCCGATGAGGAAACGAAATACAAGTTATAATGTGATATGTTTCCGGCCTAATCTGCTATTAAACATATCTAATTATAGGAAAACCTGGCACACAATATTTTCTGGGGTCCTGCTCATCATCCGACTCCTGCATGAATGATAGGCTACAACAATTTGGTAGTAAATATCTATCAGACTCAAACCTTTTCATGCAAGGACCTCTAAGTTAATATGTATTTGGCTGCGCCGCTGCGGACCCCCATCTCAAAAGATGGGGGTATATAATATGGTATATATATGGTAGGCTATATGGTTCGTGTAATATGGTTCAGGCTATAATTATGTTTTGCCTCCTACATTAAACACATCAGTCACATCAGTCAACCATCTTTGAACAAAAATATGTTTACATTAATTGCCAACGCAAACATGAAATGATCCAAACGTATACGGAAATTACGGATGCATCGCGATCCAGAATCCAGCTGAGACTTGCGGTGCGTTATAATAACTTGTAACCCTGACATCACAACCTCGTGGATACTGTTTACATCTGTTTGTGTTGTGCAACGCCCTCGGGGCGTCTGCGGGATCGTCCTCCTTTTCAACATTTTGTGTTTATAATAGCGCTACCAAATGAACCGGCCGTCAATCTGGTGGAAATGCAGCCGGTTCGCGACCGGTTCGCAAAAAGCACCAAGGTTCGGAACGGCACTGGTTCTGAACCGAAGTTCTTTTGGTGGAAAAGGGGCCTCCTTGGGCTAAATTAGGCCATAGCCACTTATTGTGCCAAATGTGTCCAAATGTGCTGACCTCATCGCATTTGGGCAAGAGGCTATTGCCGTTTTAGCATTACATGCTTCTTAAAGCATAATTAAAATTAGACTTTTTTAGTTACGGTATTTGTTTGCCTTAGGGCCGGGGCCTATAGGTTTTTAATGGTAGGCTACTCCAACTTTTCAAACCCTGAATTTAACATGATCCACAATAGCCTATACTCTATTTTTAATATGTTATTTGGATGAACCGATTACCGTTGCAATTTATTTTGGCTCAAGCCCTTTTTTACCTTAGATTGACTGGCCTATCGGTTCATGATGGTTATTGTTCCTTACCTTGCCTTCTGCATCATAGCCACCGATCCACGTTATAGGCAGTCCACCTGTTTTAGAACGTATCAGGTCTTGAACGAACTTGTGTTCTGCTTCGCTGTGAATGGATGCCAGGTTTCCGCCCAGTGACAAACAGGTTCGCTACAGAACATATCAACGGAAGAATATTATTCAAATAATGCATGCATATACTGTAGATAGATGCACAATAGAAATACAGTAGTTTGTGTTTGTTCATTCTACCTCTGCATCAGTCCAGGTCATCGCAGCCGGTAAGAATATGTAGCAGTGTACATTCCATCTGTTTAGACATTTCACACTGCTCTTGGCAACTGCATGCTCCCCTGAAAATACAACAGACACTTGCAAGGGCTGTATTTTGCGTGTCTTAACTCTTAAGTACCAGGTCTTATTCCCTAACTTGAGTAAACTAAAGACCTGGAGGCGTGATCAATGCTCTTTGGCTCTTTGGCCACTCAGAATAGCCAAATTGATCAGGCCTCCAGGTCTTTAGTTTACTCAAGTTAGGGAATAAGACCTGGTACTTAAGACACGCAAAATACAGCCCTTAAAGTCAACTGTTTGAAAGCAGCAATATAACACCTAAACTAACAAAATCAGGAAATCCTACAACAAACTGTAAGAAACACGTCTGTGTTCAATTTAGTTTTGTACGTTGTACCATTCCAAGATACTATAATCCCTACATGTATTTCCACCAGTGGTGGAACAAGTACTCAAATATTTTACTTACCTAAAAGTATTAATACTTATATTCTGCTACAAGTAAAAGTCTGAAAATGTACTTATAGGTACTAAAAGTACCAAAGGTACCCAATGTACAGCAAGTCCCATTTCAAGTTACATTCAAATGTAGGCTATATTGAAAATAGAAGATTTACAAGCTCACAATGCATTGCATCATCGTGACACAATGTGGGCTTGTACATCTGCTATTTTCCAATGGCCGAAATGTATATAGGGCTGGACAAATGTATATATATGTTCTGTATTAATAGTAAAAATTGGCACACACCCAATAAAGAGATGGAATTGCGGAATTACTTTGTCCGCCATTTATTACATTTTTGGATGTGCTACCTTTTTGATTTTTTTTTTCTTTTTTAATTCCTATTTTTTGAAGTTCTTTTCTATCAATTACACATCCCATGAAGTCTTGTATTCATGGAGTCTTTTGTTTGTTTGTTTGTTTGTCGCACGCGCACATACACACACACACACACACACACACACACACACACACACACACGCACACACACACACCTGCAGTGAACGACAGATATTCCCTAGCACTCACTGGCGTGCACACAGCCCCACAGCAGCAGGTAGACGGATGACACCTGGTGTACCTGCCAGTCTGCGGTGACGTGGTCTGACAGCTGACAGCTCGATGGCGCCGTACTATGGCGACACGCTCAGAGCAGCTCTCGTCTTATTGTTTGTCTTCATGTTTTATGTCTCTGTCTCTTCGTGCATTGTTGTTTATGATCGTAAGACACTACTGGACATAAGATTGGATGTTCCCAGCGATTGGAAGCCGCGGTATTTACCGAGAGAACTTTACAACAACAACAACAACGCGGATACCCCGCCACGGAGCAGCAACAAACACAGACGGGGAAAGAGAGGTGGCGTCCTAGCGAGGTTACGAGGACGACCTACCAGACCCCCGATCCCCAGTATGCTGCTCGCTAACGTTCAGTCTCTCGATGAGAACAAGCTGGATGACCTCCACAGCCGCTTACGTTCACAGCGGGATATAAAGAACTGCTGTGTGTTTTGCTTCACAGAGTCGTGGTTGAGCTCAAACACACCCGACAGGGCGATACAACCGGAGGGGTTCTCTGTGTTCCGCACTGACCGTTCTAGGACGGTCACGGGCAAGTCAAAGGGAGGTGGTGTTTGTTTCCTCATCAATGACACTTGGTGCACAGACGTGGTTATTGCCTCACAGTACTGCTCGCCAGTACTAGAACATCTCACACTAAGGTGCAGGCCATTCTATCTCCCCAGGGAGTTCCCCTGTGTATTGCTAACGGCTGTTTACATTCCGCCAGAAGTCAAGGCAGCCGAGGCGTTGGATGAGCTGTATGGCGTTATTAGCAAACAGGAGAATATACACCCGGAGGCCGTATCAATTGTGGCGGGGGACTTTAACCACCGTAACATGAAAACTGTGTTACCAAAGTACTACCAACATGTCAAATGCCCAACCAGAGGGAATAAAACTCTGGATCACTGTTACTCCACCATCAAGGCTGCTTATAGAGCGCTACCGCGCCCTCACTTTGGGAAATCCGACCACCTGGCCGTGCTTCTACTCCCTGCCTTTAAGCAGAAGGTGAAGCGTGAGCAGCCCACAGTGAGATCGGTACAGAGCTGGTCCACAGATCACGTTACCAAACTACAGGGCTGTCTTGATGCGACAGATTGGACCATTTTCAAGGACTCTGCCACGAGTCTGGATGAATATGCGGATTCTGTCGCCGACTACGTCAAGTTCTGTGTGGATATCTGCATTCCAGTACGTTCAGTTCGCTCCTATCCCAACCAGAAGCCATGGATTAACAGTGACATTCGCATCAAACTGAGGGAGCGCACCATCGCTTTCAAATCCGGGGATGTCGAACTCTACAAGCGATCCAGATATGAACTGAGAAAGGCTATCAAAGCCGCAAAGAGACAGTACAGAGTCAAATTAGAACTCGACTACAGCGGATGTGACTCGCGGCGAATGTGGAGCGGACTGCAGGCGGTTACGGGCTATAAACCCAAGTCAGGTAATATCACTGACACCTCCGCGTCTTTACCAGACGAGCTGAATAACTTTTTTGCCCGCTTCGAGGCTCACAACTCAGACCCAGCCACAGCGCAGAGCGCACCTGAGGCGGTGGACCTGCAGGTGACGCAGAGGTCTGTGAGTAAAGCGTTCCAAAAAGTTAATGCTCATAAAGCTGCAGGGCCAGACGGGATAGCCTCTCGTGTCCTTAAGACATGCTATAACCAGCTGTCATGGGTTTACACAGACATATTTAACCTGTCCCTGTCACTGTGTGTGGTGCCATTGTGTTTTAAAAAAACAATAATTGTACCCATTGCCAAGAAAAAACCTGTTACCTGTCTCAATGATTATCGACCTGTTGCTTTGACATCTGTTCTCATGAAATGCCTGGAGAAAATGGTTATCTCTTATATCAAGAGCATAATTCCTGCTAGTATAGATCCTTTACAGTTTGCTTACTGTGCAAATAGATCTGTGGATGATGCAATCTCTCTTGCTTTACACACTGCCCTGGTACATCTAGAAAAGAAAAGCTCTTATGTCAGACTACTGTTCATAGACTATAGTTCCGCATTTAACACTATTGTACCATCTAAATTAGTGTTGAAACTCAGTGGCCTTGGTGTGGGCAGCTCCATCTGTAACTGGCTATTTGATTTTCTGACGGGTAGGCCCCAGTGTGTTCGCATAGGAGAGAGAAGCTCATCCACAATTCTCACCAGAACCGGTGCGCCCCAAGGCTGCTGCCTCAGTCCTCTGCTGTACAGCTTGTTTACGTTTGATTGTGTCGCCAGATACGAGAATAACATCATAATTAAATTTGCGGATGATACCACAGTGATCGGACTAATAACCGACGGTGATGAGAGGGCCTATAGGAGGGAGATAGAGGATCTAACTCTATGGTGCGATAACAACAACCTCTCACTTAACACCAATAAGACCAAAGAAATCATTGTAGACTTTAGGAAGTCCAAAGGCATCCACACCCCCATTTCCATCAAAGGGTCATCTGTCGACATAGTTGATAACTTTAAATTCCTGGGCATACACATCACAGACACATTCACATGGTCACTCAACAACGAGTACATCCTCAAGAAGGCGCAGCAGCGACTGTACTTTCTGAGGCGCCTTCAAAAATTTGGCTTAAGTACAAAAGGACTAGTGAACTTTTATCGCTGTATAATTGAAAGTGTCTTAACTGGCTGTATCACAGTGTGGTACGGTAACACGACCGCTCAGGATTGCAAGAGGTTGCAGAGGACCATTAAAACAGCAGCTAAAATCATCGGCACTACAGAATTACCCAGTCTCCATAACATCTACACCACTCGCTGTATGAAAAAAGCCCATAACATCATGGAAGACACCAGCCACCCCGCAAATACCCTGTTCAAACTACTCCCCTCCAAAAAACGCTACCAGAGCATCAAATCTCGTACCACCCGTCTCAGTAACAGTTTTTACCCCCAGGCAGTCAGGCTGCTGAACAGCTGACCTTGAACTGTATTGCACTTCACTTCACTTGCACTTTTCTTTTCCTGTTTTTTTTGTCTTTTCTTGCACTATAGATGTTTGTTTATGTCCTGTGTATGTAAGACGGAGAGTGCTCTGAGCAAAATAAATTTCATTGTATGTATACTCTGTATCTATACAAATGACAAATAAACCTGAACCTGAACCTGAACCTGAACCTGAGTAGGAGCAGCAGCAGTCAAGACCATCACAGCGCAGAGAAGTAGAGGCACACTCAGCATCCTCATGGTCATGATGATGATGGAGATGGAGATGATGAATGAATTCCTTCTAGAAAGAAGCAGAGAGACATGTTAGAGATATACTTCAGTCCGAGAAGTAACAACAACAACAACAACGACAACAAGACAGGACAGGAGGAGAGGAGTCACGTCAAACCTTCAGTAGAATGATGCTCTTCCAGTGTTGAGGATCAGAAACAGCAGCTCTTATATACACTTATTAAGGACACACTTTCACGTCACGTCAGTACAGAGGGAATGCAGATGAGCAGGAAATGTCAATGAGCAGCTTCATGGGGGAATGCCCAAAGCCTGCCATTAGTTTCTAGGGGCAGGTATAAATAAGATTTATCTTCTTCCTGCTCCTTTTCTTTTCTGATGTGGAATATGTAAAACAAAAAGTAAAATTAATATAATCATGTAAAACCATAACTGAAATGAAATAAATAAATATGAAATGAAATGAGTTTCACCTCCCAATGTATGAATGAATGAACCATTGTAAAGCGCTTTGAGCACTTGGAAAAGCGCTATGAAAATGCAATGAATTATTAGTTCCTTCTTCCTTGTTGTCACCTTGTTGTTGTGCAGGGGTCATACCTATGTTCCCTCAGCCCTATGTTCCCTCAGCCCTAGTATGTTCTCCCATTTCAAAACAGACCCTATGTTCCCTCAGCCCTACGTTCTGAGTGCAAGTGTAATAAATGTAATAGTGTAATAAATATATTAGTGTTGTGTAATAAGTATAATAGTGTAATAGTGTAATAAGAGTAATACAGACAGCATGTTTTTTCCAATTAAATTGCCATTAGATGGCACTAATTCCCCCCAAAACAGCTCATCTCATCTTGTCTTTTTTTCTCCTCATCTTTTTTCTCGTCTCGTCTTATTTTTCTCGTCTCGTCTTTTTTCTCTCATCGTCTTTTTTTTCGCATTTTTTTTTCTCGTCATTCATCTTAATGTCTGTCCTTAAAGGAACTTTATTGTTTCGATTTCCCAGAGTATAATTTTTCAGTTCCAGTGCATCAAATCAAGTTTAGCCTGTAGGCCAGGGTGTCTGTGTGTGTGTGTGTGTGTGTGTGTGTGTGCGCGTGTGTGTGTGTGTGTGTGTGTGTGTGTGTGTGTGTGTGTGTGTGTGTGTGTGTGTGTGTGTGTGTGTGTGTGTGTGTGTGTGTGTGCGCGTGCACGTGTGTGTGTGTGTCACAAGCTACCTTGCCAAACCTCTCTCTCTCTCTCTGAGAGCTGTGGAGGTTTGTGTGTGTGTGTGTGTGTGTGTGTGTGTGTGTGTGTGTGTGTGTGTGTGTGTGTGTGTGTGTGTGTGTGTGGGGGGGTCATACTGATGTCATTCACAGTTCACCTCTCGACTCTCCCATATTGTTGAACACTTAATGCAAGTAGAAGCAGTCAGTCAGTCAGTCACACACTACATAATGCTACCAAATGAAGCACTGTCAGTGCTGCAGTGTAGTGGAAAGAAGGTGAGAAATGTGTGATATATTTTGTTATAATTATGTAGCCGTTAATACTTTATGAAAGGAGAAAGCTTGCCAAGAGCGTCAGTTTGATAATAACCGGCCCTGGACAACGGATTCATGCAGTGTATATATGTGGTGTGGTCAGACAGTGACAGTATTTATATTTATAAAATCCCCCGCAAAAAAAACAACCAAACAAACAAAAAAACACATACCGGTAGGCTGCACCCAGCCTGGCCACCGGCTCTATTAGAGAATCTATTAGAGACCGGCCGCTAATGTGGCTGTGGTTTCGTCTGACTGACGTACAGTAAGCCACTTGGTCCTATTATATGGAGAATGCACAAGCGAAAAAGCGAAAAGGTCTCGGCTGATGTTTGGGGAAAATGTTTCTAGATGTGCTGCTGCCGAGGATGGTGGTGGTGTTTCAGAGTCTGGAGCAGGAGTTATAATCACCATGCAAGCTTGTGATGGACATTTTCATCAATATTTTATTTTTTGCCACAGACAAATCAATTATTTGACCTAAACTAGCCCTGGAACATGACTGCCATGATAATTATCATGACAGTCATGCAGTAACTTTGCCCTGTTTTTTGCAGTCGCTGCATTTACAAGATTTCCGTATATATAAACATTCAGATTTAAAATATAAAGTACTCACAAAGTGTCCCACGGGTGTTAGTTAGTAGCAGCGCGAGCGATTAGAATTGCTGCGTCCCGCGTTCTTTAATAAAAAGCTTTTTTTGTCCGAGCTCCCCGGCTACTTTTTTCAAACGGGGTTCGTTTGGGAAATCCACAGTTGCACACCGGGAGCGCACTCGCCTATTAGTCTGTATTGGCAGGGCGGTCAGCCTACCTATATCGAACACACCGAGTGCCACCCTCCTCCCGACCGATAGGGGCGCGTAGTTGAAAGCCAAAATAACACCTCGGATAAAAATGCTTTTTATTAAACAACGCGGGATGCAGAAATTCTAATCGCTGGCGCTGCTACTAACTAACACCCGTGGGACACTTTGTGAGTACTTTATATTTGAAAAGCGAATGTTTATATATTTTAATTATTTGTAAATGTAGCGTCTGCAAAGACCAGGGTGAAGTTGCGTCATGACTCTCGTATGAATACGAGAGTCACGTTTACAGGGCTAGACCTAAACTAATGTGCTGCACATTTTGAGTGGTGCAACCACTCCAAAGAACATCAATGTCCCTATAGGACTATGGGACTATATGTCACTCACTATGGGCCGATTCATACTCCTATTTTACGCTGTTTCGGCGCTGTAGTCAGCTCGTCAGAAATTTTCAGTAGCACCGAAGAGCCGACTTTGCAATCTAGAGATACTCTGTTACAAGTAAAAAGTACAGAATTCGAAATGCACTTGAAGTACCAAAAAGAAAACCTGAATTTGAATCTTTTGATAATAGCAGATCTACAAGCTCACAATGCGCATGATGATGAATTGTGAGCTTGTAGATCGGCTATTCAAATGGCTGAAATGTAGCCTGAGGCAAAATTGTACTTAAGTACAGTACTTGAGTACATGTAGGCTACATTAGTAACTTTACACCACTGCCTTTTAACAATGTTTTCCTTTTAATAACAACAAATTATAACGATAATGATCGCTAACAGCACCTTTACGTAACACAGTAGACCTATGAGACTTTAGAGTCTTTCATTTAATGTTCAACTTTCTCTTTCTAGAATCTAACCTGTGGGATGATGATTATTGCCATCGGACATATCCCTCTGCGAGGGATATAAGCCTCGCACAATCCTACTCGTCTGGCAGGTATATCTCTTTGTATCCTGGTGTCTGGCAGGTATATCTCTTTGAACACCTTTAGTGCTACGATTGTGCGCGGGGAGACGACAATTAACACAATTTAAGAGCCATAAACGACAAGACGTTTAATTGCCAATTATGGACCGGATGCCACGGTCGTTAAGACGTGTTCTTTTGAAGAAAAAAAAGAAAGAAAAGAAATCCATATTTAGAAAATTCCTCTAATCTGGTGTACAGGTGATGACATGCACATTACATGCATAATATATTTACATTTTCTTTCTTTTTTTATTATGGGCGAATTGGCAACCAAAGCCTAAACTGGTGACCACCAGGTGGCGCTGAAAGAGTTTTAACACATCTTGACTGCCCAAAATGTAATTCCTGGAAACGCCACTGGTCTCTACAGAACCGGCTGTAAAATGGTATTTATGGTATTATTGGTATTATTATTATTATTTAGAGTGAGCTGGATACCTGCATTTGTAACCTGCTGGTGGCCACGCCCACAGAGGCGCTCCCACCAATAATGAAGCGCCAATGCGGTGCCCACACCCATCACCAACCAAGTGAAAATAAACTATAGGCTAAGCACGCTTTGGCTCCGACACAGTGTGACAGACAGGGCAGTCTCTACGTCTGGGTCTGTGGAAGTGCTGTTGGTCTGAGGAGGCTCTTCGGTCTCTGGACGAGTCACGTCTGAGTCTGTGGAAGTGCTGTTGGTCTGAGAAGGCTCTTCAGCGAAGGCTTTCTCCAGAAGCTTTAGGACGGACCTGCTGCGGAACACGTCCTTGAAACCCTGACTGAACACGTACAGCAGCGGGTTCAGGCAGCTGTTGACAAGAGCCAGGGCGAGGGTTATGGGATCCCCGAAGCCGATCACCAATAACAGTGTTTCAATCTCCATTGTCCACTGTCCATCACACCCATCAGAACACACACAGCATAAATCAGCCGTGTGATGTGAAAGGGGAGCCAGCACAGGAAGAACACGGCGATAACAGTTGCTATGACTTTGAAGGAACGACCTGATTGGCTGGCCAGCGAGCGGGTATTCCTGAGCCGGTAGATGATGACGGAATAGCAGGAGACGATGACGGAGAAAGGAACCACGAATCCCACGACGAAGTTAGTGATGGCGGTGTGTTTAATGGATTCCCTGCACGAGACCTTACCACTATGTCGATCTCTAGTGTCCCTAAAGATGAAGTCAGGGATGCTGGGAGCCAAGGCCAGAACCCAGACTCCCAGACTGACCCAGGATGCCTTTCTGACGGTGCGGTGACCACTGCACCGAGCCCACAGTGGACACACCACACCAACACATCTGTCCACACTGATGACCACCAGAGTGTAGATACTGGCGTACATGTTCATGTGGAAAACCAGACCGTCCATCTTGCACATGAACGGGCCAAAAGGCCAGTGGTTTTTCAGAGCACTCTCTGTGATCTTCAGCGGCAGGAAGGCCGTAACCAGGAAGTCGGCCACAGCGAGGTTGAGGTACCAAACGGTGTTGACGGTTTTTTTCATCCTGAAGCCCGTCGCCCAGATGACCACACCGTTCCCCAACACGCCGAGCACACACACCACGCTGTAGATGACCATGGACATGATGAAGTAGATTTTATCCAAGTAGGCATAATATGCATCAGTTGTGGTCATATTCTCCATCGTCCTGAAACCCAAAAATAACAAAACAATGAATATAAGGTCAATATATACGCCATGTATTATTATTACACTGACTGAACATATTGGGTGCCATGACCTCCATACAAGATTTGTATTGTTTAAGGGTTTCATATTAATACTTATTTCTTTTTTTTGAGGGGCACTAGCCCCTCCTATATTCAGCTATTAGTGTAGATTTATAGGGCGCTAGCCCCTCCTATATTCAGCAATTAGTGTAGATTTATAGGGCGCTAGCCCCTCCTATATTCAGCAATTAGTGTAGATTTATAGGCCCTCATTTATCAATTGAGTGTAAAATCTGCCACAGATTCGAGTGCAGGTTTCGTAGTACACCCACGTCGCCACGGCATTTATAAAGTGATCGCAAACAGCTGATCCTTCCTTAATTTCGTTCCGACGTTAATAAATGTGACGGCTGAAATCTATCTGGCACGCCCTATGAAATCAAGCCTCGCCCTCATTTTTGCGACATGAACAACTGCAGTACGATCTTGGAAACCATAGTTACATCAAGTCAAGCCTTCCTTGCCTTGCTGACCGCCTCACCCCCCTCTCATACACACACATGCACACACACACACAGACGCGCGCACGCACATGCAACTTGCAAGCAACTGTCACTGTGTGTTAGTTGTATAATTTATGCAATTATTAAAATGTTTATTCATTTAATATACAACAAGATTAATGAACGAAAACCTGAAGCTGTGATTATGTGAAGCATTAATTAAATAACATTGCTCACAACGTCATTGGAATGAGTTTGGACACGCACGTGACAAATGCTGTTTTCCTCCGCTCCTGTTCTGTCTGTCTCTCTCTGTCACTGACCTGCATTAGATTGCCTCCCTGCGCAGCCTAAAGTTTAGGAAGTGAAGTTGGCGGTAACCCGTGATTTTCCATAAGAAAAAGAAGCGGTCCCCACTTTGCGCTGCCTCGACACTGTCTGCATATATGTCACATTTATTGGCATTCGAGCGCGTCGGGTTTATCCTTAATTAAAAGGACGAGACGGAACGCGAGAAAGACATGCCTGTAGATTGCAGTTGCCTGGTAGACTTGACTATAGCTGCATAGCCTCGGTCCCAGGCTTACTTATCTGCGAAAAGAAAATCTAAAGCTGCAGCACTGCAAATGCCTCTCGATCCAGTCATGGAATTAAGTTAGGAGAGGGGGGGGGGGGGGGGATTAAGTTAGGAGAGGGGGGGGGGGGGGGTCGGGGGGCTACCGGTATGCGCTCAGAATGCAAAACACTATTTAAATGGCTTAAAGCATTGTTTTTAATTGCACGATTTTAATAAGCTTGTATACTTGGTAATATCCTACCAATTTCATATGACATGCCTTTACAAAATATATTTTTTTCACATGTAGGCTATTATTAGTAAATGTTTTGGGCCGATCAAATAATTTATAAGAAGAAAAACAAAACAAATAGTGTTGTCTCCTGCCTTTATTTTCTTCTTTCTAATGATTTGATCGGCCCAAAATATTGTGTTCATTGTCATGATTTGTCACAATCCGAGTTGGCTTTGTCCGCGGCGTAACCGTCTTTAAATAAATACTTAAAGAAAATCCTATGGGAGAAATGCATTGCATTTCCTGGGCCACTCGTCGTTCTGAAAGGGGGAGGGACTGCGACGCTCTATGGGGGAGTGCTGTTGATTGATCGTACCCCTCCAAGATATGTAAACATGTGAGTTGATGTAATCCAGCTTGTGGGGCTGACCGCTCCTGTGTGTGGCTGTGCGTCATTGTCTCCCTATGGCTCTCTGCCAGTGAGCTAGTGTACTTTACCTAAATATGTGTAATATCAACATTGCATCCAGATACTTAATGTCAATATACAACACATGTCTATACAATAAATAAAGGGCTACCTGTTTCAGAGTGTTGAAGAGACGTCGGTCAGAGAAGTGTCTTGTCCAAACTGAGGCTCAGAGCGACTTATCGAGAAAAGGAGTTTTCCCCCCTCTTTTACCATCAGGAAATGCATTACAATCAGGAAATGCCATTAGACTGGCCATTAGAGGCATTGGCACCCATTACGATCATATCGCTGCTGTCCTCAACCGTTAATTAACGTGAATGAACCAAAGTGATCAAATAAAGTGCGGGTGCGGTCAACAAATTGTATCGCTCCCATTCCCAGCTCACCCTGCAGCCTTAAAACAGCCTTCTCTGTTAGAGCCTCCCATCACTGGAACAGTCTCCCTACAGAATTAAGAGAGACCTCCAACTATCTGACCTTCAAATTCAACCTGAAAAGGTGGCTAAAAACAACTCAAATCTGTAATCATGAGTAACTAACTATCAGCACTACTTAGTATTTACCACCGGTGTCATTTCTCACTTCACTTACCGTTGTTCTGTCCCCTGTACCATGTCGATCTGTTCCTGTATTGTATTGTGTTTTTGTATGGACGTAGTGTTGGGTGCTTGCACATATGCACACATGGCATCAGCGCATGGTGTTGTGTGCAGGCACACCACACTTTGTCCTTCTTTTTTATCATAGATTTTTTAAGAGCCTGCTCAGGGACTACAGATGAAATTTAGCTTCGGCTAACTCTGGCCCATTTACATTGATGTGAAAACTGACATGTTGATTAATGAGCTTTGTCCTTGTCAAATAAAAAAATAAAAAGGGCCTCTCAAACATGAAGCGATATAACGTGCCTGTATATAGTTCATTTTCAATGAGACCTGCGCTTTTGCGCGGAGCACAATTTACAATTTAGCAGACGCTCTTAATCCAAAGCGACTTACATTAAGCAAGAACAAAAAGCATGGCAATGCATCACATACATACATTAAAAAGTAGTTATCGTGAAACATGCGTAAGCTAAGAACATAACAGTGGAGTATCTATATACTGAAACTATAAACTATACATACTATACTATACATGTATACTATAAAGTGCTATGACTACATAATATGCCATTCTAGTGCTGTTTACGTAACAGTCGGTGTTGGATCAGCGGTAGAGTGGCTGGATGGGAACCGCAAGGTCGAAGTGTCCTTGAGCAAGACACTGAACCCCTAATTGCTCCCGATGTGCAGGTTGGTGCCTTGCATGGTTTCCTCTGCCATCGGTGTATGAATGTGTGTGTGTGAATGGGTGAATGTAATGCACAATCTATGTAAAGCTTCTTGGATAAAGGCGCTATATAAATGCACCATTTAGTACCATATATATATATATATATATACATATACTGTATATAGTTCAATAGTATATGAATCGCCCCAAGAGTTCATCTTCCATTGTCTTTCAGTGCTGAGTTCAGGATCATCAACAACATGGATCAACAGTGTACATACACTCAGGAGCTGGGCTTTGGCAGCTCCTTCACACTGCTCATCCCCTCCACGTTTACATTTGGACCCAATGTGAGTTACCTTGCTGCACAACATGTTACGCTTGCTTGTCTGTCACTTTACTGACACAAGTTACTTCACTCAGTCAACCATTTCTCTGTCACTTTACTGATGACTCACTTCACTCATTGCATTCTACGCTTGTCACTTTACTGACATAATTGACCTTGACTACTGCATATACTACTGTATACGCTCAACTGTCACATTAGCGATGTGTTACCTTGCACACTGCATTGTGAAAAGTCGACGTTGATTGATTGATTGATTGATTGATTGAATACTTTATGTGGTTACAGTACAAAGTACGGTCAAACACACGTCCAAAGGGATCACCGGAAAACATTACCTTGCGGCCTTGTTTCCATTCAGGTCCTGGCTATTCAATTCATAATCATGACAAAATGAAAAATAACATCAAAATTCAAATCATCATAAAACGTTAAAGATAATAAAGAAAGATGTATGTACAGGTTGGGGGGGAATTAAGGGAACAATGGAGGGGGTTATAAGGAGGTGCATGGGGTAGTCCCTTAATGAAGGGGTTATAAGGAGGTGAACATGGGGTAGTCCCTTAATGGAGGGGGTTATAAGGAGGTGAACATGGGGTAGTCCCTTAATGGAGGGGGTTATAAGGAGGTGCATGGGGTAGTCCCTTAATGAAGGGGGTTATAAGGAGGTGATCATGGGGTAGTCCCTTAATGAAGGGGTTATAAGGAGGTGAACATGGGGTAGTCCCTTAATGGAGGGGGTTATAAGGAGGTGCATGGGGTAGTCCCTTAATGAAGGGGTTATAAGGAGGTGCATGGGGTAGTCCCTTAATGAAGGGGTTATAAGGAGGTGCATGGGGTAGTCCCTTAATGAAGGGGTTATAAGGAGGTGCATGGGGTAGTCCCTTAATGAAGGGGTTATAAGGAGGTGCATGGGGTAGTCCCTTAATGAAGGGGGTTATAAGGAGGTTCATGGGGTAGTCCCTTAATGAAGGGGGTTATAAGGAGGTGCATGGGGTAGTCCCTTAATGGAGGGGGTTATAAGGAGGTGCATGGGGTAGTCCCTTAATGGAGGGGGTTATAAGGAGGTGCATGGGGTAGTCACTTAATGGAGGGGGTTATAAGGAGGTGCATGGGGTAGTCCCTTAATGGAGGGGGTTATAAGGAGGTGCATGGGGTAGTCACTTAATGGAGGGGGTTATAAGGAGGTGCATGGGGTAGTCCCTTAATGAAGGGGTTATAAGGAGGTGCATGGGGTAGTCCCTTAATGGAGGGGGTTATAAGGAGGTGCATGGGGTAGTCACTTAATGGAGGGGGTTATAAGGAGGTGAACATGGGGTAGTCACTTAATGAAGGGGGTTATAAGGAGGTGCATGGGGTAGTCACTTAATGGAGGGGGTTATAAGGAGGTGCATGGGGTAGTCCCTTAATGGAGGGGGTTATAAGGAGGTGCATGGGGTAGTCCCTTAATGGAGGGGGTTATAAGGAGGTGCATGGGGTAGTCCCTTAATGGAGGGGGTTATAAGGAGGTGCATGGGGTAGTCACTTAATGGAGGGGGTTATAAGGAGGTGCATGGGGTAGTCCCTTAATGGAGGGGGTTATAAGGAGGTGCATGGGGTAGTCCCTTAATGGAGGGGGTTATAAGGAGGTGAACATGGGGTAGTCCCTTAATGAAGGGGGTTATAAGGAGGTGAACATGGGGTAGTCCCTTAATGGAGGGGGTTATAAGGAGGTGCATGGGGTAGTCACTTAATGGAGGGGGTTATAAGGAGGTGCATGGGGTAGTCCCTTAATGGAGGGGGTTATAAGGAGGTGCATGGGGTAGTCCCTTAATGAAGGGGGTTATAAGGAGGTGAACATGGGGTAGTCCCTTAATGAAGGGGTTATAAGGAGGTGCATGGGGTAGTCCCTTAATGGAGGGGGTTATAAGGAGGTGCATGGGGTAGTCCCTTAATGGAGGGGGTTATAAGGAGGTGCATGGGGTAGTCCCTTAATGGAGGGGGTTATAAGGAGGTGCATGGGGTAGTCACTTGACTAAAGGGGGCAGCAGTAATAATTTGCTCTCCGGTGTTGGCACGCTGAAATGTAGATTTTCAGGCCTGTTTTAAAGGACACCCGTGATTTACATTTTTTGAGGGAGGGAGTCGGGGGAATTTCACACACGTTCACACTGTCCCTTGGAAGTTGGAAAGTGTCTTTGTGTCTGCTGGCGTTTGGTGTGCAGAGCATCAGATCCATAATGGCTGTGTTTTGGTGTGCGTGTGCGTGTGTGTGTGTGTGTGTGTGTGTGTGTGTGTGTGTGTGTCATGCTGGATATGTTCATTTTTACTGTACTGTATTCGTGAACATTTATACAGCGCACAATATGTTTCTAACATATATTATATTTGGAACATTGCTTGTCAAAGTCCCAAAATTGGACAATATAATTGAAGCCCTAAGAATGTGCAACCCTAGCATTCCTATTCTTAGCATGTCTTAATCTGCTAAAAGAAGGAGCTAAACATCTGGTGAAAACAGCTGATCTACAAGCTCTTGTTGCAACGCATTGTGAGCATGTAGCTTTTCAGAGAGGAGATATGTAATAAGATATATTAATAAGTGTACCGGTAGATGAAATGTAAGAGCGGAGCAAATAGAGAGCCCATGCAGTCAACTATACAAATGTCTTCTAAATGCTAACAGTTTTCTGAAAAACTCATGTTTCTATGTCAGTGGTGCTCAGACCTACAGAAATATGTAGTTGAAGTATGTATTTGACTGTGGACCCCCATCTGAAAATATGTTGTTCCAAGGACGCATTCGAAAGCATTATTCAAAGATTTGCGCGACATTTTCTAGGTTTTTCTAAAATAGCAGATCTACAAGCTCGTAGCACTGACACAAGTCGCAGGCGCCTAGCAACATGAAGTCGGTGCTGCACGGTTGTTGGTTGTTGACCGTTGCCGTGGGCAACATCATTGTGCTGATTATCGCCGGGGCAGCACAGCTTCCATATCAGGTTGGTGGATTACAATATTCCTATATTATTAAAATGGGCATATAAGAGAGGAGCAGCCGGCACATAAACTGCTGCCACCCTTACTGTACGTCTCCAATTCTCCCTGTGTGTATAATTTTTGTTTTTTCATGTCATGTGAAAGCAGGGAATCATAGCTTCAAATTGACATATTGGTTGTTCAGTTTGACCCACCAGTTTTGGAGATATGACACATTACCCTGATATATAGAGTAATGTCTTACAGACAAGCTACATATTTAAGCATTTATTTCATATTTACATGTCAATTTCATATGTATTTATTTATTTCAGACATGCTCTAGTATGTGAAGAGTCTGCCTGTGCCATTAACTCATTTTGGATAAAATATTTTTTTTCTGAATGGAGTGAATATCATGAAATGTTACGTGTTCAAGTGTGTGAACGGAATGCGAGGCGAGGTTACTACAACAACTTACAGTAGGCTGCTCTTTAATAGACTCAGTTCTGCATCACACACTCACCCATAGATGGTCCACACATTTTATACAATATGTTGTGTCTCCTCAGAGGCAAATATTGTACTTTTACGCCAATTATAATGAAAACTTTAGTGTGGTTATTTTGTAGATCTCGACTATTATTTCAAAAGATACATTAAACACTTCAGCCCTATATGTGAAATCTACTTTTGGTACTTTACGTATATTTAGATTCCAATACTTTTGTACTTCTCTCTCTGACTTGGACTTGCGTATTGCATGGACTCAACACTAATATATTAACCTACAAGAGGACTTCCATTGGAGACAGTGGAACAACATTATTACATTCAAATACAACTTTCAGTGAGTTGAGTGAGTAAAGAATATTTAACAAATGGATCAAGGAAACGAGACACTGAATAGATGCCGTTTCCATAAACTCAGATGAGGATAATTTAACTTCTACAATAAGGCTATCTTGTGATTATTAAAAGATTACAAACACATGATTAAACTGTTTCATAAATAGTGAATCTCTCTCTCTCTCTCTCTCTCTCTGGAGATCATTGACCATCATTGCGGTGCAATTTCTGTTGCAGGATGAAATGTAGGCTTTTAGCACGCTCTGGTGGACATGATTGCAGACAGTGACTAGCCTGGTTAATAAACCAGACCGAATCAGCCGGTGGCAAAAAAACATTGCCTGCCGGCGGTCCGTGCGATATTAGTCTGGTTTATTAACCAGGCTAGACAGTGACAGGCCTACATGCTGGAAAGACAATTCTTTCTAGATCTCTTTACAAAGGATTTGCTTCATGCAGCTCAGTTGATTACTTTCTGAAGCTATTTTCAGGTGAAGCTAGATCAATTAATTCCAAGTGAGTTTATCTATGGTATTTATTAAGAGTGTGTGTGTGTGTGTGTGTGTGTGTGTGTGTGTGTGTGTGTGTGTGTGTGTGTGTGTGTGTGTGTGTGTGTGTGTGTGTGTGTGTGTGTGTGTGTGTGAACTAGAGATGTCCTCAACTAAAGAACACATACAGGAGCCCTCGTACAAGGTTAGTTTCTTCGACTATTCATGCACCTCTTGGTACCACAGCACCTCAACTAGGCTCCAGACTTTCCAAAACAAACTGGTCAGGCTCCTACTTGGCCTCGCCCCCTGACCCCACCTCACTCCTGCCCACTTTGACAGGCTGGAATGGCTTAGGGTTGACGACAGAGTACAGCATCTTGCAATGGGTCTGGTCCACAAGATGCGACACACCACCACCAAGATACCCATGCATGTACCTGTCTAAATACTTCACTAAGATACCCATGTACCTGTCTAAATACTTCACTATACCCATGTACCTGTCTAAATACTTCACTATACCCATGTACCTGTCTAAATACTTCACCAAGATACCCCATGTACCTGTCTAAATACTTCACTAAGATACCCATGTACCTGTCTAAATACTTCACTAAGATAGCCTTTGCATCTCTTTTGGCTAGGCGGCAAATACTATTTAAATGGAAGGAGAACATACCACCAACCTTTAAATCTTGGGTTAATGATGTTTTACATCATCTGACATTGGAGAAGATTCGCTACTCCACAAGAGGGTACGCCGGTGCTTAAAAATTTTACACCATTTGGCAACCTTTTTTGACACACATTGAGAGGATGAACGCGGCTGACATCAACAATCCTTAACTTATTATACTGACCCTACTGTAATTCATTTTTATTATTATTGTCTTTATTTATTTTTATTTTTATTTTTATACATAATTTGTTTGCATACTTCTATTAGTCTTCTATTATGTCTATGTATATTTGTATGTGCCTTTTATTTCATATGGTGCAAGCACTCTGGGGGAGGGGAGGGAAAAAAGGGGGAAAAAATGTTCGAAAAATGTTGTATAATATTTTCGTGTGAACATTAATAAAAAAACTTTGATCAAAAAAAAAAAGATACCAATGTACCTGTCTAAATACTTCCTTAATGTTAACCCTTGCCCTGCCAGTCCCAATTTTTTTGTTTGGGTAACAAATTGGCATATTTTTAATTAAAAGAAAGATCTGGTGGATTGAAGAGATGTTTTTTTTCCATTCATTCATTGCAAATGTATTCTCTCGATTCGCCACCAGATGGCGGGAAAGCATCATTATGCTGATTTTGGCTAAAATAGACGGATCTTCCTAAGTCACTTCCGGTTGAACGATCAACAACATCCTGTACTATTTTGACCCTAGTCAATAGCTTGGCTGGTCCGGATTGCCAAGCTAATGCTATATTTTAAGTCAAATTATCCTCAAATCAACCCCAAAAGATCGCAAAATATCACATTTTTTACAGCGACGCACATAGAGACGGCGCGCGTGCACGATAGCGCACGATCACGCGGATTTCGGCCGTTTTTTTGGTAAATTACATCCAACATTAGTGATATTAGCGAAAAAATATTAATTTTTGCTCTTTTGACCCCGCGATAATTGATATTGATTGTCATTCCGTTTTTTCCGTTAACGGGAGGTTTAGATTTTTCGATTAATTCCGTTTTTTCCGTGAATTGTAGGCCAAGGGTTAACGAAGTCCACACCCACAACACCAGAGGGAGTTCAACAAACCATGTACAACCCAGATTCGGCACAAACAAGGGACTAAATTATTTTCGCTCCTATGCCACCAAAATGTGGAACGCCCTACCAACAGTCATTAAGACATGTGAATCCCTTGACTCCTTCAAAACCGCTCTCAAAGGGCACCTACGGATGGCTGCAATTCGAAACTGGCCTCTGTAAAATCTGAATCCCCCCCCCACCCCTTTTCCCCCTCACTGTATATGTTTCTTTTCCCTTTTTACCTCCTTCATGATGAATTCCTGTTCTGTTCTTTGACTACATAGAAGTGTCTATTTGTACGTCTCTGAATGTTTTGATGAATTGAACAAGGTGCACCCTCTTGTAAACAAGTGTAATGCTTAATTGGGTCGTCCATTCACAGTTAACAGTCTTTGTATTGAGTTTGTGCTTGAAATGTACTGTAATTCTGCAAACTGTTAATAAATATTTCAATCAATCAATCAGTCTAAGTCACTCTATTTGTATGTCTCTGAATGTTTTGATGAATTGAACAAGGTGGACCCTCTTGTAAACAAGTGTAATGCTTAATTGGGTCGTCCATTCACAGTTAAGTCTTTGTATTGAGTTTGTGCTTGAAATGTACTGTAATTCTGCAAACTGTTAATAAATATTTCAATCAATCAATCAGTCTAAGTCACTATTTGTATGTCTCTGAATGTTTTGATGAATTGAACTAGGTGGACCCTCTTGTAAACAAGTGTAATGCTTAATTGGGTGGTCCACTCACAGTTAACAGTCTTTGTATTGAGTTTGTGCTTGAAATGTACTGTAATTCTGCAAACTGTTAATAAATATTTCGATCAATCAATCAATCAAGCTGCCACCACTCACTGTATCCGTCCTGGATGCAATGAAACACACTGGCCACTAGATGGGCCCAGAGCACAGGCTTTGTTCTAAAATGAAAGGGGGAAAATCTTTGCTAATTTTAAACCTCCTTTCTTTCATAATAACTACAGTGTGGGGGGGAATAAAACACCTGGTGTGTCTAGTTGGAGATTGACGACACAATTATGACAAATGAAATGATGCGCCTGACATCATCGCACTGACATTACCGCACTTTGCGAAGAGAAGCTGTTAATTAAAGGAAATCCATACACATATTGTTTAGCATATTACAATGATCTCACATCAGAAAATACAGTATTTTAGCCGTGACGTACAGTAAGCGCCCCCCCCCTCCAGAGATACTTCCTACTGTTAGTGTCGCTTTTGTGTAGTTATAGTACTGTGTCTCTCCGTCTGACTAAATCTGAGACTAGAACCACAAAAGTTTAATTTGACCGTTTTCCTCACAACAACAAAGCTACCGCTCTCCCAAATGTGGCTGTGACAGGCCGTCTTGCCCCACACTGAATAACATCGCCATTTTATTTCATTTGTGTCCACTAAATCCTCCATTAGAGATTGTATTAATTCAAACTACATTCAACGTACTCAACCACTGCACACATTCTAAATATGCCCCGAGAAATATTGTACTGAGCAAATGGACTGTTACGGTACCACCTTCAATAATAATGGTCTTTATTGTCTCCACATCATATATTTTCTTTGTCACGGACATAATTCTACTCGAGTTGGAAGCATTCTTCCTATCTGAAAAATAACGTTATTGTAAAAAAGATTCACGCGTTTAGATATTCTATTTACAATGAGAAGCGGATGGGAGCTGGTGCCACTTGGACCCGGATGTAAATACAAAATGACGTCGGACTTAAATACCGAATGGGATGCAGGTTCAAGATCGGCCACGTTTCCTTTTTAAGACACAAAACTCGCTGGGAAAAGAAAAGCAAAGTTAATACATTTTATTCCAACTATAACAAGTAGCAAAGGACAACAGTCTGTCTCGTCTCTCTCTCTCTCCTTCATCCCTTTCACACAAAAACTAATCTTTGTAAATGGATAAACAGTTTCATGGACTTAATAATATCACAAGACTTTAGTCGACAAGATCTACAGTTGATTTAGTCAACTAAAATGTATTTTGGCGGTCCTTGACGGTGTCGTTATGGCTAGTTTTACACATGCTGAAAATAGCCGATCTGAAGCCCAACACACACCGGAAAATAGAACAGTGGCGTATCGGAGCGTCAGGCGAGGCGTGAACGCGTGTCGGACGCCGCCGGTGTGGGACAGGTTCATTGAAAATAACGGAGGCGGCTGTTTTGACGCGTGGCTTTCGGACGACCTGAGGACGCATCTGTGTCACCGTATAGCTTTTAACCACTTTTAGAATCATTTAACCCATTCTGACCTGAGATCAGATTCTAAAAATGTCTTCTACATCCTGACAGTTCTCTGAAAAAGCTAGGTTTCTGTTAGTCTTTCTTTTTCAAAAATAGCAGACCTACGAGCTTGTAGATCTGCTATTTTTCAATAGCTAAAGCGTAACGTAATGCTAACACCAAAAGGGGTTCCCGCCCAAAATGGGTTAAAACTTTATCTGTTGAAAGGTGGCAGATCTACAAGCTCATAGCGGGGGCTGCGCTACGAGCTTGTAGATCGTGAAAAATCGTGAAAATGTGGTGCAAATCTTTGAATATATATTCTTTCACAGTGAACGTTTTTAACGCAAATATTTGCTTCTGGGGGGGGGGGGGGGGGGGGGGGGGGGTCCCTGGAACATTATTTTCAGATGGGGTCTGCGGCCAAATACTAACATGTTTGGGGTCCTTCACATGAAATAGTTTGAGCACCACTGATATAGAAACATAGGTTTTAAAGAAAGCTTTGAGAAGAGATTTTGTAGAATCAGTTCTGAGTTCTAAATGGGCTAAGTTGATGAATAATACATTGTCACAGAAATAATTGCGATTATAAACAACTTAATTTGTTAAGAAATTGCACCAGGGCAGATATGACAAATAATTTAAATATACAAAGAAATCACTGACATTGAAATAATTTCTAATATTTTTTTTCTTTCAAAAAAAGAAGTAGCTCACAACACGTCACAATGTGATGTGTTGTGAGCTTGTAGATCTGCTATGAACAATTATCAACGTGGAAACGATTGAAGGTCCCCCAGTTTGACATGCATTAGTCTCTACGGGCCCCATTTAAGGGCATTTCTATCTCTGGGACCAACTTTACGTCAATTAACACACCCCACTTTGGGAACCCCTGTACTACAGCAGTGTTGTTTTTGGCAGCAAATTTTGATTTTAGTCATAGTCTTTTGAATAGTTTTCATTTAGTTTTAGTCACATTTTAGTCACCTGGAATGTGTTGGTGTTAGTCTAGTTTTAGTCGACTAAATGTCATGAGATTTTAGTCGACTAAATCTACAGTTGATTTAGTCGACTAAAATGCATTTTGGTGGGCATTGATGCCGTCGTAAGGACTGTTTTTACACTTGCTGAAAATAGCCGATCTACAAGCTCACAACGCGTTGTGCGCTTGTAGATCGACTATTTTCAGCATGCAACCAATTGTAAAATGACTTATACTGGATCTCTTGTCCACTAGACCCCTTCCTAACATTTTAGTCTAGTTTTTATTTGTTGACGAAATTGTCAGTATATTTAGTCACAGCTAAAAGTCTGGTGTTGAATTGACTCTCACAGAGTCAATTCAACTCTTTTTCAGACTCTATATAGGTCCACACTGTCTAGAGTTAAATTAACACTTTGGAAATAGTTCAACATTTAACACTAGACCAAGAGTTCCTTCTTATTGAAGTAATTGGACAAATAACACTTTAAATCAGTTTAAAACATTTATTAATTGTCGTTCATTCCAACATTATAAACACTATTTAAGCACTTGAAGCATCACTTTATGATCTATTATCCTTCTATTAGGACAACTGGCCCATTTACAGCATAATGTTGTGTATATGAGGTCTGAAGCTAAACACAAGATTATAAAAATAAAATATATAACAAAATCACTGGCTAAAATGCATCATATGGCCATTGCGCATCACGGGGAAACCTCCTTTTCCCTCAGTGGTGAGAATGGGGTTAACAATGAAAATCTATCTTGTCAAAAGAGGTTTCTTCAACCACTTGGGTTGAACTTGAGTGTCGAGTATACAACTGGTCATTTATTTTTTGTCATGCAAGCTATTTACAGAGAAGAATGATAATGAGCATCATGCATTCAGAGTATCAAGAAGTGAGGCAAGGTGTATAATGAAACTGTCTGAACTGAAATGTTCTACACCGTTTGATGTTCGGAGCTACAGTGTTTCAGATGAAGGTTTGTATATTATATGACTTCATTCGTAATGTTTGAATGATGCTCAAACTTCTCTGTAAATAGCTTGCATGACAAAAATAAATGTGGTCTTTTCTCAACACTATGAACAATGTAAAAGTGCTTCCAAAAACCTGCATGTTAGGAAGTGACGCCTACAGCCTGGCTGAGAATAACTTTACCCACTTCAATTCAAAGAATGCCATTATGGTCTGGTTCAGCAGCCGGGCTCTCAGTTCCACAACTCTGGGTGTCTCACTAATTTTCCCATCATCGTCTTCAGGAATGTGTAGAAGATCACAAATACAGCATAGTAAGACCCAGTACAAATAGCCTGTATCCTGCATCCTAGACTCACTGAATTGAGAAAGGATGCAATCATGTCACCCTCCAGGGGTCCTGGGATGCAATACTGTACTCTGTCGTCATTGAAGTCGGACACATGACATGTCCCTGGGAAAAAGACCACCCCGGGGCCCCGGCACCCATTACATTGAAAAACTATTTAAATCACTGAAGACACATTAAACACAAAATGTGCTTTGAAAGTTCAAATGTCCCGAGTGTACGGTTTGCCTGGCATGGGATGAGGTGCTGATCCATGACGATGTAGAAGCTGTCGATCTTGCTCTTCTGACGCCCAACAGCAAGGAGGTACTGCCGTGGATTCTCCTGGTTGCGTAGATGCTCTTCCAAACTGCAGCATAACTAGGGTTGAGATAAGGAAACATTAGACAAGAACTAACGTGCAGCTGTGAAGATCTTGCCACTCCCTCTATAGTATAGGCTACATCACACTCTGCAAGTTGACATACTACCAATATGCTAGACAGTAGACACACTGATGATAGAGCGTAACAGGGCTGTTATAAAACAAGAATGAAACACAGCAGTGAAGTCTAGGAAAAGCAGCATTTCTCAGAAGAGAAGAGGAGGAATTACTTTTACATTAATGAAAATCACATCCCTGAAGATTATTGATTATTTTATTTTTTTAATCTCCATAATATCATTACCTTAAAGGACCACTTTTCAACCTATCTTTATATAATAGGTCCTCACTAATAATCATGAAAAAATGGCACGATTCTTTTCTACTCGGTCTGTGTCTCATAGGAGGGCTGTGGGCAGTTCAGAAACCGTCTTCCAGTGACATCATCGATGGGGAATACAAGCTTATAGAAACTGCAGGCTTTCTAGTACTGAAAAGTTGCAATGCGAAAATGGAAGCCATCGTTCTCACGATAATGAAAATATAAATATTTTTGTAAAAAAATCTTGTTTAAAAATAAATCTGCCTAATGATGATGTCACTGGAAGACGGTTTCTAAACTGCCCACAGCCCTCCTATGAGACACAGACTGAGTAGCCATTTTTTCATGATTATTAGTGAGGACCTATTATATAAAGATAGGTTGAAAAGTGGTGAAGTGGGCCTTTAAAGACTCAACTGCATCACAGGGATTGACCTTTGGAGACTTCGGGCCCCAAGGTGATGGTGGAAGAAGATGCAGCAGCATCATCATCATCAGGGAGGCCATTTCTGGGCCGTAGGCTAAGGACAGTCACAACAGAGAGAACAGGGAGTCATTTAGTTGAGGAAGAGTTCATGCTTTCACATCACACCTAGCCGACAAGCAAGATTACACAAAATACCAAACCTATTTTATTTTCATGATTGAAGCGTATCGCATGGTAAATGGTGCATTTATATAGCGCCTGTGTCCAAGGTGCTTTTATTACATTCACCCATAGCCAAATTAATCATATAGTGATGGAATCTGTAACTGCAATTATTGCAAATAAGTTAAAAGATTACAACTCACTTGATGCAGCATCAGGATCACTGTGTTGCTGTGGGCATCATAGAAGTGTTCCTGAAAATTATATACGTGTTGTCGTACTTGGCTCATAGGAAATCTCAGAACTTAAACTGTCAATGTCATGCACACAGCTTTATGTTACATCATGCAAGGAGGACATGATAGTGTCATGCAAATGACTATTATAGCCTGTATGTGGTCCAGCTAAAATAAACCTAGAACATGTTCCCTTACAAAACCCATCCCCACTAGGACTCAAATGTGCCATGATATGCGTAATATGTTACCTTCCTTTATGGAACTGCAGAAAATCAAGCAGTCCTTCAACTTTATCCAATTTCACATACTTCTGCATTTGTCTGTACCTGGACCAGCATTTTTAATCAGACCTGCAATAAAATAAATATTAAATGAACACAACTACAAATGAAGCTTAGAACTATATGCAGTAGTTATAGTAGGCTACCTAAAACTGCTTTTGTTTTCTTCCTTGTGAATTGCAAAACCGTCATGATGGTAAATCATCATGATAAAGTTGGAGACTACATTAGAAAAGTACCATAACAGTATCTTATCTTAAAGTAGCAACAACATCCTAACTTACACTACCACCAGAAGATCAGTTAGGGTCTAATTTTAATGTTCAGTGATTCTTCTACACAGAAGGCAACACAATTAGAATTATATCAGAGTGAATAAGAATAATGTAATGTTCACTGTTTGTAGCCTTTAGCCCAGGGGTAGGCAACCTTTGGCACTGGTGCCAACCTTGGCACAAAGGAGGGTGATCACTGGCACACTGGCATAATAAATAAAAAACTATTACCGGTAAATAAACAATTAAGAAATGTAGTCAAATAAATGAATTCACTCATATTTGTATGTAAATTACATCCTGCACATCATTCTGCATTAATTAAAACTCTGAACTCTGACTGGGGGAGGGAGATAGGAGGCCTATGCTCTGAGTCTAATGATCATTATAACAATGTGAAAGAATATTTAACAAGGGAAAAGGTTATATTCGTGGACAATCAAAACATGTTGGAATTGTGGTGTGGTGTCATTAAAGTGACACACTGACTATCCAGAAACTAAAAACTTGGAACTTTGTTTCAAAAAGGTTGCAGACCCCTGCTTTAGCCTACAGTTTACAGCATAAACTTGTATTTTTGGCACCAAACGGCCAGTCGGGCCAGAGTCGCCAGAGCTGTAACATATTCACCATTAAGTCAAGAGAAACATTTTGTAAGGCCTATAGGCCTACAGTCTCCTACATCTCAGTGGATGTTTCCTTGTGGCTACATTAATGCAGTCTGCAGCACACATTTGTAATTATTTCAATAAGTCGATCTGCACTTACCATGAAATCATGTTAGAAGAACACACATTGAAGAAAATGTGAATTGTCCACCGTGCATGTCTGTTGCTGTTCTCTCAGTGTTCTGTGTAACTAACTGTTCTCTTCATCAATCAATTCAAACTGAAATGCAGGTGTGGGCAGGAGGAGCTTAATTACATCTCTGATGAGTTGGGTTAACACTTGTGTGAACACCATTTCAATCAGAAAATGTTGAAATTACACTTTGGGAGTGGAAATTGCAAACTCTGCAATGTTTAACCCTGGAATTTCAACTCTCCAATTTTTGCTCTCGCAGAGTTCAACAATAATGCAAAAGACTGTGTAAAGAAGTGGGAAACTGTCATCTAACCACATGCTTCACACGAAAGAAGACACGAAAAGAAGAAGAAGACTTCTAATGTTGACTGAATGTTTAAAGACTTTTTATTTATGCAGCTATACTGCACTTTGACTTTGCAGGGCATAGATATTTTACACTCACTCACACACACACACACACACACACACACACACACACACACACACACACACACAGGTGTGTATAATCTCCACATTATTCAGCGTATTTTGCAGACAGAGGGATATGTGCGATGGCAGAGCTCATCATCCCACAGGTTAGAGCCTAGAAAGAGAAAGTTGAACATTAAATGAAAGACCCTAAAGTCTCATAGGTCTACTGTGTTACGTAAAGGTGCTGTTAGCGATCATTATCGTTATAATTTGTTGTTATTTAAAGGAAAACATTGTTAAAAGGCAGTGGTGTAAAGTTACTAATGTAGCCTACATGTACTCAAGTACTGTACTTAAGTACAATTTTGCCTCAGGCTACATTTCAGCCATTTGAATAGCCGATCTACAAGCTCACAATTCATCGTCATGCGCATTGTGAGCTTGTAGATCTGCTATTATCAAAATATTCAAATTCAGGTTATCTTTTTGGTACTTCAAGTGCATTTCGAATTATGTACTTTTGACTTGTAACAGAATATATCTAGATTGCAGTAATGATACTTTTACCCAAGTAAAATATTTTAATACCTTTTTCCACAGTTACTAATACTATTTTCCATTGTTAAAAGATTGTGACTTACTTCCAAAGTTCATAACCATGCAGTTCTGTTGCACTCCTTGATAGTTGTCAGGCTGTCCCTCGCCCCAGGCTGTGAAGGTCATTGGGCTGCCGTCACTGCACATCCAAACAGCATTCTAGACGACATGCAACATCATAAATATAATATGTTAGCCATTGACGTTCCCTATAATATAGGGACTGTCAATGGCTAACCGGCTAACAAAATAACATCGACTTCACAGATAGTTTGCACAATAATATTATGTTACGCATTTTCCAGTTGGTGTTATTTGATATGGGCAGATGTCATTATTCTAAACTTGGAACCGGTTGTGACCGGCCACCCTGACAAACACTGGAATGTACCAGTTGAGGCATTACATTTAGTTTGACTCGGTTCCACAGATAGATATTGTGAAAATAGCAGATATACAAGCTAACAACGCCTCCGTTCACCTAATAATACCTGTTGTCAACTTGTCATAGCACCCATTTTAACTATCTGTCTGTGTCCCTTTTGTGCCCATACTGTATATGGAGATCTCTGTATCTGTCTGTCTGCCTGTGCCTGAAGAGTGCAAACTGACTGTGAAAAGTGTACTGGTTAATTAATCAATTGGCAGGTGTGGGGTTGCCGTGGCAATCAATTGGCTGAGGCAGAGGCTGGGAATTGCACAGGTGAGGGGACTTAGGCTGATTAGGCCCTGGCAGAGCCTGAGCAGAGTCTTTTACGTGGGTCCGACCTACTGGATACCGGGCACTGCACTCCCTGTGGGGGAGTGGAACGCGTGTGTCAAATGTGAAGTCAGTGGGTTTAACGGTTCTCGAGTTACGTGCATTACAACCGTACACACGCGCACACACACACGCAGTCACGCACGCACACACGTACACACACGCAGAGACGTGTAGGATTGTGCATCATGGTAAATTCAGGGGTACAAAATTCATGGTAAAATTGGAGTACCATTAAAAACCTATAAGGCAAAACAAATCTAATTTTAATTATGATTTAAAGGACAACTTTAGTTTTTTTAAACCAAGGTTCATGTTCTAGGTTGTTATTAGGGAAAGTAAAAGATGAGTGTTACTTTTTTTTGTAACTGTTTAGTTTATGGCTGCTCGAACAGCAATGGCAAAAAAACGGAATGTCAAAATATCCACCGTGGGGTCCAGAGCCATTGAGTAATGGTTGAGACGAATTGATTGATTGATTGAAATATTTATTAACAGTTTGTAGAATTACAGTACATTTCAAGCACAAACTCAATACAGAGACTGTTAACTGTGAGTGGACGACCCAATTAAGCATTACAATTGTTTACAAGAGGGTCCACCTTGTTCAATTCATCAAAACGAGACATACAAATAGACACTTCTATGTAGTTAAAGAACAGAACAGGAATTCATCATATAGGAAGCAAAAAGGGAAAAGATACATATACAGTGAGGGGAAAGGGGGGGGGGGGGGCGGTGGGGGGGGATTCAGATTTTACAGAGGCCAGTTTCGAATTGCAGCCATCCGTAGGTGCCCTTTGAGAGCGGTTTTGAAGGAGTCAAGGGATTCACATGTCTTAATGACTGTTGGTAGGGCGTTCCACATTTTGGTGGCATAGGAGCGAAAATAATTTAGTCCCTTGTTTGTGCCGAATCTGGGTGGTTTGTTGCACTCCCTCTGGTGTTGTGGGTGTGGACTTCGTTTACATTAAGGAAGTATTTAAACAGGTACATGGGTATCTTAGTGGTGTATCGAATCTTGTGGACCAGACCCATTGCAAGATGCTGTACTCTGTCGTCGACCCTAAGCCATCCAGCCTGTCAAAGTGGGCAGGGGTGAGGTGGGTTCGGGGGGTGAGGCCAAGTAGGAGCCTGACCAGTTTGTTTTGGGAGGTCTGGAGCCTTGTTTTAAGGGCCTTTGAGGTGCTGTGGTACCAAGAGGTGGATGCATATAAAGAAGCCTTGTACGAGGGCTCCTGTTAAGGTCTTCAAGGTGTTTTTGTTGACCAGTGAGGAGATCCTGTAAAGGAATCTTGTTCTTTGATTGACTTTTTTGATTACGTTGGTGGCCATTTTATCACAGGAAAGATTGGCCTCCAGGATGGAACCTAGGTAGGTAATTTCATCTTTTCGTGTGATAATGTTGTCACCCACTCTAACCAAGAAGCCATCTGCCTTGCTGAGATTACTATTTGATCCGAAGAGAATGGATTCAGTTTTTCCCAGGTGTAAGGATAGTTTGTTATCAGCGAGCCAGGTGCAGATTCTACCGAGTTCAGAGCTGAGGGTCTTTTCAACCTGCAGTTTGTTCCTGTCCGAGACGAGCAGTGCTGAGTCGTCTGCGAACAGGAACAAGTTGCAGTCACAAGCTGATGTCATGTCGTTAACATATATTAGGAACAGTAAAGGCCTTAGTATGCTTCCTTGTGGGACGCCACAGCTCACTGGGAGGGGGGGGACACAGTGTTCCGTTCACCTCCACCATCTGTTCTCTCCCCTCCAGGTAGGATTGCATCCAGCTCACTGACGTGCTATCAAAACCAATAGCTTTAAGCTTTTTAATCAGTATGGAATGGTTCACGTTGTCAAAAGCCGAAGCAGTGAAAGGTCATACTAAGCATTTAAAGTAGCATTTAAATGACTCAATGGTCTCAGACCCCGCGGTGAATATTTTGACATTCCGTTTGTTTTGTTTTTTGGAATGTTGCCACTACTGCTGGAGCAGCCATAAACTAAACAGGTTCATCTCGATGTAAGCTGCGACCATGAGACCCGTTTCTGAATTCGTCTATAGGGTGAGCAGGAAAGGTGACCTTGGGGAGTGCCCGTGATGTACACCAGCACCTCTGAACAGACAACCCTGCAGTCTCACATACTGCAGTCTGTCCGAGAGATTCTTAGATCTTAGATCCATGCCACCAAACCATGCCGCCCCCATCAACACAAGCTTCTGCAAGCAGCTGTGACTGGATAGTTTTGAAGACATTGGAGAAGTAAAAAAAAGCATGATTCTAACTGTATTGCCCAGGGTGTCAAGGTGTATATGAATGCCTTGTTTAGCATGTAGAATACATGACATCATCAAACCCAATGTCCACCTGGTATGCAAACTGAAGGGGGCCAATGTAGTCACTCACCATCAGTGAGTGACGATTTTATACATGTGGTGGGGAGCTCAGAGTGGAAAGTAGGCTTTCTAATAACCCAAGCCGCCTTTGTATTGGTGAGTATAGGTAAAACGTATTTATATTTCCGCAACAGAGGAGAGGCTGGTCTGCATTTCATGTGAGTGCAGGAAGACAACAGTCCCATAGCTCTAATGAAGGCATTAGACTAGATCTATACTATTACTATACTATACTATACTATACTATAGGCCTACTATACTATACTATACTATACTATACTATACTATACTATACTATACTATACTATACTATACTATACTATACTATACTATAGGCCTACTATACTATACTATACATACTATACTATACTATACTATACTATACTATACTATACTATACTACACTATACTATACTATACTATACTATACTATACTATACTATACTATACTATACTATACTATAGGCCTACTATACTATACTATACTATACTATACTATACTATACTATACTATACTATACTATACTATACTATACTATACTATACTACACTATACTATACTATACTATACTATACTACACTACACTACACTATACTATACTATACTATACTATACTACACTATACTATACTATACTATACTATACTACACTACACTATACTATACTATACTATACTATACTGTTACGCGGCTACGCCAACACCTATGTATGGGCAATTGGGCGTATACTGTAGGTGGTTCTGGACAACTACCTATCCAATCACATCGGACATAAAAATGTCAGCAACGCACATGCCGAGTTTGAAGTTGGTCGGTTGAACGATTTTCGAGATGACGTCTACTAGATGGACGTGTATATGCACGTACAGAGATTTTGTGCATTCATTATCTAATACTCTTAACTGTATCAATAGGAATGTGTATATTAGAGTGTTCTAGATAGATGTAATCATACATCAGAGCATTTCAATGTGTTTAAAATAGACACCACGTTTGTCAAGAATTTCAAAAGTTCACTCGTTTTCACATAGCCATAGGGTTCCAGACACACCCAATCATAATGATAAACATTCCAACGCGTTTGTAATGGTCCAAAAACATGACATACACAAAGTTTGCATGTGTAGCTCATCTGGTTTTACAGCCAAAACAGTTTTAGTTATCAGCCATTGAGGTCACAAATTTGCTACATTTCATGATCTAGATTCACATATGAGTAAACTAAGGCACCAGTAGGCCTACTTGTTTCAGATTTTAGGTGTATTTATGGCTTGAGAAAGATTTTGTGTTGCCAAAATCAATATAACACATTTTACAAGCAAAAACACCAGCACAAGATTTTCGTTTTTTGGTTATATACTTTTATATACATTTCTGGCCTGTGACAAAATACTGAAGGATATTATGAGTAGAACTTTTAACCCAAAGTCCAGAAGGGTATTATCTATGAAAAAATGCATTGAATGTGTAGTGCCCATGACGCGGGAACGAAACTGAACGAAAAGGGACCTCACAATATGGCCTATATGCAGAGGTGACAACAAAACAACAACAAGGTGACAACAAGGAAGAAGGAACTAATGGCAGGCTTTGGCATTTTCCCATGAAACTGCTAGAAAACATGAGTCATTGACATTTCCTGCTCATCTGCATTGTAACGTGCCTTGTCCACGGGCAACAGATCTTTCAACGTATGGCGTTGCAAATACGTTTGATAATCGCTACTCTGCGCAATATTGTTTTGGAAATGCCGCAAATTGCATTGCAGTGAACGAGAGCAAATCACAACTTCCCCCAGGGTGGTGACTCCGCCCTGAATACGCGCTGTGGTGTCAGTCTATATAAGAGCTGCTGTTTCTGATCCTAAACACTGGAAGAGCATCATTCTACTGAAGGTTTGACGTGACTCCTCTCCTCCTGTCCTGTCCTGTCTTGTTGTCGTTGTTGTTGTTGTTACTTCTCGGACTGAAGTATATCTCTAACATGTCTCTCTGCTTCTTTCTAGAAGGAATTCATTCATCATCTCCATCTCCATCATCATCATGACCATGAGGATGCTGAGTGTGCTACTTCTGCTCTCTACTTCTCTGCGCTGTGATGGTCTTGAATTCTGCTGCGGGTCTGCAGGTGTGTGTTTTTGTGTGTGTGTGTGTGTGTGTGTGTGTGTGTGTGTGTGTGTGTGTGTGTGTGTGTGTGTGTGTGCGCGTGCGACAAACAAACAAACAAACAAACAAACGTAATTGACAGAAAATAAGTACTTCAAAAAATGATTTTTTTTTATTTATCCAAAAAGGTAGCACATCCAAAAATGTAATAAATGGCAGACAAAGTAATTCCGCAATTCCATCTCTTTATTGGGTGTGTGCCAATTTTTACTATTAATACAGAACATAATAAACATTTGTCCAGCCCTATATACATTTCGGCCATTGGAAAATAGCAGATGTACAAGCCCACATTGTGTCACGATGATGCAATGCATTGTGAGCTTGTAAATCTTCTATTTTCAATATCCTATACTACAAATGAAAATATTTATTACAAGTATTACGATTAGACCGTTCGCATTGGCTATTTCGCCTGCCAACCATACTGCCGAGTACTTTTGATTGCACACACGCACGCCTGGCTTGCACACACACACACACACACACACACACACACACACACACACACACACACGCACGCCTGGAAGCCTCTCTCTCTCTCTCTCTCTCTCTCTCTCTCTCTCGGCACGCCACACACACCCACACAGGAATAGCCATGCAGGCTACACACGGCGGCGCCGTCTTTCTCCGCACGCGCACGCGAGGCACACAACATTATTCAAGTGAAATGCGTAACGGCAATATTGGGCTAATATAGGCTACCAATACAGGACGTTATAATCTTGAGTTTCATTAAATGATGAAATAAGGACACATAATAATAACTAATAACCCCTACATGTGGAGTCAACTGCCGCAATTTCCTTCTTCCCATAGTGCGCTGCAACGTAACTTGGATGAGTGGCCCGTGAGGGCCGCAAAATTCTAGTAGCCTACATTTCATAACTTTAAATGGGACTTGCAGTACATTGGGTACCTTTGGTACTTTTAGTACATTTGGATACCAATACTTTTCAGACTTTTACTTGTAGCAGAATATTTCTGCATTGCAGTATTAATACTTTTAGGTAGTAAAATTAAATATAAAGTAAAGTAAAATATTTGAGTACTTGTTCCACCACTGGTGGAAATACATGTAGGGATTATAGTATCTTGGAATGGTACAAAAAACCGAAATTGAACACAGACGTGTTTCTTACAGTTATTATCTTACAGTTTGTTGTAGGATTTCCTGATTTTGTTAGTTTAGGTGTTATATTGCTGCTTTCAAACAGTTGACTTCAAGTGTCTGTTGTATTTTCAGGGGAGCTAATCTACAGCTACATACCGATTGAGACGACCTGGGCTGTTGCTGAGGTAGAATGAACAAACACAAACTACTGTATTTCTATTGTGCATCTACAGTATATGCATTCGTTATTTGAATAATATTCTTCCGTTGATATGTTCTGTAGCAAACCTGTTTGACACTGGGCGGACACCTGGCATCCATTCACAGCGAAGCAGAACACACGGCCGTTCAAGACCTGATACGTTCTCAAACAGGTTCACTGACTATAGTGTGGATCGGTGGCTATGATGTAGCAGGCCAGGTAAGGACCAATAACCATCATGAACCGATAGGCCAGTCAATCTAAGGTAAAAAAGGGCTTGAGCCAAAATAAATTGCAACGGTATTAAATCGGTTCATCCAAATAACATATTAAAAATAGAGTAGGCTACTGTAGGCCATATTGTGAGGTCCCTTTTCGTTCAGTTTCGTTCCTGCGTCATGGGCACTACACATTCAATGCATTTTTTCATAGATAATACCCTTCTGGACTTTGGGTTAAAAGTTCTACTCATAATATCCTGCAGTATTTTGTCACAGGCCAGAAATATAAAAGTTATAAAAGTTATATAAAAGTATATAACCAAAAAAACGAAAATCTTGTGCTGGTGTTTTTGCTTGTAAAATGTGTTATATTGATTTTGGCAACACAAAATCTTTCTCAAGTCATAAATACATATACCTAAAATCTGAAACAAGTACTGGTGCCTTAGTTTACTCATATGTGAATCTAGTTCATGAAATGTAGCAAATTTGTTAAAGAAAATGCTTCAACTTAAGTGATTGGCACACAGCACATGAAGCATACACATAGTAAATTTAGCCAAAAGCTTATTTTTCATACATGATAAACATTGTCACAACCTACTGTGTAATGAAAGGTAGAAAATAAAAGCAGTGCACCTCGGCCCACAAACGCTACAAATCTATCAAATTGTTACCACACCCCCCTAAATTGAATAATGCAAAAAATGGACAAGACTAAAGACAAATGCAATAAAGGTCAGAATTATTACAACATATGGTATGAAACATTTATTCAAGTATCACAAAGTGTCACAGCATCTGACATTAATGTACAGCTGGCGACCTTTGGGGTCACCATCGCGACCTCAATGGCTGCTAACTAAAACTGTTTTGGCTGTAAAACCAGATGAGCTACACATGCAAACTTTGTGTCTGTCATGTTTTTGGACCATTACAATCGTGTTGGAATGTTTATCATTATGATTGGGTGTGTCTGGAACCCTATGGCTATGTGAAAACGAGTGAACTTTTGAATTTTTTGACAAACGTGGTGTCTATTTTAAACACATTGAAATGCTCTGATGTATGATTACATCTATCTAGAACACTCTAATATACACATTCCTATTGATACAGATAAGAGTATTAGATAATGAATGCACAAAATCTCTGTACGTGCATATACACGTCCATCTAGTAGACGTCATCTCGAAAATCGTTCAACGGACCAACTTCAAACTCGGCATGTGCGTTGCTGACATTTTTATGTCCGATGTGATTGGATAGGTAGTTGTCCAGAACCACCTATAGTATGTACGCCCAATCGCCCATACATAGGTGTTGGCGTAGCCGCGTAACAGTATAGTATAGTATAGTATGTATAGTATAGTATAGTATAGTATAGTATAGTATAGTATAGTTATAGTAATAGTATAGTAATAGTATAGCTCTAGTTTAATGCCTTCATTAGAGCTATGGGACTGTTGTCTTCCTGCGCTCGCATGAAATGCAGACCAGCCTCTCCTCTGCTGCGGAAATATAAATACGTTTTACCTATACTCACCAATACAAAGGCGGCTTGGGTTATTAGAAAGCCTACTTTCCACTCTGAGCTCCCCACCACATGTATAAAATCGTCACATTCTACATTGGCCCCCTTCAGTTTGCATACCAGGTGGACATTGGGTTTGATGATGTCATCTATTCTACATGCTAAACAAGGCATTCATACACCTTGACACCCTAGGCAATACAGTTAGAATCATGCTTTTTTTTAACTTCTCCAATGTCTTCAAAACTATCCAGTCACAGCTGCTTGCAGAAGCTTGTGTTGATGGGGGGGGGGGGGGGGGCATGGTTTGGTGGCATGGATCTAAGATTTAAGAATCTCTCGGACAGACTGCAGTATGTGAGACTGCAGGGTTGTCTGTTCAGAGGTGCTGGTGTACATCACGGGCACTCCCCAAGGTCACCTTTCCTGCTCACCCTATAGACGAATGCAGAAACGGGTCTCATGGTCGCAGCTTACATCGAGATGAACCTGTTTAGTTTATGGCTGCTCCAGCAGTAGTGGCAACATTCCAAAAAACAAAACAAACGGAATGTAAAAATATCCACCGCGGGGTCTGAGACCAGAGCCATTGAGTCATTTAAATGCTACTTTAAATGCTTAGTATGACCTTTCACTGCTTCGTCTCAACCATTACTCAATGGCTCTGGACCCCACGGTGGATATTTTGACATTCTGTTTCTTTTTTTTTTTTTTTTATGTTGCCATTGCTGTTCGAGCAGCCATAAACTAAACAGGTTCATCTCGATGTTCTGGGCATCTTTGTAATGTTAGTGTTAGTAAAAAGCAGTTAAAAGAGTAACGTTTGACTTGAGGCAGACTAACATCAGTCACTCCTGAGTGACTGGTGAGGGCTATGTCGAGTCCGCCTACAGGAAATACGTAAGCTGCGACCATGAGACCTGTTTCTGACTACTCTGATGCACTGATGATGTGTTCTTCTCGAATGCTCAGATCTTTTAGCGTATGCAACAGGATGCTGCAAATGGCTGGTGAGGAAGACGTGGGCTCCGTCGTGGGGAGCTCACATGGAGTGGATGGTTTAGGTGCATAACGTGATGAAGCTGTAGACCATAATGGTGTGTTCTAGATAGATTTAATCATGAATTGGAACATTCCAATGTGTTTCTAATGATTAAAATTCATGCATCGACTTGACTGAAATTGTCAAAAGTTCACATAGCCACCATCTTGGAAATGCAAATTAGGGTACCAGACACACCCCATTGTAATGATAAGTATTCCAACATGTTTGTAATGGTCAAATAACTAAATAAATACACCGCATTTGTAGCTCATCTGGTTCAAATGTGACAGCCAAAACTGTTTTAGGTGGCAGCCATATTGGATTTGGCCGCCATGGCGACCCCGAAGGTCACAGGCTCGGGCGCCCTAGCTTAATCATTAGAGCATGCCCTGGGCTACATCCGGGCCAAATTTGGTCCCTTTAATATTGATTGGCATGGAAATATCCGTAAGGCCCGGGACTATTGCTGAGATGTCAGATGCTGTGACAGTTTGTGGTACTTTAATAAATGTTGCATACAATATGTTGAAATAATTCTGACCTTTATTGCATTTAGTTTTATAGTTAGTTAGCATCATTCCAAATTAGGGGGGCGTGGTAACATTTTTGATAGACCAGGCATTTTGGGCCAAGGTGCACTGCTTTTCTTTTCTACCCATCATTACAAAGTAGGTTGTGACATTTTTAATGTATGAAACATAAGCTTTTGGCTCAATTTACTATGTGTATGTTTCAGTGTGCTGGGTGCCAATAACGTTAGTTGAAGCGTTTATTTTTTTAACAAATTTGCTACATTTCATGATCTAGATTAACGTATGAGTAAACTAAGGCACCAGTACTTGTTTCAGATGTTAGGTATATGTATTTATGACAAAGATTTTGTGTTGCCAAAATCAATATAACACATTTTACAAGCAAAAACAGCAGCACAAGATTTTCGTTTGGTTGCTTATATACTTTTATATACATGTCTGGCCTGTGACAAAATACTGCAGGATATTATGAGTCGAACTTTTAACCCAAAGTTCAGAAGGGTATTATCTATGAAAGAAAATTGAATGAGTAGTGCTCATGACGCGGGAGCGAAATTAATTTTCTAGGCACTTTTTCTGGGGTCCCAACACGGCCTATTGTGGATCATGTTAAATTCAGGGATTGAACCTATACCATTAAAAACATATAGGCCCCTAAGGCAAACAAATAAATAAAAAAATCTAATTTGAATTATGCTTTAAGAAACCCCTAGTTTGAGACATTGCATGCTTCTTAAAGGACAACTTTAGTTTTTTTCAACCAAGGTTCATGCTTTAGGTTGTTATTAGAGAAAGTAAAAGGTGAGTGTATTTTTTTTTCATTTGCTGTTTTTGCCCCGCCCCCCTGTCAAAAACAGCTAAAATCCCTAAAACCAAAGAAACACTCATCTTTTACTTTCCGTAATAACAACCTAGAACATGAACCTTGGTTTAAAAAAACTAAAGTTGTCCTTTAAAGCATAATTAAAATGAGATTTGTTTTGCCTTATAGGTTTTTAATGGTACTCCAATTTTACCATGAATTTTGTACCCCTGAATTTACCATGATGCACAATCCTACACGTCTCTGCGTGCGTGTGTACGTGTGTGCGTGCGTGACTGCGTGTGTGCGTGCGCGTGTTTGTGTACGGTTGTAATGCACGTAACTTGAGAACCGTTGAACCCACTGACTTCACATTTGACACACGCGTTCCACTCCCCCACAGGGAGTGCAGTGCCCGGTATCCAGTCGGCCGGATCCACGTAAAAGACTCTGCTCAGGCTCTGCCAGGGCCTAATCAGCCTAAGTCCCCTCACCTGTGCAATTCCTAGCCTCTGCCTCAGCCAATTGATTGCCAGGGCAACCCCACACCTGCCAATTGATTCATTAACCAGTACACTTTTCACAGTCAGTTTGCACTCTTCAGGCACAGGCAGACAGACAGATACAGAGATCTCCATATACAGTATGGGCACAAAAGGGACACAGACAGAGAGTTAAAATGGTTGCTATGACAAGTTGACAACGGGTATTATTAGGTGAACGGAGGCGTTGTTAGCTTGTATATCTTCTATTTTCACAATATCTATCTGTGGAACCGAGTCAAACTAAATGTAATGCCTCAACTGGTACATTCCTAGCCGCAATTTGCAACTCTAGATTTTTTTACAATGGGTTGAATCTAGAGTTGCAACAAGCTCCATCCACTTCCTATTCATCATTTTTGGTTTGCGATCTGCTTGTCTTAAACGACGTTAAACTCACCAACATTGCAGCTGTAGTCCAAGCTTGAATTATCCTCTTTCAATCTGCTGAGCTTGTTTTTCATAAAAATCCACCATAGAGATGTTATGAGCTACTTTCTGTCAAGACATCCTCTGCAAGTGATTATTTTTCTAAGTGCTGGAGTTTGGAAGCACTCGTCGTACGTCACTGAACGGCCCTGCGTTCAACCCGTTTCGAATTTGCACATAATGCAGGAGGCAGCAGTGCGACCCGTTAACAGAAACGAGTGCTTCCAAACTGCAACACTTAAAAAAATAATCACTTGCAGAGGATGTCTTGACAGAAAGTAGCTAAAACCATCTCTAAGGTGGATTTTTATGAAAAACAAGCTCGGCAGATTGAAAGAGGATAATTCAAGCTTGGACTGCAGCTGCAATGTTGGTGAGTTTAACGTCATTTAAGACAAGCAGATCACAAACCAAAAATGATGAATAGGAAGTGGATGGAGCTTGTTGCAACTCTAGATTCAACCCATTGTAAAAAAATCTAGAGTTGCAAATTGCGGCTAGTACATTCCAGTGTTTGTCAGGGTGGCGGGTCACAACCGGTTCCAAGTTTAGAATAATGACATCTGCCCATATCAAATAACACCAACTGGAAAATGCGTAACATAATATTATTGTGCAAACTATCTGTGAAGTCGATGTTATTTTGTTAGCCGGTTAGCCATTGACAGTCCCTATATTATAGGGAACGTCAATGGCTAACATATTATATTTATGATGTTGCATGTCATCTAGAATGCTGCTTGGATGTGGAGTGACGGCAGCCCAATGACCTTCACAGCCTGGCACAGGGGAGAACCTAACAACGATGGTGGAGATCAACAGAACTGCATGAAAATGAACCATGGAGGTAAGTCACAATATTTTAACAATGGAAAATAGGAAAAAACTGTGGAAAAAGGTATTAAAATATTTTACTTGGGTAAAAGTATCATTACTGCAATCTAGAGATATTCTGTTACAAGTAAAAAGTACAGAATTCGAAATGCACTTGAAGTACCAAAAAGAGAACCTGAATTTGAATCTTTTGATAATAGCAGATCTACAAGCTCACAATGCGCATGACGACGAATTGTGAGCTTGTAGTTGGGAGTACATGTAGGCTACATTAGTAACTTTACACCACTGCCTTTTAACGATGTTTTCCTTTTAATAACAACTAATTATAACGATAATGATCGCTAACAGCACCTTTACGTAACACAGTAGACCTATGAGACTTTAGGGTCTTTCATTTAATGTTCAACTTTCTCTTTCTAGACTCTAACCTGTGGGATGATGGGCGCTGCCATGGCACATGGCCCTCTGTCTGCAAAATACCAGCTGCACGCTGAATAACGTGGAGATTACACACCTGTGTGTGTGTTTGTGTGTCACTGTGTGTGTGTGTGTGTGTGTGTGTGTGTGTGTGTGTGTGAGTGTGAGTGACTTTTAAGTAAAGTCAAAGTGCAGTATAGCTATATAACTATATAAAAAGTCTTTAAAGTGCTTATTGTTCAGTCAACATTGGAAGTGATATTGCACTAGGCCTAATTATGAGGTATAGGTTAACTGTGCATCCCCACAAAGCAGGAAGACTGATTTTACCTTGACTATGCATGCACCTCTTGGTACCACAGCACCTCAAAGGCCCTTAAAACAAGGCTCCAGACTTCATGCACCTCTTGGTACCACAGCACCTCAAAGGCCCTTAAAACAAGGCTCCAGACTTCCCAAAACAAACTGGTCAGGCTCATACTTGGCCTCACCCCCTGAACCCACCTCACCCCTGCCCACTTTGACAGGCTGGAATGGCTTAGGGTCAACGACAGAGTACAGCATCTTGCAATGGGTCTGGTCCACAAGATTCGATACACCACAACTGTACCCGTCTAGAAACTTCCTTAATGTTTTCCCCCTCACTGTATAGGTTTATTTTCCCTTTTTACCTCCTTTATGATGAATTCCTGTTCTGTTCTTTGACTACATAGAAGTGTCTATTTGTACGTCTTTGAATGTTTTGATGAATTGAACAAGGTGGACCCTCTTGTAAACAAGTGTAATGCTTAATTGGGTCGTCCACTCACAGTTAACAGTCTTTGTATTGAGTTTGTGCTTGAAATGTACTGTAATTCTGCAAACTGTTAATAAATATTTCAATCAAGCTGCCACCACTCACTGTATTCGTCCTGGATGCAATGAAACACACTGGCCACTAGATGGCCCCAGAGCACAGGCTTTGTTCTAAAATAAAAAGGGGGGAAATCTTTGCTCATTTTAAACCTTTCTTTCATAATACCTACAGTGTGGGGGAATAAAACACCTGGTGTGTCTAGTTGGAGATTGACGACACAATTATGACAAATGAAATGATGCGCCTGACATCATCGCACTGACATTTCCGCACTTTGCGAAGAGAAGCTGTTAATTAAAGGAAATCCAGTATTTTAGCCGTGACGTACAGTAAGCGCCCCCTCCAGAGATACTTCCTACTGTTAGTGTCGCTTTTGTGTAGTTATAGTACTGTGTCTCTCCGTCGGACTAAATCTGAGACTAGAACCACAAAAGTTTAATTTTACCGTTTTACTCACAACAACAAAGCTACCGCTCTACCAAATGTGGCTGTGACAGGCCGTCTTGCCCCACACTGAGTACTATCGCCATTTTATTTCATTTGTGTCCACTAAATCCTCCATTAGAGATCGTATTAATTCAAACTACATTCAACGTACTCAACCCCTGCACACATTCTAAATATGCCCGAGAAATATTGTACTGAGCAAATGGACTGTTACGGTACCACCTTCAATAATAATGGTCTTTATTGTCTCCACATCATATATTTTCTTTGTTGAGTTGGAAGCATTCTTCCTATCTGAAAAATAACGTTATTGTATAAAAGATTCACGCGTTTAGATATTCTATTTACAATGACAAGCGGATGGGAGCTGGTGCCATTTGGACCCGGATGTAAATACAAAATGACGTCGGACTTAAATACCAAATGGGATGCAGGTTCAAGATCGGCCACGTTTCCTTTTTAAGACACAAAACTCGCTGGGAAAAGAAAAGCAAAGTTAATACATTTTATTCCAACTATAACAAGTAGCAAAGGACAACAGTCTGTCTCGTCTCTCTCTCTCTCCTTCATCCCTTTCACACAAAAACTAATCTTTGTAAATGGATAAATATACAGTTTCATGGACTTAATAATATCACAAGACTTTAGTCGACTAGATCTACAGTTGATTTAGTCAACTAAAATGTATTTTGATCCTTGACGGCATCGTAATGGCTAGTTTTACACTTGCTGTAAAAAATAGCCGATCTACAAGCTCACAACACGTCGCACTGCGACGCGTTGTGAGCTTGTAGATCGGCAATTTTTTTGCTTACGACAGTAATATGTGACGTGGCGGCGTGGCCCCTCTGGAGTTGAGTTGTGGAACTATATGGCGGTCCCTCTCTCCATCGCCCAAAGTCGCCCGCCACCTGCGGCTGCACTCAGGGGCGCTGGAAGGTATTTATACCAGGGGGGGCTGAAGGGTGGGAGGGAAATCGCGGCCAACCGAGTTAATCATAATTACTCTTATTGTGCTGTTGTTTGGGTTAGATTTCTTTAAACCTGGTGCAGGTGAAAGTAAAACTACAATAGGTTTTTGCTGTCTCGTCAGTTGTTGTGTCTATCTGTCAACTCACTGGCTGTGCATTCTGCATTCAGCACGCTCTGATAGACATGTCAAAGGATTCTCCTCTCCACCAGCAGGGGGTGCTGGAGCACCCTCCGCACCCCCCCTTCCAGCGCTGATGGCTGCACTACAGTCTGCACTCTACAGTGTCTTCTGGAACAGGTAGAAGTCGTCCAGCGTGGCCGAGGCCACCTGGCTGCAGAAGACGTCGTCGGGCAGCGCGGCCAGACGGTCCAGGGCCACGTAGCCGGGCTGGCCCGGGTCGTACTGGGCCTTGGAGAGGTACTGCAGGAACAGGTGGCGCTCTTGCACGCGCAGGAACTTGCAGTTAAGGACCTGCAGCAGAGGGACACACACACACACACACACACACACACACACACACACACACACACACACACACAGTTAACCCATTCTGTCACACACATAGTTAACCCATTCTGTCACACACACAGTTAACCCATTCTTTTTTTTTAATACTGTTTTTATTAGGCATTTTTTGTATATGACAACTTCAGAATATCCTTGACAATGATAATGAGTTATTCAGTTATATAAAATGAAAGATAATGACAGGTGATGTAAATTCCACATACAATACATAATAAAAAAGATATATAAATGTGATAAAAACGAAAAAACTAAAAACAGTTAAACAATGACAAATGTGAACAGACAAACAAAACAAAGACAACAGGACAGACACTCTTGCTCTCAAACTTTCCCAACACGTTGTTGTAAATTAACTGAATTACAGACATTTCTTTTTAAATGAGAAAAAATAAAATAAAGAAAAAATAATCAGTTCCTTTTTTTTCTTTTCTTTCCAATTTTCTAATATGTTATCTATTGTGTAGGAGGGGTTAGCGTGCACCTATTGAAATGGTCAATGAAGGGTTGCCATGTCAGTTAAAATCTATCTTCACTCCCTCTCAATTCAAACTTTATCTTTTCCAATTGCAAGTAGTGCATAACATCTTTCATAAGTGTAGTGTGAGTGGGAACCTGTGCTTGTTTCCAATTCAACAGTATCAGTCTGCGAGCCAGTAGAGTCACATATTTTACCATGTTATATTGGAAAGTAGACAGTTTGACCCCGGGCCCCCTGACCCCCAGAACTGCTGTCAGTGGAACAGTTAACCCATTCTGACCCGAGATCAGATTCTATAAAAATGTCTTCTACATCCTGACAGTTTTCTGAAAAAGCTATGTTTCTATGTCAGTCGTTCTTCGATTAAAAAAAAATAGCAGACCTACAAGTGGCGTGCTATGAGCTTGTAGATCGGCTATTTTTCAATAGCTAAAGCATAGCATGATGCTAACACCAAAAGGGGTTAAAGCCCAAAATGGGACACACACACACACACACACACACACACACACACACACACACACACACACACACACACACACACACACACACACACACACACACACACACACACACACACACACACACACACACACACACACACACACACACACACACACACACACACACACACACAGCGGTGTTGATTTCGTCGTACTATTAATACTATAAGACGGGAAATGTTCGTTGACTACCTTTTTTCCCCACTGACGAAAAGTAAATGGAAACTAAGCTATGATGACTGAAACTATGGCTAAATGTATTGACAGTTTTGTCGACAAATAAAATCTAGATTAAAATACAAGAGATCCAGTATAAGTAATTTTACACTTGGTTGCATGCTGAAAATAGCCGATCTACAAGCACACAACGCGTCGCAGCGTGACGCGTTGTGTGCTTGTAGATCGGCTATTTTCAGCAAGTGTAAAGAAAACTGTCATTATGACGGCATCAAGGCCCGCCTAAATACATTTTAGTCGACTAAATCAACTGTAGATTTAGTCGACTAAAATGTGACTGAAACTAAATGAAAACTATTGAAGAGACTATGGGCTGTATTTTGCGTGTCTTAACCCCTGGCCTACAATTAACGGAAAAAACTGAATTAATCTAAAAATCTAAACCTCCCGTTAACGGAAAAAACGGAATGACAATCAATATCAGTTATCGCGGGGTCAAAAGAGCAAAAAATAATATTTTTTCGCTCACTAATGTTGGATGTAATTTACCAAGAAACGGCCGAAATCCGCGTGATCGTGCGCTATCGTGCACGCGCGCCGTCTCTATGTGCGTTGCTGTAAAAAATGTGATATTTTGCGATCTTTTGGGGTTGATTTGAGGTTAATTTGACTTAGTTATGAAAAATATAGCATTAGCTTAGCAATCCGTACCAGCCAAGCTATTGACTAGGGTCAAAATACTACAGGATGTTGTTGATCGTTGAACCGGAAGTGACTTAGGAAGATTGGGCTACCTGTGGGAACTTGACGATCAGGTGATGGGGGACGCGCATGGTGTTGTGGACGTAGTCAAAGATCTGACTCAGCTTCTTCTTATTGGCCGTGAGGACCTTGGGGACGGCCAGGATGATGTGTTGGACTTCATTGTCCTTAAAGCCAAACTCTACTTTACACACCTGAGGAACACGCACACACACACACACACACACACACACAGCAGCACATTACAGCAAAACTAAATCTCATGGCTGAAAATGTTTGTATGATTAAGATCTAATGTGTGATTTTTGTGTGAAAGGAGCCACAGGAGGTAGAGAGCAGGTCGTCCAATGATCCATATGGGTCGGCGGTTCGAATCCCGGCTCCTCCTCCATGTCTACATGTCGAATGTCGAAGTGTTCCTTGGGCAAGAAGACACTGAACCCCTAATTGCTCCCGATGTGCTGGTTGGTCGGTACCGTGCATGGCTTCCGCCGCAATCGCTAGAGGGGCGTTCGGCGCTAGAGTCTACAATCTATGTAAAGGTGTGTGAATGTGTGTGTGAATGGGTTGAATGTAATGCAATGTAATGATGGTGATGATGATGATGGCTTCTATGACCCATTTATAATAAAAAAATCTTCCAAATCCTCCAGTTTTCTGAAATAAATATTTTCACGATTTTTCAAAAATAGCAGACCTACAAGCTCGTGGCGCGACACTCGGGGCGGGTACCGTCCTAAAGTCGGCTCTTCGGTGCTACTTAAAATTTCTGTCGAGCCGAAATCATTTCGGCACTACAGCGCCGAAACAGCGGTAAAATGGGAGTATGAATCGGCCCTTAATGTGTCCAAAATGAAAATCGATTAGTATAATTCAATATTAACGATTAATCGATTAATCGTTTGGGGGGGGGGCGGGTTGGGTTCCATTATATAGTATATATATATAATGTATTGTGATTCCAGTACCTTCAGAGTCTCTTTGATAGGCTCCAAACTGCCACACAGCAGGCGCGGTAGTCGCGCTACAACGTCCCGCGTCTGAAAAACCAAGAAAAAAACAACATAATCTTATTTCTCATCAAATTCCGCTAGTTTGTTCGTACGGATCAATAGTTTGTACGGTATTGTAGATCAATAGTTCGTACGGATCAATAGTTTGTACGGTATTGTAGATCAATAGTTCGTACGGATCAATGTCATCTTTTGTTCACATCCATCACTGGAAACTCGCGTCATAAAATGGGCAACTGGCGGCCCAGGGACCACATGCGGCCCCCACCTTCACTTAATGTGGCCCCCGCAGGATAATATCAGAATACCGATATATTATTGATTTCCGCCGTTACAATTCCAAAACATGCAAAAAAGGATTTAAATTCAAATATATCAAAAAATAGAAGATCTACAAGCTCAAAACGCGTCGCACTGCAACACGTTTTGAGCTTGTAGTCGATCTTGCTATTTTTTTTGTTATGACAGTAATATGCAATGTGGCCCCTCTGGAGTAAGTGTGGGAAATGATCATCAAAGTTGCCCACGCCAGATTGGCGTGGTGGAAAGAAAGAAACATGAGCAATGCGGCTAACGTATATATGCAACAACACTACCGCGTTCAGCTTCCTTGGTCTCAATTCTTTCCTTCCAGGGAGCAACATGTGAGTCCACCGTACGGTCTTCGCTTCCTAACCTTATTTAAACCCATTTTGACCTGAGATCACATTCTAAAAATGTCTTCTACACCCTGACAGTTTTCTGAAAAAGCTATGTTTCTATGTCAGTCGTTCTTCGATTTTCGAAAAATAGCAGACCTACAAGCTCGTAGCGCGCCACCGAGTGGCGCGCTACGAGCTTGTAGATCTGCTATATTTTTTTTTCAATAGCTAAAGCATAACATAATGCTAACACCAAAAGGGGTTCCTGAACCTTGGTGAAAAGCAGCGTTTTCTCGGTAGGATAAGGAAGACTCTTACGTTGTCGGGGCTGAGGCCCAGCTGCTGCTGGAAGAAGGCCAGCCTGTTGTCCAGCCTCTTCACGCTGAAGTTGAGCAGATACGGAGCTCTGACCACCATGGAGGCCACCGTCTGGGAGCTGAACTTCCTGGAGAGAAGGTAGTTCACCCTTCACGGGAGACACACACAAATGGGGAATCAGCTTTATTTCCCACATCGCAGCCAGTGTTGTTTTCGTCGACTAAAAACTAAACCGAGTAAATGTTCGACGTCGACTACCTTTTTTTTCACCGTCGAAAACGAAATGGAAACTAAATGAAAACTATTAAGCTGTGATGGACTAAATATATTGACAATTTAGTCTGAGTCAACTATGTCGACTAAAATGTTAGGAAAGGACAAGAGATCCAGTATAAATACAAGACAAATCATTTTACACTTGGGTGCATGCTGAAAATAGCAGATCTACAAGCTTACAATGTGTTGCAGCGTGACACGTTGTGAGCTTGTAGATCAGCTATCTTCAGCAATTGTAAAATCATCAATCATAAAACATTTTAGTGGACTAAATCAACTGTAGATTAAAGTCGACAAAAACTAGACAAACACTAAAACATTCCAGGTGACTAAAATGTGTGCCTAAAACTAAAGGAAAACTATTCAAGAGACTAAAACTTAAAATCATAATTTGCTGCCAAAAACAACACTAATCACAGTTTTACAAGTAAAAAAAAGTAGGTGAAATTGTTTTTTGTGCATATAGTCCCCGTCCCCGGTATTTTTCCATGAAAACAAAGAAAGGGAAGAAGAGAGAGAGGTGGGTTAACCCATTTAGACCTGAGACTAGATTCTACAAATGTTTTCTAAATCATGACGGTATTCTGAAAAACCTATGTTTCTGTATCAGTTGTGCTCACACTTTTTCACGTCAAGGACCCCCAGAATTATATGTATTTGGCCGCGGATCCTCCCCCCCCCCCCCCCCCCCCCATCTGAAAATGTGTTGTTCCAGGGAAGCAAAGATTTGAGTTTAAAACGTTCGCTTTGAAAGAATATATTCAAAGATTTGCACCACATTTTCACCATTTTTCTAAAATAGCAGAACTACAAGCTCGTAGCGCTATTTTGCTTCCTAAACATGTTTTCTTTCAAACTAAAGCAAAATAAACATTAAAAATACAGATTTAGATGTTTATTTTGATAGTTTATTTTAGCCAATGACAGCTCGTTTTTCTGGGTGAAAATCCACCATCTATCTATTTTCATGATTGGTTGTTGGTACAAAGGAAGTGACCAAGGTTTGGATGAGATATTTTGTCTCAAAATAGTGGCTTCAAATAAAATGTTTTGGAATTTTACAATACAAATCTTTAAAGGCCGTTTTCTCAAAATGAGTTTTCCTCATACCTGGGACAAAGAATCTCCACTTCAGTTGAACTCACATACACCAAACTTTCCAGTCTTATTCATAACTATATTGGACATTTACAGATGGATTTGTTGATATATCATTCACAGCCTGATTTACATCACATTTTATACCTAAAAACATGCAGAAAATTGGGTTTTTTTTATGCCTGTTGACACTATTTTCTGATTTGTGGAGTGATAATTAGATATCAAAAATCCCATCTGTAATTTTCTTTGTCTCTAATGTGTCAACAAAATGAAATGATAATTTTGAACCTGGCTTTATCCGATCTTCAGATTTATCGTCCCGAAATGTATGCAAATTAGCGCATATAATGCCTAATTTGCATATTTAAACATATCATTTCAGAAAACTTGTAATACAAAAAATCGTAGTTTTAATACTTTTTTTCCCTATTCACCTGGGGTGTCTCGCCTTAACCCATTCTGAACGGGCACCCATTTTGGTGTCGGCATCATGTTATGCTTTAGCTATTGAAAAATAGCAGATCTACAAGCTCATATCGCGCCACCGAGTGGCGCGATACGAGCTTGTAGGTCTGCTATTTTTGAAAAATCGAAGAGCAACTGACATTTCTAGAATCTGATCTCAGGTCAGAATGGGTTAATCAGACCAGTGTGTGTCCGGCGGAAACCTCGTATGAATCTGATCTCAGGTCAGAATGGGTTAAAACACCAAAAATGGGTTCCCTTCCCGCTCAGAATGGGCAGGAAAGAAGAAAGAAAGATTGAGCGCTTTTACCACAAAACACAAGTAAAGGGTTTCAGATATTTAGAAGCTTAAAGGACAACTTTAGTTTTTTTTCAACCAAGGTTCATGTTTTAGCTTGTTATTAGAGAAACTAAAAGGTGAGTGTTAATTTCTTTTCATTTGCAGCTTTCTTTCGTTTTGGGGATTTTAGCAGTTTTTGACAGGGGGGGGGGGGGGGGGGGGGGCGGGGGCATTCGAGCATGGGGCTAAATATGTATTTCTTTACAAAATATTATGGCGGTTTATTTTTTTATTATTTACTATAGTCTTACTAGACCCCAAGAAATTACATCTGGCCACAAAAGATCACAGGATCTACTGAATGTGACAAACTGACATATTGAGCCTATACACACAGTATAAGCCTTCCCCCAGTAGGCTACCTTCACATTCAGTAGATCCTGTGATCTTCTGTGGCCAGATGTAATTTCCTGGGGTTTATTAGGACTATAGTAAATAATAAATAAATACATCACCATCAAATTTGGTAAGAAAATACATATTTAGCCCCATGCTCGAATGCCCCCGCCCCCCTGTCAAAAATCCCTAAAACGAAAGAAAGCAGCAAATGAAAGAAAATTAACACTCACCTTTTAGTTTCTCTAATAACAACCTAAAACATGAACCTTGGTTGAAAAAAACTAAAGTTGTCCTTTAATTAACAGCACACTCGTAGGGTCTCTTAGCTTATTTACAGTGGGAGTACATGTGAGAGAGAGGTGTAGTTCACCCTTCACAAGAAACACAGAGAGAGAACATGTGTGAACATGTAAAGCATTGCCATATCACCAGTCTGTATGAGGAGTGAGTATATTACTATATTGCATTGTTTGATATCGTCCTGACTGTTGATAAAGTGCAATTTAGGCATTTTACAGACGTTCTCATACAGATATATCATTATTCATTACATGAACCTAGTGGTCAACAAGCGAGTCGACACGTTAAATGCACACAAACCATTAACCCATTTAGACCCCAGGCCAAATTCTACAGAATGTCTTCCAAAGGAACACGTTATTCCGACCAGTTCCTTTCCCCTCCATCAGGCGCCCCGGCTGGCCAGGGGGAGGTAGTTTTAGAGACCAGGATTACTGCTAAAGTTTAAAATAACCGTTAAAGTGGTTAAAAGCTAAGGCGACACAGATGCGTGTCCTCAGGACAAAATGGGTTTTAAATGACATTTCTTGGTCAAGCCTGGAGCCTGAGCAGAGCTAACACACATACAGCCTACATCCGGGGGCCCCTAGGGGTCCTTGAGGGAGTTCCAGGGGGTCCCCAGCTAAATGATAGTTAGGAACCAAATGGACCCTTATGGGTCTGTAACTCTGGGAGTTAATTAACTTTAATTTTCCAATATAAATTGGGGGTCCCAGAGATAGAAAACCCATTTTGGGCGGGAACCCCTTTTGGTGTTAGCATTACGTTATGCTTTAGCTATTGAAAAATAGCAGATCTACAAGCTCATAGCGCGCCACCGAGTGGCGCGCTACGAGCTTGTAGGTCTGCTATTTTAGAAAAATCAAAGAACGACTGACATAGAAACATAGCTTTTTCAGAAAACTGTCATTTTCAAACTGAACATTTTTAGAATCTGATCTCAGGTCAGCGTTGTCGTTGGGAGGATCGGGGCAGCAGTGGCCGAACGGTTTGCGGAGCAGTCTTGATATCGGAAGGTTGCTAGTTCGTATCCCCGGACCGGCACGTTAAAATTACCACCGCTGAAGTGCCCTTGGACAAGGCATTGAACCCCTACCATGAAATGTTCTATGAGCAGGGCCTGGCTGTAAACAAGTTCTTGAGCTTAGTCCAGTTACCCTGGGTAAACATAGTACCTTTCCTTTCCTTTAGTCCAGTCACCCTGGGTAAACATAGTACCTTTCCTTTCCTTAGTCCAGTTACCCTGGGTAAACAAAGTACCTTTCCTTCCCTTAGTCCAGTTACCCTGGGTAAACATAGTACCTTTCCTTTGTCCAGTTACCCTGGGTAAAACATAGTACCTTTCCTTTCCTTAGTCCAGTTACCCTGGGTAAACATGGTACCTTTCCTTTCCTTAGTCCAGTTACCCTGGGTAAACATAGTACCTTTCCTTTCCTTTGTCCAGTTACCCTGGGTAAACATAGTACCTTTCCTTTCCTTAGTCCAGTTACCCTGGGAAAACATAGTACCTTTCCTTTCCTTAGTCCAGTTACCCTGGGTAAACATAGTACCTTTCCTTTCCTTTAGTCCAGTTACCCTGAGTAAACATAGTACCTTTCCTTTCCTTAGTCCAGTTACCCTGGGTAAACATAGTACCTTTAGTCCAGTTACCCTGGGTAAACATAGTACCTTTAGTCCAGTTACCCTGGGTAAACATAGTACCTTTAGTCCAGTTACCCTGGGTAAACATAGTACCTTTAGTCCAGTTACCCTGGGTAAACATAGTACCTTTAGTCCAGTTACCCTGGGTAAACATAGTACCTTTAGTCCAGTTACCCTGGGTAAACATAGTACCTTTAGTCCAGTTACCCTGGGTAAACATAGTACCTTTAGTCCAGTTACCCTGGGTAAACATAGTACCTTTAGTCCAGTTACCCTGGGTAAACATAGTACCTTTAGTCCAGTTACCCTGGGTAAACATAGTACCTTTAGTCCAGTTACCCTGGGTAAACATAGTACCTTTAGTCCAGTTACCCTGGGTAAACATCTTTCTTTCTTTCTTACCTGGTGCTCAGGTTGTCCAGGCTCTCGGTGAGGAGGAAGGGGTTGTGGGACAGCAGGCGGCCCAGGCCAGACTCCTCCACCCCCAGGTCTCTGAGGAAGAGCAGCCTGGGAGCCACGTCGGCCTGGAAGTCCAGCCTCAGCAGCATGGTGCCCACGTTGGCCCTCTGCTCCAGCCGACGCAGGTTCACGCCTGGAACGCAGGCGTGGATAGAGAAGGTTCTTATACCATGACAAAGTCTACTACCTTAGCACAAGATTTCTTAAAACCTTGAGTCAATGTCACTGTGGAAGGAGGTATAAGGTGGCGAACTTAAAAGAGGGTCCAAGGCAGCCTTCATCAGGGTCAATTCAGAGTTGACCCTGATGAAGGCCCATGCAGGCCGAAACGCGTCCGTCGTGTTTTTAACCCTTTTAAAATGAGATAAAGGATTTGTTCTACTTCAACTGGACAGAGCTAGCCTGGTTAATAAACCAGACCGAATCAGCCGTTGGCAAAAAAAATTGCCTACCGGCGGATTTCGGTCTGGCGAGGCTCAATTGTACGCCCATTTTCTACACACGAGAACGTGTGCGCCCAATAGGGACACGGTATGCAATATGGGCGGGCTTTGGTACAGTGACGTTCAATGCTTGAGACCTTTGACTGACAGTAGCTCTGACCAATTGCGTCAAAGAGAAAATGTTTCCCTGGAAATGAAATCCAAGCTGAGCCTCCCCAGACTAATATCCCGCGGATCCGTGCGATATTAGTCTGGTTTATTAACCAGGCTAGGACAGAGCTGCCTTGGACCCTCTTTTAAGTTCGCCACCTTAATATCTCCTTCCACAGTGACATTGACTCAAGGTATAGAACTTTTTAAGAAAATCTTGTGCTTTGCTATAATATGAAACCCTCTCCAAAGAGCACCTGTCTACAGTTTTCTCTACATAAAGGACCCACGAAGCGCTTCTTCTTTTCTTTTTTTAAAGTCTACTACCTTTTTTTCCACTGACGAAAACGAAATGGAAACTAAATGAAAACTAAGCTATATGATGACTAAATATTTCATATTGACAATTTAACTAATTAAACAAATACAAACTAGGCTAAAATGTTCGCAAGAGACTAGTTGGACAAAAGATCAAGTACAAGTCATTTTTATAAGTGAAATGCTGAGAAGTAGAGGAAAGAAAAGAGTAAAAAAATAATAATAATAACTCAAGTGAAGATCTTTTTTTTTTTTTTTTACTTCTTCTCAGTTCCAGTTATCCGACCCACCTGTCCATTTGTAGGTGTGCAGAAGGACTTTTTTCTTATAAGTCAAATGCAGAAAATAGCAGATCTACAAGGCCGTTGTGAACATGCAGATCGGCCATTTTTCAGAGCGCAACCAAGTGCAAAAATCTGGCATTATACAACACCATCCCCACCAACGCCAAAATAGATTTTAGTCGACTAAATCAACTGTAGATTTAGCCTTCATTTTTTTTTAATTAGTCTTCATTTTTATTCTATGACTAAAACGAAATCAACGTTTGCTGTTAAAATCAACACTATTCTATAGAGGATTAGGACCATTCTTTATCAATAACTATGCCCGGGACCCGTCCCAAACTAGTGAAAATAGCAGATCTACAAGCTCACAACGGGTCGCTTTGTGCCGCGTTGACGTCTATTTTTCACTACTCACTTCGTAAACGTTTAGTTACCGGTATCTAATTCATGGAATTTCTTCGATTATTCTTTCATCTAGTCATGACATTTCTTACATTTTTCGGAATGTTTTATTTTATTTTATTTTAATTTTTATACTAATATTAATTAAAAACAAAATGTAGGAAACAAAAAGATAATAAAGGGATCCACGACCCACTGTTTGGGAAACGGCGCCCTGTAGTGTTATAGCTGTAAAATCTACAGCTCCTTAGGGCCGATTCATACTCCTATTTTACCGCTGTTTCGGCGCTGTAGTGCCCAAATGATTTCGGCTCAGTAGCACCGAAGAGCCGACTTTAGGACGGTACCCGCCCCCCTCCCCCCGCACCTCAAATGACATCCCATTGTAGGCTCTACAGCGCCGAACCGACTTTTATTCGGCTCTAAAATAGGAGTATGAATGGGCCCTTAGAGTCCCTACAGTCAGTTGTTTAACTCACCTAGCTGGACCAGCCTGCTGAGCGTCTCAGACTTGTCCACATAGGCCACCAGAGACTGGGAGGTCAGAGGAGGGAGGTCCGATGGAGCCACGATGGAGCCGTACTCTCCATCTCTGGTCTCCTCCTGTGGTCTGGAGGTGGAGATGGTCTCTTCATCTCTGGTCTCCTCCTGTGGTCTGGTGGAGGAGATGGTATCTTCATCTCTGGTCTCCTCCAGGAGGACAGAGAGCTGTGGTCTGGTGGAGGAGATGGTCTCTTCATCTCTGGTCTCCTCCAGGAGGACAGAGAGCTGTGGTCTGGAGGTGGAGATGGTCTCTTCATCTCTGGTCTCCTCCAGGGCAGGGAGCTGTGGTCTGGAGGTGGAGATGGTCTCTGCATCTCTGGTCTCCTCCAGGAGGACAGAGAGCTGTGGTCTGGTGGAGGAGATGGTATCTTCATCTCTGGTCTCCGCCAGGAGGACAGAGAGCTGTGGTCTGGAGGTGGAGATGGTCTCTTCATCTCTGGTCTCCTCCAGGGCAGGGAGTTGTGGTCTGGAGGTGGAGATGGTCTCTTCATCTCTGGTCTCCTCCTGTGGTCTGGTGGAGGAGATGGTATCTTCATCTCTGGTCTCCTCCAGGGCAGGGAGCTGTGGTCTGGAGGTGGAGATGGTCTGGGCGCCCAGATCTGGTCAACGCAACCAAACGCCAGTGTTAATTTGTGTAGCCATAGTTAAAACTAGTTAAAACTATTTTAAAATGTTTTTTCAAAATAGTAAAAAATAGCAAATAGCGTTTAGGGATAAGGGTGGCGCAAGATGGAGCCCTACAGGTCCTTTCAGATGGGCAGCGACTGACGACACCAATTCATTTTCAATTAATTAAGTCATCATTTCAACATCGTGCATCTCTAAAGAAATATGTCAACGTACGCAGCGCTGTCTCTCTTGCAGTCGCCGTCGGCGCGGCGGCATGGCCGACTCTCTGCGATGAAGACGGGTTCTGGTTCTGGTTCTGGTACGGAGCAGCGACAGCATCCGTGTCTCTCCACGGTTCTGCCACGGTGTTCTCCTCGTCGTCTCTGGCCTGGGCTAGAGACAGCGGTTTGCCGGCGCTCACGTCGCCGGAATAGAGCCGTTTCCAGCGGTGTCTGGCGTGCGGCGGCGGCGGCGGCGCTGTCGCGCGGCTCCCAGACGCGGCAGAGAGGCCGGTCACACTGAAGGCTGTGGAGCATCGCTGGACCTGCATATAGAGAGGACGGTCACCGTTACACACTGAACCCATTCAGACCTGAGGACGACATCTGTGTCACCGTATAGCTTTTAACCACTTTTAACCATCTGTTGAAAGATGGCAGATCTACAAGCTCATAGCGCCGCACCGGGGGCTGCACTACGAGCTTGTAGATCTGCCATTTTTGGAAAATCGTGAAAACGTGGTGCAGATCTTTGAATATATATTCTTTCACAGTGAACGTTTTTAACGCAAATGTTTGCTTCTGGGGGGGTCCCTGGAACATTATTTTCAGATGGGGTCTGCGGCCAAATACTAACATACATATAACATGTTTGGGGTCCTTCACATGAAATAGTTTGAGCACCACTGATATAGAAACATAGGATTTCTCTTTTTTTATATATATATTTTTTATCCCACGATTTTGTAACCCATTTTTCACCCCTGTGTCAATCATCTAATGTGATCCTAGGCTCTACACACCCTCCACCAACCAATGTATGGGGGACAAGGGGAGAGCAACGGACTTGAACTCATGCTTCCTTCATGCCTGAGTGTCCAAGTTGCTCCTTTACACCTGACAGGGGGGAGTTTCCCTGGTTGGACGTAGCGCGTGGAAGGAACACGTTATTCCAACCAGTTCCTTTCCCCTCCATCAGGCGCCCCGGCTGGCCAGGGGGAGGCAGTTTAGTGACCAGGATTACTGCATGTTTTTTTGTGAGGGTACCTACCCTAGGGGACACGGGGAGAACATGTGAGGGTACCTACCCTAGGGGACACGTGGAGAACATGCAAACTCCACACAGAAAGGCCCTTTCGCCAACCCCGCCTTCGGGTATGGGCACTGATGACGCGGAGGAGGAAAAAACATAGGTTTTTAAGAAAACTTTGAGGATTTAGAAGAGATTTCGTAGAATCAGTTCTAAGGTCTAAATGGGCTAAGTTGATGAATAATAAATTGTCACAGAAATAATTGCGATTAACAACTTAACAACTCGCCCATTGAGTGTATCCAATTGTGTTTGCTTTTGCATTGAACATTGGAATCTTACAATTTGTATTTCTGGCTTTGTGATCAGAAATTGCACCAGGGCAGATATGACAAATAATTTAAATATACAAAGAAATCACTGACACATTGAAATCATTTCTAATATATTTTTTCTCTTTCAAAAAAATAAGTACAAAATAGCGGAAACGGTTACTCTACAAGCTCACAACACGTCACAATGTGATGTGTTGTGAGCTTGTAGATCTGCTATGAACAATTATCAACGTGGAAACGATTGAAGGTCCCCCAGTTTGACATGCATTAGTCTCTACGGGCCCCATTTAAGGGCATTTCTATCTCTGGGACCAACTTTACGTCAATTAACACACCCCACTTTGGGAACCCCTGTACTACAGCAGTGTTGTTTTTGGCAGCAAATTTTGATTTTAGTTTTAGTCATAGTCTTTTGAATAGTTTATTTAGTTTTAGTCACATTTTAGTCACCTGGAATGTATTAGTGTTAGTCTAGTTTTAGTCGACTAAATGTCATGAGATTTTAGTCGACTAAATCTACAGTTGATTTAGTCGACTAAAATGCATTTTGGTGGGCATTGATGCCGCCGTAAGGACTGTTTTTACACTTGCTGAAAATAGCCGATCTACAAGCTCACAACGCGTTGTGCGCTTGTAGATCGGCTATTTTCAGCATGCAACCAAGTGTAAAATGACTTACACTGGATCTCTTGTCCACTAGTCCCTTCCTAACATTGTAGTCTAGTTTTTATCTGTTGACGAAATTGTCAGTATATTTAGTCTTAGTTTTAGTCACCATAGATAGCACAGTTTTCATTTAGTTTCCATTTAGTTTTCGTCAGTGGGAAAAAGGTGGTCGACGAACATGTTTCGTCTTAGTTTTAGTCTAAGAAAACAACACTGTACTACAGTATACCTGAGCAGAGATGTGCGAGGCGCCGCGCGCCACCTCGGAGTGAAGAACGAAGCATCTCGTGCATCTGTGGCACCACAGGCGCACGCAGGAGCTGGAGGCCATTTTGTGGCCGTTCGCTACAAAGACAAAGAGGTTAGATGTCGGAATGCATGTTTTATGTGGTCGGCAGCGGGTACTGGTGTCACGCTGCGTCAAGTCATATCCATATATGGATATCTATCTACCTATGATGTCAGGCTTTTGGGGCGGGGGGTTCGGTTACGCCCATATATGGACCTACCAGGAGGGGGTCGTGTCTATGACATCAGACCTGGGTATGTCAGTTATCAGTGGTTCTCAAACATGTCATTTAATTTCAAGGATTTGATTGATTGATTGATTGATTGATTGACAGTTTGCAGAATTACAGTACATTTCAAATACAACTCAATACAAAAACTGTTAACTGTGAGTGGACGACACCATAAAGCATTACACTTGTTTAGAATAGGGCGCACCATTTTCAATTCATCAAAACAATACTTACAATTTTTATCCTAATAAAAATAAAAATGAAAGGTCTAATAAAGTAATCAATCAACCCCAGAACGCTGAGAGTGTACTACAAATGTCCATTTTGGTTCCATTTCTGCACTGTCAGAGTTACAGACCTGCAGGCCAGGGTTCCTTTTGAACCCCCTTAACCCATTTTGGGTGGGAACCCCTTTTGGTGTTAGTATTATGCTATGCTTTAGCTATTGAAAAACAGCAGATCGACAAGCTTGTAGCATGCCACCGAGTGGCGCGCTATGAGGATCATAGAATGCAGAGACAGTGTAGCGTCTCAGTAAACTATAGGATCATAGAATGCAGAGACAGTGTAGTGTCTCAGTAAACTATAGGTTCATAGAATGCAGAGAGACAGTGTAGTGTCTCAGTAAACTATAGGTTCATAGAATGCAGAGAGACAGTGTAGTGTCTCAGTAAACTATAGGATCATAGAATGCAGAGAGACAGTAAACTATAGGTTCATAGAATGCAGAGAGACAGTGTAGTGTCTCAGTAAACTATAGGATCATAGAATGCAGAGACAGTGTAGTGTCTCAGTAAACTATAGGATCATAGAATGCAGAGAGACAGTGCAGCGTCTCAGTAAACTATAGGATCATAGAATGCAGAGACAGTGTAGTGTCTCAGTAAACTATAGGATCATAGAATGCAGAGACAGTGCAGCGTCTCAGTAAACTATAGGATCATAGAATGCAGAGACAGTGTAGTGTCTCAGTAAACTATAGGATCATAGAATGCAGAGAGACAGTGTAGTGTCTCAGTAAACTATAGGATCATAGAATGCAGAGACAGTGTAGTGTCTCAGTAAACTATAGGTTCATAGAATGCAGAGAGACAGTGTAGTGTCTCAGTAAACTATAAGATCATAGAATGCAGAGAGACAGTGTAGTGTCTCAGTAAACTATAGGATCATAGAATGCAGAGACAGTGTAGTGTCTCAGTAAACTATAGGTTCATAGAATGCAGAGAGACAGTGTAGTGTCTCAGTAAACTATAGGATCATAGAATGCAGAGAGACAGTGTAGTGTCTCAGTAAACTATAGGATCATAGAATGCAGAGACAGTGTAGTGTCTCAGTAAACTATAGGATCATAGAATGCAGAGAGACAGTGTAGCGTCTCAGTAAACTATAGCACCCATTCCAGCTATGGGCTAACAAACTCAATGCAATTCCACTATGATTGAGTATAGTGTTTGTAAACAATTGTAAGTATTGCCTTTGTTAAATGTTAAATGTTTGTCTGTGTCGGACCCCAGGAAGACTAGCTTTTGTCAAGGCAAAAGCTAATGGGGATCCTTATAAACAATAAGACGATGGAGGGATTCTCCTATGCATTCTAATTTTGTCATAGACAGAACTGTGTTACAGAATATTAATGGTATTCTTCATGAAATACATGATGATTGTAAGTTCACACTAAAGACAGAAGCTCATAAAGGTTTGGCTCAGCGACTACTAAAAATAATAGTTGTGTTGTGTTTTCATAATGGATACACCATTTAAGATTTAAAAAGCGTTAAAAAAAAGACACAGTCTTTTCATGAAAAACAAAATAAGACATAATGTGTGTTATGGCCAACCTGATGATAGAAGCTCCTCTTCTGCACTGAATGTCAACTGTTGTGCACCGCACGAGCTTAGACTCTACATCCCATAGCCCCGAGGGACAGTCGTACTGTGATTGGCTCAATTGGTTGTCATAGCGGTCTGCTTTTTTAATTTTTAATTCAATACATATTTAATGTGGGAGATTTTTTAATATATATATATATATATATATATATATATATATATAACAAGAGAAAACTAATGTGTACAAAGTTAACTGTAGTCTAATCAAGCTCCATCCAGGTAAAAATAATACCTCGAAGTTGAGCTAATAAAGTGAGTGTTGCTATAGACAACCATCTAGCCTATCAGCGCGGCCGTCCTTCCGGACAGTGGGATTAAAACGCGGAAGCAAAACAACACGCATTTACTTCCATGTCAAAGAAAGCATGAGCAGCAAAGGATCCAGGCACTGTTGCCGTGCGCCACCTGGTGGAGCTGGTGTGTAACTGTTAGTTGAATAAAAGGATGGATGGACTTCCTTCCAGCTATCTTTATGATTTATTATGAATAACATTAAATTATTAAATACTTTTGTTTAATTAAATAAATGGTATACACCTCTGTTAAAGGTCCACTTCCTTCACCACTTTTCAACCTATCTTAATCCTTAATAATCATGATAAAATGGCAATTTTATTTCCTACTCAGTCTGTCTCATAGGAGGGCTGTGGCCCTGTGGGCAGTTCAGAAACCAGTCTGTGTCTCATAGGAGGGCTGTGGGCAGTTCAGAAACCAGTCTGTGTCTCATAGGAGGGCTGTGGGCAGTTCAGAAACCAGTCTGTGTCTCATAGGAGGGCTGTGGGCAGTTCAGAAACCAGTCTGTGTCTCATAGGAGGGCTGTGGGCAGTTCAGAAACCAGTCTGTGTCTCATAGGAGGGCTGTGGGCAGTTCAGAAACCAGTCTGTGTCTCATCGGAGGGCTGTGGGCAGTTCAGAAACCAGTCTGTGTCTCATAGGAGAGCTGTGGGCAGTTCAGAAACCAGTCTGTGTCTCATAGGAGGGCTGTGGGCAGTTCAGAAACCAGTCTGTGTCTCATAGGAGGGCTGTGGGCAGTTCAGAAACCAGTCTGTGTCTCATAGGAGGGCTGTGGGCAGTTCAGAAACCCGTCCTAATAGAAACTGCAGGCTTTCTAGTCCTGAAAAGTTGCAATGCGAAAATGGAAGTTTCTGAACTGCCCACAGCCCTCCTATGAGACAGACTGAGTAGAAAAAGATTGTGCCATTTTATCATGATTATTAAGGACCTATTAAGATATTAATTAGATTACTGAAAATACAGAATGAACACATATGAATGGATCACTTATAATACAGAACCTATATGATATGTGCAGGGCCTAACAGTCTGTGTTAGAGGTAGTAGATTTAGTTTATTTTGAGAATTTTGATAAAAAATAAATCAAATGCACCCCTACAGGTTTAATTTTAAGCTCTCAAGACTTAAATTATTATATAGGCAAACATCTGCATTGCTTAATTTACAAGAAGTGTACACAATTAGAGAAATGTACAAGATTATTATTATTTGCCTGTTATCTCTCCTATGGTATACCAACATCAATAGAGCGTGGAACTGTGGCCACATCTTATCCAAGGAGTTTAAGAAAGATAGAAAGATATTCTTTTGTTTTGGTTCTGAGAGGCTATTATGTCATCAAATGGTGGTCGGTGGCTCAAATGGCAAAGAATGAACCTTGATATGAAAACCACTGTCCTAGACCTAGAGTACACTGTATGAACCTTGATATGAAAACCACTGTCGAACTGGTTGGAATAACGTGTTCCTTCCACGCGCTACGTCCAACCAGGGAAACTCCCCCCCCTGTCAGGTGTAAAGGAGCAACTTGGACACTCAGGCATGAAGGAAGCATGAGTTCAAGTCCGTTGCTCTCCCCTTGTCCCCCATATATGGGGACTAGGTTGGTCTCCCCTTGTCCCCCATATATGGGGACTAGGTTGGTGGAGGGTGTGTAGAGCCCAGGATCACATTAGATGATTGACACAGGGGTGAAAAATGGGTTACAAAATCGTGGGATAAAAAAATATATATATAAAAAAAAGAAAACAGTCCTAGACCTAGAGTACACTGTATGAACCTTGATATGAAAACCACTGTACTAGACCTAGAGTACACATTTTTAAAGCTCAGCTTCTACACCCTTGCTTTTAATTGATCTTGTATTATGTGTTATTCATGTCCTCACTGTATTGCATTACTGCTCTTGTTTTTTGGTGTTTATGCCTTGCTTTTCTTTTCTTTTTTTTCTCCATTGCTCTGTAAAGCACTTTGAGCTGCATTTCATGTCATGAAAGGTGCTATACAAATAAAGTTGTATTATTATTATTATTTATTATTAGAGTACACAACTGTATTGTTCCTTGGAAAGTGGAAAGTGATTAAGTGCATTTACTTAAGTACTGTACTAGTACACTTCTGAGGTATTTCTACTTTACTGTAATTCCATTTCAAATGCTTTTACTTCTACTCCACTACATCTCCGGTCCAAATATTGTATTTTCCTCCACTACATCTATTTGAAAACGTCAGTTACTTTTGTAGATTTGTATGATTATTACAAAACGTACCCACTTCAGCCATTTGAAAATAGCCGATCTACAAGCTCACAATGCACCACAGTGCAAGTCTGTGCGACACCTTGTGAGCTTATTTGCCGTTTTAAAATATCTTTAACATTGATTTTATATACATTTGAAAACTTGTGAAATGGAACATTCTGCATAATGGTTTACTTTCTACTTTTGGTACTTTAACCCATTTTGACCTGAGATCAGATTCTAAAAATGTCTTCTAAATCCTGACAGTTTTCTGAAAAAGCTATGTTTCTATGTCAGTCGTTCTTCGATCTTTCAAAAATAGCAGACCTACAAGCGTCTGCTATTTTTCAATAGCTAAAAGCATTACACAATGCTAACACCAAAAGGGGTCCCAGCCCAAAATGGGTTAAGCAAATTTTCATTCCAATACTTTTGCTCAAGTAAATGGTTTTAATTCCGGCCATTTACTTTTCACTTTTACTTTAACCCATTCTGAACCCATTTTGGTGTCAGCATCATGTTATGCTTTAGCCATTTAAAAATAGCAGATCTACAAGCTCATATCGCGCCACCGAGTGGCGCGATACGAGCTTGTAGGTCTGCTATTTTTTGAAAAATCGAAGAACGACTGACATTTCTAGAATCTGATCTCAGGTCAGAATGGGTTCATCAGACCAGTGTGTGTCCGGCGGAAACCTTCGTATGAATCTGATCTCAGGTCAGAATGGGTTAAAACGTGAGTAATTTCTCCACCACATGTTCATGCAGCTTGTGGTTATATGGGTGTAAGCACACTTGGGATTCCATGCGTGCTCGTTGTGGGCGTCTCTTCCGGGTTTTTAGACCGCTGGCGGATGGAAATGAAGCTCCGCCCACACGGCAGAACGCCACGCCGGCCAGATTCCCGGAAAAGCTTTCCGGCACCAGGAACAGTTCATCTGATGTAATATAATGAGGCTAGTCGATGTCATTCCCGCTCCAGCCCCGCTCCCATGCACTTTTCATTCCCGTCCCAATTCCCGGGATTAATACACATTTTAAATCCCATTTTGCGGGAATCCCACGGGACCCGTGCATGGAATCCCGATAAAACGTCATCCTCTATAATGCGGACATGGACGATTATGAATCGATCACAAAATGTCAAAAATGACAGGGAGAAATATCTCTTTGTTTGTTTGTTTTTATTTTCAAATAATGGATAATTATAAAGCAGTTTGTTTATTAGTCACACAGCAATCTGGGAACCCATTGGCCAAAAACAAAGGAAAAACAGAGCGCCCTCTTAACAGTGAGGGGGAAAAGAAATCATGTACTGAAATCGAGATGCATCAGCAATCGATTATCATTAAAGCGTGGGCTTCTCAACCGGATTGGGATCGCCAGGCTTTCCGTTTTCCCGAGGAGGTTCCTTTGATTCCTTTGGCGGTTCCTTTGATTCCTTTGGAGGTTCCTTTGATTCCTTTGGAGGTTCCGTTGCCTAGGAGACACAGAGCAAAGTAGACAGAATGTAAAGCCACCGATTATCCCATTCTGACCTGAGATCAGATTCTATAAATGTCTTCTGCACCCGGTGGCGCGCTATGAGCTTGTAGATCTGCTATTTTTCATGATGCTAACACCAAAAGGGGCTCCCGCCCAAAATGGGTGAAGTGTTCCTTTAACCAAACACAACTAATTGGTTAACAGAATACAAAAGAGTTAAAGATATATTTGCAGTTCTAGTTCTCAGATATTATTCTAATACAGATGACAGCCAGCAGGTTATGATATATACCGACTGCTAGAACTGCTATTGCATAACTGATGATGACGCAAGAGAGGCCTTTGAAGTCATCAAACCAAATATGTCAGCAATGTGGAATTCCTCAACAAACTGCTGTCCATTGTGTTGATGAGCGTTCTATCCTTTGCACACACACACACACACACACACACACACGCACACGCACACACACACGCACACGCACACGCACACACACACACACACACACACACACGTTGAGAGAGAAGAGTCAAGAACTCACCGCTTCCTCTTCTTTGGGTGGTATCAGCTTGTTGTACGCGGCCTCGATCACGCTGTATCTGTGAACACACCGACCACACACACACACACACACACACACTTAGTCACTTCTTGGAGGACATATACAACATGTATATCTGTATGTATGCACATAAAGGTTGGAATCTTTTAGGATTTTTACGATTCCCAAAAGAGAGATTAGACGGTTTGCCTAAACTAGTGAAAACACAAGCTTGCGCTGCGCTGTGCGCTGTGCTGTGCGCTGCGCTGTGCTGTGCGCTGTGCTGTGCGCTGCGCTGTGCGCTGCGCTGCGCTGTGCGCTTCTAGATCAGCTATTTTTGAGTGGTGCTGGTGCAACCACTTCAAGGAACAGCAATGTCCGTGTTCACCTATGTATGTGTTCATGAGCACCAGTATGACTGACCACCAGTAGGGGCGCTGTTGTGCCAGAAACAGAGAGATAGTATTAGTGCTGCACTGTTGCCTGCTAATGAGAGAGAGAGAGAGAGAGAGAGAGAGAGAGAGAGAGAGAGAGAGAGAAGAGGAGGGGGGAGTTGCACCACTCAGTTCACACGGGTGTGAATTTCTTACATGACTGTGTTTGTTTGATTGTTTTAAAAATGCATAAAATGAAAATGAGGTTTTTTTACTCTCCAGTATATCAGTACTGTATATATCAGACGCTGGGATTGGTAGATCAATGTTTGTTTCTGTGTGTCTCATATTGTGTATGTGCTGTATTGTGTTTAGTGGGTTTAGTGGGTTTTCCAACGCTGCATTACTCACTTGCTGTCAATACCGCCCCCTGGCGGCAGGTTGGGGAGGTTGTCTTTGAAGAGGGCGATCGAGACATTATGCAGGTCAGGGGGGTCATCCACACTGAGCAGCTCTGTGCGCGCACACACGCACACACACACGCACACACACACACACACACACACACACACACACACACACACACACACACACACACACACACACACACACACACACACCCCCACACACACACACACACACACACACACACACACACACACACACACCAACACACGTTAAAGTCTATTGGAGATCAACAAAGTCAGGTTCAGGTAATTGTTCTTTCAATTCTCGATACCGATTCCGAAGTCCCATAACTTGTGTATCGTTTGATACAGATCTGACACCAGTACTCATTTTGACCTGAGATCAGATTCTAAAAATGTCTTCTACATCCCGACAGTTTTCTGAAAAAGCTATGTTTCTATGTCAGTGGTTATGAGCGTGTAGATATGACATAGAAACACAGCTTTTTCAGAAAACTGTCAGGATGTAGAAGACATTTTTAGAATCTGATCTCAGGTCAGAATGGGTTAAACAAATGTAGCACAGTGCTTCTCTAAAGTGGGGACCAGTGACCCTCAGGGTTCCTTATTCTTACAGTTCTGTAGCCTAATTCTGAGGGCGTACACAACATGGAACCAAATGAACCCGTGTTTGTACTTTCAGAGTTATGGGGTGCTTATAAAATAAAAATAACAACATTTTACTAATTGTGCACAGGAAGAGTATAAAACAGTAGTGCAACAGCAACTACTACAAAATAACTGATTTACTGCAAATTACATATCAATGATATCATCATCAGAAAGATTACGTGCAATTACGTGGCATCGGATCGGCATAGAGTGGCATACTCGCCGATAGCGATATATACCAGTATTTTAGGCAGTATCTAGACCATACATGTCAAACTCAAGGCCCGGGGGCCAAATCAGGCCCGTGAATGAATTATCTTTGGATGATATTTAATTAGTATTAGAACTGGCCCTCTGGTATAATTGCACGGACCACCATAATACTACTAAAGTCCTGCTTTGTGAGGATCATAGAACAGTGAAACTGAGCTTAATAATAATGAATTTTCAGTTTAAAAAATGCATTTACTTTTTTGCTATTTTTCCTGGGACGTCCTCCTGACCGCGGTGCCCGTGTGTTGAAACACAGTCCGGCCCTGTGACTTCTACCAATTCTCTTTATTTTGGCCCACCGTGTATTTGAGTTTGACATCCCTGATTCTAGACGGATGTATCCTGTTGGCCGGCCTTACCTTTAACCCGGTTCCGTATGTGCTTATCCAGCTCCTTCTCTTTCTTCACGGCCTCCTCGGAGACCTTAGGAGCTCCGGGGAAACACACCAGCACCACGCTTATGTTGTCCTTGCTGCCCTGGAGGACCAGACCCGGAGAGAAACATAATATGCATCATCTTTCATTCATGGTGAAATTGTGAATTGACTTTTACGGGTTGAAGCGAGCGTTTGAATCGCTTACATGGCAAGCTTTGGCAGCATTAGAGCCTCCCCTGGTCGGATGTCGCAATTAGATTTTCCAACTGACTTCGGTTCACTCGACATTCGACCAGGAGAGGCACTAATGCTGCCTCTCTCCGGCTGCAACTCGCTTGCGAAACATTGCTAAATAAGCAATTTAATATAGTCTGGGATATAGTCTCATATCACAATATTGAAATCCAGAAGCCAACCAATATATATATATATATTCTTTTTTTTTTTTTTTTTTTTTTTTTTTGCGGCTTACGCCTTTTATTGATTTTTTTGAAGGGACAGACAGTAGGCTGACAGGAAACGGGAGAGAGATGGGGGGATGACATGCAGTAAAGGCCGTGTCGGGTCCGGGAGTCGAACCCGCGGCACACTGCGACTGGATTACCAGTCCGGTGCCCAGACCGTTACGCTACGGCCTGGGCCTATATATATTCTTAACCCATTCTGGGGGGAACCCCTTTTGGTGTTAGCATTATGTCATGCTTTAGCTATTGAAAAATAGCAGATCTACAAGCTCATAGCGCGCCACTTGGTGGCGAGCTACGAGCTTGTAGGTCTGCTATATTTTTTTAAATCGAACTGACACATAGAAACATAGCTTTTTCAGAAAACTGTCAGGATGTAAAAAAGACATTTTTAGAATCTGATCTCAGGTCAGAATGGGTTAAAACAATATGTGTATTGTATACTCCCTATACCTTGTGCAGGCACGTGTCCAACAGGACGTTGCAGACCTTCTCCAGGTCGCTCCACAGCAGCAGCCTCGAGCGCACGAACTCCACCAGCTCCTCGTTGGACATCACGTCCCAGACGCCGTCGCACGCCAGCACCACGAACTCGTCGCCCTTGGCCGCGCGCCTCCAGTCGCACACCTCGGGCTCGGGGCTCACCGGCTGCTCCGTGGGGCCCTTGCCCTCCACGGCCTTGTACTCGTAGTCGCCCAGGGCCCGGGACACGGCCAGGCCGCCGTTGACCCGCCCCTCGCGGATGTGGCCGCCGGCCTTCTTGATGCGCGCCATCTCCCCCGCGTCCACGGGCTTGTGGTCGGTGGTGGCGAAGGCCACGGCTCCGTCGCGGCACAGCAGCGCCCGCGAGTCGCCGCAGTTGATGAAGTAGAGGTGGTCGGGGCCCAGGAGCAGGCCCACGGCCGTGCAGCCGCTGCGGTCCGGCTGGGGGCCCATCTGGGGGTACTTGGCCAGGATCTCGGGGTCGATGCCGCACTCCTCCTCCTCCGGCTCGGGGCCCGGCGGCGCCTCGGGGCCCTGCAGCAGGAAGGGGCCCTGCAGCGGGTCCAGCCTCTGCCTCATCTCCGGGAGGCTGCGGATGCGCGCGTCGATCTTCAGGAAGCCCGAGCGGATGTCGTCCTTCACGTCCTCCACGGAGCCGCCGTGGCCGCCGCTGCCCTCCTCGGGGGACAGGATGTGCTCCAGCATGTTGGCGGCGCAGTACTTGGCCACCTGGGCGCCGGCGTGGCCGTCGTACACGGCGAAGAAGGACCAGTCGGCGCGCCCCCCGGGGAGTCCCACCGCCGCCGTGTGGGCGTCCTCCATCTGCACCCGCCAGCCCTGCATGGAGCTGAGGCCGTAGCGCAGCCCGTTGCCCTCGCCGTGGGCGCTCTCCTTCTCCTGCAGCGGCTTGGGTAGGAACTGACCCATAGTTTAGACCGTCTACAGCTGCAGGGGGGGGGGGGGGGGGGGGAAGAGAGAGAGAGAGAGAGAGAGAGGGCAAATGAGGCGATTAGGCAAGACAAGAATTCAGACAAACGTACGAGTGATTTTACTCGAGTAAGGAGCCAAAGACGTACATGACCTGTCAATGTGTAATGGAAACCCAGTCTGGCTCATTGAACAGTTTTTATACCTGCCCACAGCTACTACTAGGAAACAGACATGTACCATGAGGGTCCACTTCACCACTTTTCAACCTATCTTCATATATAATAGGTCCTCACTAATAATCATGATAAAATGGTATTTCTTTCTACTCAGTCCGTGTCTCATAGGAGGGCTGTGGGCAGTTTAGAAACAGTCTTCCAGTGACATCATCATTAGGCAGATTATTTTTTAAACAAGATTTTTTTTACAAAAATGTTTAGATTTTCATTATCGTGAGAACGATGGCTTCCATTGTCACATTGCCACTTTTCAGGACTAGAAAGCCTGCAGTTTTTATTAGCTTGTATTCCCCATTTTGAACAAGCCGCACTTGTTCAAAATGCGGCTGCTAGAGTGTTAACTAGACCTAAAATGAGAGAACACATCACCCCAGTTCTATCATCACTGCATTGGCTCCCAGTGGTTTTTAGAATTGATTTTAAAATGATTTTACTTGTTTATAAATCCATAAATGGCCTTGCACCTCCGTACCTCCGTGACTGCCTACCTAGATATGTCCCCAACCGCCCCCTCAGGTCCTCCAATGCTGGCCTACTTGAAGTGCCTAAAAGAATGTGCACAAAAAAAGATAATATGGTGAGGCAGCTTTTTGCTTCTACGGCCCAACAGCCTGGAATAAACTACCATACGAGCTCAGACACGCACCCTCTGTAGACATTTTTAAATCTCAACTCAAGACTCACCTCTTCACTCTTGCTTTTAGTTGAGTTTTAATATGCACGTTCCTACCCTGTCCTGACTGATTTGCTGCATGTGCATGGTGTTTTTATTTGTTTTATGTTATTATATTCTATTTTGTTCTTTGCCATTGTTGTATCATTTTAACTACTTGTGTTTTATTGTATTCTATTTTTGTGTCCTGCCCTGTGAAGCACCTTGAGCTGCATTTATGTATGAAAGGTGCTATACAAATACAGTTTATTATTATTATTATTATTATTATTATTGATGATGTCACTGGAAGACGGTTTCTGAACTGCCCACAGCCCTCCTATGAGACACAGACCGAGGCGCCATTTTATCATGATCATTAGTGAGGACCTATTATATGAAGATAGGTTGAAAAGTGGTGAAGTGGTCCTTTAATTGATTAGGTCAGATAATGTGCTGAAGAAACAGTCACAGCTGAGCAAACAAACAAAAGGAGGTAAACAATCATGTGAGTTCTCACTAGACATGCAGTTTCAAAGTCCTAGGTTACGTCCTATATTATAGGCAGAACACACACAGTTCATGGAGAAGAATTACTAAACATACCTAAAATATACTTCCATAATAAGCGATATTAAATGTTTACTTCTCAAATGTCCTTGACAATGCTTGTGTGAGCCAACAACTCCACTTGGAAAGCCCAGCCTATCGTCATGCTGAGAACGATGTTCTCAATAGGAACGTCCACACAGAATGATGTCCTCAACAGGAATGTCCACACAGAATGATGTCCTCAACAGGAATGTCCACACAGAATGATGTCCTCAACAGGAATGTCCACACATGGCTCTAAAGCCCAGCCCATCGTCATGTTGAGAATGATGTCCTCAACAGGAACGTCCACACAGAATGATGTCCTCAACAGGAACGTCCACACAGAATGATGTCCTCAACAGGAACGTCCACACAGAATGGTGTCCTCAATAGGAATGTCCACACATGGCTCTAAAGCCCAGCCCATCGTCATGTTGAGAATGATGTCCTCAACAGGAACGTCCACACAGAATGAATACCCTCTGATCAATAGCATACCCTCTGATCAATAGCATACTCTCTGATCAATAGCATACCCTCTGATCAAGCTCTAAAACACAAGCCAGCCAGCCAGGGTTTCTGCACTTTTTACACAGTCAACTTAAGCCCTTCTGACCTGAGATCAGATTCATACGAGGTTTCCACTGGACACACATTGGTCTGATTGACCCATTCTGACCTGAGATCAGATTCTAAGAAATGTCAGTCGTTCTTCGATTTTTCAAAAATAGCAGACCTACAAGCTCGTAGCGCGCCACTCGGTGGCGCGCTATGAGCTTGTAGATCTGCTATTTTTCAACAGCTAAAGCATGACATGATGCCGACACCAAAATGGGTGCCCGGTCAGAATGGGTTAATGTCAGTGAATGGCAACGTAAGACGTCATGAGGACAATAAAAATGCATCTTGTTGTAACTAATTTTGTTTCATATAAAGAAACAAAAATGAGTCACAACAAGATGAATTTTTAAGACACAAGAGGAAAAAGCTTCACAAGAAACAGTCAATTGAAACTAGGGCCGGGACTAATTGCGATTAATTACGATTAATTAACTACAGAAAAATTAATGCATTAAAAATATTTACGCATTTTAATCGCACTATGTTTTTCACCGCGGAACGTTGTCACTGGACAGTTTTCAGACGGACCTGCGCACCAAGTATCCGATGGATTACAGCACAGTTGTGTGCAATTATTCAATAAATAATTATTACGCCTATTACTACAAAAACAATGTTTTATTGCTTAAACTTATGTATTCACTATTCATTGATTCACTAGTATACCAAAATCCATTTGAAAAAATTGCTTTCTCACTGTTCTCGGGTCAAATAATGATATGCGATTAAAATGCGATTAATCTAGATTAATTAATCGCAAAGCCTCTGATTAATTAGATTAATTTTTTTAATCGAGTCCCAGCTCTAACTGAAACGGCACCGGATAATCCATAGAGGAAAGAAAGGAGCTGCAGCCTCCTCTGTGACGTATACAAAAGCAAAAAAAAGATGCCCCTCACTTCACACAAGTGTGATTTTTTTAATACCTCTAAAAGTTAAACAAAAAGAAAAAAAAGATAATACCATTAATGTGGAAAATAACAGCTACGGATGGGAGAAGGAAATAAACAACTAAAGCAAAGCACTCTAGACCAAATGTAATGTCCCAACTCCTACAATTCCAGACAGTTTAGGCCTTCAATTTCAGAAATTAAATTCAAGACGGTTTTTTTAAGACTTTTTAAGGATGCGGGATGTAGCCAACATTTGCACATTTGAGGAGTAGCCTTTTTTTTTGTTTTTTGATTGATTGATTGAATATTGTATTAGGCAACATAAATGCAAACAGCACAATGTACAGTCAGGCATCTTTGTCCAAAATTCCACACCTTTAACGCATCATCCCTCGAAGAACAGCACAGCGGCAACCAGGCCCCGTAAAGGAGAGACACGCATACATGTTGTACACATGTCGTACGCACACACACACGACAGCGTTCGCTTGCACCTCACACGTGCAGAAAAGATACCAGACCTTTAAGTAGCTTTACTCTGATACCAGACGGAAACTATATGCACTCTCGACCACTACTACACCTCTCTATGCTGTCAGACGGTATGGTGTCCCACCCGCAAGGTGAAACTACCCCTCCCTCCAACACACACACACACACACACACACACACACACACACACACACACACACACACACACACACACACACACACTTGAATTATTTTATTTGGTCCACACTTTAAAAGGACACAAACAGTATGGGTGCAGTTATGTTACAATCACAAGCCTATGACACGTGTTTGGAATCACGATACAGCATGCAAGAATGTCACTCAGCAGCGTCTCTGATAGCCATATTCGTTCACACGAGTCGTGTGACACGGTAACAAGACTACTCGCCCCGTTTCTGTTTTCCTCCCAGAATTTTCCCCAGTGAGGGGTGGGAGAGGCTGGACAGCAGACGGCTGGACTTTGAATTTCTCTAACTATAAACTTTCATGACAGCAGACAGCCTAAGTACAAATATAATTTATGAAAAGCTACTACAGTGAAGTCTGTTCACAGAAGTTGTTGTAGGATATGTGGGGATTATCTGACGAGGTACCATTTGAGGGGGCAAAACCTTACATATACTAAATAATACTAAATTGTTTATAGGTTCAATATAAGTCAAATAATATAGCCTTTCCACAGGAGTATATTTTTATATTTTTCCAAAAAGAACACAAACAGCCAATAGCATATTACAAAGTTATCCCCCTCACTGGGGAAAATTCCGGGAGGAAAAACGGGCAAGCACCGGGGCGAGTTGTCCAGTATTCGTGTGACACCACGGTGCTCAGGACTAGGCTTAGTCTCATAATGGTGGCATAGACACACACACACACACACACACACACACACACACACACACACACACACACACACACACACACACACACACACACACACACACACACACACACACACACACACACACACACACACACACACACACACACACACACACACACACACACACACACACCTGAGGGAAGTGGAGGTACAGGATTGCATAATGTAGCCTATAGTGTCTCAGTTAAACTACAGTGTGGAATAATAGTAATACACACACCACGTTTGCGCCTTCCGACCATTCCTTGTTCCATGTGAAAGTGGCATTGTGAGCTTGTAGATCTATTTTCTGTTGGAGTGGAGTAAAAGTACAATATTTACCTGTAGATGAGATGTGGTGGAAAGGAAGTCTAGGATCTCTCTGTTGGAACTATAGTTCCCGCTGCTGCTGGGAGCCTGATTCCAGATCAAGCAGGTTGAAGATGGATGGTTGGCTGTATAGTCTGAGTGGAAGAAAAAGTATTGAACATTAGAAACGCTCGAGTAAAGCAATAAAAGGAAAACTAAAAAACTAAAAATTGTAGTTAAACTAGTCTTACGGTACTTTAGTTTACAGCCCTGCTCTCCTCTCACACTGATATACCTGCACCACCTCAGGCCTCCTTATAAACATAGTACTATCACCCCTCCCCTCCCCTCCCCTCCCCTCCCCTCCACCCACCCTCCCCCACCCCACTCTCACATCACCATTCAATCAAATTGATTCACTCATGTTCTGTTTGTTTTAAGCCAGTGGTTTTCAACCAGTGGCCCGGGGACCACCAGTGGTCCTTGAGTGTGTTAAGGCTCATACATAGTCTGGATTTTCGGTGGCGAGGTGACCACCGAACTACAACATGACGTCACTGAGCCACGGTGAAGAGCAAACCACCGCCGCCGCCACCGCTCCAGCCCTTCTCTCTGTTTTGACTCACCACCGCTCAACGTTATTTCAGCTCCGGTGGTCAGCTCACCGCCTTGATATGAAAAGTGTTGAAAGCCAAGTGCTGTTTTAAGCCATTATAAGACCCGAGGTTGATTCTACAAATGTCTTCTGAATCCCAATTGTTTTCGGAAACATCAGTTTCTATATCAGTGGTTCTCAAACTTGTCAAACTTGTCAAACGTGTCAAACATGTCAAGCATATGTATTTGGAAAGCCCACAATCTCAAAATAGTTTGGTTCCAGGGACCTCCAGAAGCAAAGATTTGAAGGATGTATTCAAAGATTTGCACACGTTTTCACAATTATTTTTCAAAAATAGCAGATCTGCAAAGCTTGTACAGTAGTTATGCTAGTTTTGAACAGCCAAAGTATATAAAATAATGGTTAATGTAGGCTGATTAAAATGTAAAGTGACACGGATGCTTTCCCAGTTTTAACCCATTCTGACCTGAGATCAGATTCATACGAGGTTTCGCCGGACACACACTGGGTCTGATGAACCCATTCTGACCTGAGATCAGATTCTAAAAATGTCAGTCGTTCTTCGATTTTTCAAAAAATAGCAGACCTACAAGCTCGTAGTGGCGCGATATGAGCTTGTAGATCTGCTATTTTTAAATAGCTAAAGGCATAACATGATGCTGACACCAAAATGGGTGCCCGGACAGAATGGGTTAATGGCAGTGAGGTGATTGACAGCTCTCCATAGAAGGAATAACACTAGACAACAGATGTATTATATTTCATATACTGTAAAACCAGTGTTGATTTTGTCGAATAATACTATGACAAAAAATGTCCGTCGACTGACTTTTTTCCACTGACGAAAACGGAAACTAAATTAAAACTAAGCTATTGATGACTAAAAGCAAGACTAAACATATTGACAATTCCGTCGACAAATGAAAACTAGACTAAAATGTTTGCAAGGGACTAGTGGAGAAAAGATACAGGTCATTTTTACACTTGGTTGCATGCTGAAAATACCCAATCTACGCTGGACGCGTTGTGAGCTTGTAGATGGGGTATTTTCAGCAAGCGTAAAATCAGACATTATGACGGCATTAAGGCCCGCCAAAATACATTTTTAGTCACTAAAACACTCCAGATGACAAAAATACCTCCTTTATGATGAATTCCCGTTCTGCTCTTTGGCTTTATAGAAGTGTATATTTGTCTCTAAATCTTTTGATGAATTGAACAAGGTGGACCCTATTGTAAACAAGTGTAATGCTTTATTGGGTCGTCCATGCACTCACAGTTAACATTTAACTTTGTATTGAGTTGTGCTTGAATTGTACTGTAATTCTGCAAACTGTTAATACATATTTCAATCAATCAATCAATGACTCAAACTAAATGAAGTCTCATTCCAAAGACTATGACTGAACTAAAATAGGCTAGAAATTTGCTGCCAAAAACAACACTGTGCAAAACAGCGTTTGTGCTTGAAATGTACTGTAATTCTGCAAACTGTTAATAAATATTTCAATCAATCAAAAAAAAAAAAGTATCTATAGCTACCGTATATAACAAATCACACCTGTGTGAACTGAGTGGTGCAACTCCGTGTGGGGGTCAGTGTTGTATTGTAATATATATTATGATAATAATATTGGTATCATCAGGGGTTAAATAATCAGTTTTGAGAGTCTTGGAGTTTCACTTAGCCCAATCTGAGGCTAATTTTATACATTGGCGACTGGAAAATAGCCAATCTACAAGATCACAAGCTTGTATATGGGTCTGCTGCTATGTTTGAAAATGACACGGCATGTTGGGATAAAGTAGACCTTTTAATGGACCATCAGATAACTCTGTCATGGTAATAACGCATCACACGCCCAGACAATACGGGACAGACGGGACAAACTGGATTCTTTTACTTTGAGCTCTGATTTTGTTTACAGGACTTCACAGGAGGTCGACTTAGGGGTAACGTTTATTCAGTGTATTTAAAATAAAATAAATCACACCTGTGTGAACCGAGTAGTGCAGTCTCTCTCTCTCTCTCTCTCTCTCTCTCTCTCTCTCTCTCTCTCTCTCTCTCTCTCTCTCTCTCTCTCTCTCTCTCTCTCTCTCTCTCTCTCTCTCTCTCTCTCTCCTCTCTCTCTCTCTCTCTCTCTCTCTCTCTCTCTCTCTCTCTCCTCTCTCTCTCTCTCTCTCTCTCTCTCTCTCTCTCTCTCTCTCTCTCTCTCTCTCTCTCTCTCTCTCTCTCTCTCTCTCTCTCTCTCTCTCTCTCTCTCCTCTCTCTCTCTCTCTCTCTCTCTCTCTCTCTCTCTCTCTCTCTCTCTCTCTCTCTCTCTCTCTCTCTCTCTCTCTCTCTCTCTCTCTCTCTCTCTCTCTCTCTCTCTCTCTCTCTCTCTCTGTGGGTGAACACATAGGTGAACACGGACATTGCTGTTCCTTGCACCACTCAAAAACACACTTATAAAAGTGGCACCGAAAAGGTGTAGGCTGAAGCCAAGGCTTATACTGCCTTCCCTTTATAAACGTGGCTAGGTTTTTTTTAATAACAAATTCCAGACATTGGTTTAGGACTAGTATTTTTTCTCGTCTGAGCAATTAGCCTCAGGTACTTTTAATTACATCATATTCAAATCGCTCACTCTCAAAGTGTCTGGTAATTTACCTGACACTCAGCTGATGAGTGAGGTAATTCATCAGCCGATACTGGATTTAAATTAACCCATTCATGTTATGACAGTTGCTGCTTGATTGGCCACCTCGCTCAGCGAGGTCATTGTCTTTAACTGAAAAACAAAAGTCACACCCCTCCCCTCCCGCTCTCTCATTAGCAGGCAACAGTGCAGCTCTCTCTCTCTCTCTCTCTCTCTGTTTCTGGCACAACAGCGCTATGAGCTTGTAGATCTGCTATTTTTCCAATAGCAAAGTATAACATAATGCTTAAGACGCCAAAAGGGGTTCCCGCCAGAATGGTCAT
>NC_139705.1:50381912-50554412 GCF_964188405.1 Protomyctophum parallelum | reverse complement strand
AAAGGTAATTAAGTGCATTTACTTAAGTACTGTACAATACTGTACTGTACATTTACTTAGGTACAATTTTGAGGTATTTGTACTTGATATACTTATATACTGGAGTATATCCAATTCACCACAACACCCTGAGTTCAGGAGGCAAATATTATACTTTTACTCCACTACAATTATTTTAAAACTTTCATCGTTAGGCAGATTTATTTTTTAAACAAGATTGTTTTTTTTACAAAAATGTTTAGATTTGTATTATCGTGAGAACGATGGCTTCCATTATCGCATTGCAACTTATTTTCAGAACTATAAAACCTGCAGTTTCTATTAGCTTGGATTCCCCATCGATGATGGGGAATAGTGCAGGGTTTCTGAACTGCCCACAGCCCATGAGACACAGACTGGTTTCTGAACTGCCCACAGCCCTCCTATGAGACACAGACTGGTTTCTGAACTGCCCACAGCCCATGAGACACAGACTGGTTTCTGAACTGCCCACAGCCCTCCTATGAGACACAGACTGGTTTCTGAACTGCCCACAGCCCTCCTATGAGACACATAGCGGCGGTGGCTCAGGGGTAGAGTGCCTGGATGGTAACCGTAAGGTTGCCAGTTCAAACCCGGGCTCCCCCAGAGTTACTGTCGAAGTGTCCTTGAGCAAGACACTGAACCCCTAATTGCTCCCGATGTGCTAGTTGGTGCCTTGCATGGTTTCCGCTGCCATCGGTGTATGAATGGGTGAATGTAATGCACAATCTCTGTAAAGCGCCTTGGATAAAGGCGCTATATAAATGCACCATTTACCATTTATTATAAATAGTGACGACCTATAGGATAGGTTGAAAAGTGGTCCTTTAGTACATTTTCATACCAATACTTTTGTAGTTTTACTCAAGTACATTTTTATTCTACATTTCAGTATTAAAGAATGTGAGTACTTTTTCCACCACTGGATAGAAGCCAGATAGTTTATAGTGTTAGGTGGGAAGTCAAGTCACAAGGCCCACTTTTAGGACAAATCTGAACAAATCTTTCCATATTGTCAGAAAGCCTGTCAGTGCCACCTAGTGGCATGACCTAGTATTGGCTGGTAATTCTTTAATCAAAGTAAGTACTTTATTCAGGTCATAAGTGGTAATTTAGTAGTTGAATTATATCTGTGACTCTGTATATTAGGTTTTGTGGTTTTGTTTGGTTAATTGATAGCACATGGTTGTATGTTAATATGTTAGGTGGGAAGTCAAGTCACAAGCCCACTTTTAGGACAAATCTGAACAAATCTTTCCATATTGTCAGAAAGCCTGTCAGTGCCACCTAGTGGCATGACCTAGTATTGGCTGGTAATTCTTTAATCAAAGTAAGTACTTTATTCAGGTCATAAGTGGTAATTTAGTAGTTGAATTATATCTGTGACTCTGTATATTAGGTTTTGTGGTTTTGTTTGGTTAATTGATAGCACATGGTTGTATGTTAATATGTTTGTTAGCTTCTCTACTGCCTGTGGTCCGTTTGTATGCTGTTTCTGTTACTCTGTGTTACAGTATCTGATTTATTTATGTGTTTAACAACATTTGGACCGTTTTTGGCCATAATATGTTATATACAATATTGAGTGTTTGATTTCCTTGGATACTGTGCAGATAATCTGTATTTCTAGTGTTTGCATAATGCTGTGGATATTTCAGTTAATGTAACAATTAAGTTCATGTTACTGATACTATTCTTTATTTCTGTTTATTGTTTATTCCAGACCACATTGTAGCAAATAAATCTGCTGAAGATATCCTTTCTCCGGAGCCTAATTCTTTGATCGGAATTATAAAGTCCATATTGTCCGCCTCAACCAGTGTGTAATTTAAGTAACTGGAGGTGTCCCCCTCAGTTACACATATAGAACTCTGTCAATGTATTCATATAGCGCTGACACAGTTGAATGAATGTTTTATACATAATATACTGTATATAGAATGTTTTATACGGTTATATACTGTATATATATATCTCTCTCACCTCGCATGCCATAGTAGGAGAATCGTTCACAGAACTCATTGAACACAATGAAAAAGATACTGACGGGGTAGCCGAGCACCGTTGCCTGACAGAACAGAGGAAGTGGACATTGGAAAGAAAGACAGAGTGTTTATCATTAAGGAATTATTATCAGGTTACACATTAATTATTATATAGCATGTTTTTTTGTTTTGTTTTAATACAGTAGGCTATATAGTTTATTGATTGATTGATTGAAATATTTATTAACAGTTTGTAGAATTTACAGTACATTTTAAGCACAAACTCAATACAAAGACTGTTAACTGTGAGTGGACGACCCAATTAAGCATTACACTTGTTTACAACAGGGTCCACATTGTTCAATTCATCAAAACATTTAGAGACATACAAATAGACACTTCTATGTAGCTAAAGAACAGAACAGGAATTCATCATATAGGAAGCAAAAAGGGAAAAGATACATTATACAGTGAGGGGAAATGGGGTGGGGGGGGGGGGGATTCAGATTTACAGAGGCCAGTTTCGAATTGCAGCCATCCGTAGGTGCCCTTTGAGAGCGGTTTTGAAGGAGTCAAGGGATTCACATTTACACTATGCATAACAGATATTTAGCAATTATACGATGAGACTCAAGCAAAACTATAAATGCATTTTGAAGGTTGGAGCTTTAAAAAAAAAAACAACAAAACAGAACCAAAACTTTAGAGTCAGTGTTTCTGGAGGTGAGAACTTACTGGTTTCTTGGGTTTGTTCACTTCGTCTCTGCAGTCTGCAGGGAAACGATACAGAACTTTAACAGTGTTTGCTGCTGGACTGCTGTCGGAGCTATCACCAAAATAAGAGACACGGCGAACACCTTGAACCTTGAAGTTCAAGGTTAAGGCTTGAACCTTAATTGTCATTGTTCCAATAATAATAATAATAATAATAAACATGCATTTGCATAAAGCAAGCATTTTTCTACTGGCATGTTGATACTGTAAGAGTATTAAAAACCAGAAAACGATCTGTTTAAGGCAGTGGTTCTCAACCAGTGGTCGGGAGTCGGGACCACCAAGTGGTCCTTGAGGGGGGAAGAGTGTCAAATGAAACCAAATGGATATTATACATAATTATTATACACTCTCAAGAGTTACATTATTGTCAAACATCTGCATTAACTAAGTACATTTACAAGAAGTCTACACAAGAATTGTTACTTTGATCAACGTTGGAATAGCGGTGAGTTATCCTAGCCCAAACATTTAGAGTTATCCAGTGTACCTGTCTTGTTTGGCGCTGCAGAGAGGGACCCACCTGCCATGGTCTCTGCTGTGTGACTTAATTCCTGGTCCATTCTTCAGTGTTATCAATACAAAAAGATCCGAGCCGAGTGACAGCTGTCAGAGTCTAAAAGGAACGGGACCGAGACATGGGTCGGACGTATACTTATATAACCTTTGGTCGGCTAGTGTGTGTGTGTGTGTGTGTGTGTGTGTGTGTGTGTGTGTGTGTGTGTGTGTGTAATTACTTTGTGATTGTTTTATTACTTATATATTGATTAACTCATTTTTTTTTTCTAAATGAGTCTAATCGGTTAAAAACTACAGGACACTTCAACTGTCCAAAGTATTAGTTGCAGATATTTCTGTTATTTTATCCAAATTATTAGTGTAAACTTGTGTGCAAAGAAGGCTATGGTGCGGCCATACACACACACACACACACACACACACACACACACACACACACACACACACACACACACACACACACACACACACACTCTTAAACAATTAGCGATTTATGATCTCAAAAACATTAACCAAAGACTTTATTACTCCTATACTCACACTTACAGTCTTTTTAATGATCTATTCTAATAATCAATCATCCATTCATCTCTCAGAGAGAGAGAGAGAGAGAGAGAGAGAGAGAGAGAGAGAGAGAGAGAGAGAGAGAGAGAGAGAGAGAGAGAGAGAGACAGTTACACAGACGTTATCTGACTAATTGTCTCTGCAAGGCCGTACGGCTATAGAGGCCGGCAGGGACGTTGTTTCGCTCCTGTCTGTCTGTCTGTCTGTCTGTCTGTCTGTCTGTCTGTCTGTCTGTCTGTCCCTTGTCTGCTACTTTATTTTAATATAATAATAACGCACACACGCACGCACGCAACCTTTGACACAGGTCAAAGGTCATCATGAAGTACACAGAAATTTAGTGACCTGTGTATTTAGCAAGAATATTAACGAGGTGAGATAACAGCTGAACTCTGGGATGAGTAATAAAACCAAATGCACCCTTGTGGGTCGATTGGGTTTCATTTTATCCTACTCTCAAGAGTTCAGTTATTTTTAAACATCTGCATAACTTAATTTACAATAAGATTGTGTACAAGAAGTCTACACAAATTTGACTTCTTCTACATTATTATTTAGTTAGTTAGTTATTTAGCTAAATAATGGGCCTTTTGATGTGAAAAGGGTTGAAAACCACTGCTCTAAAAGGCCACCCACCCTTAAAGACCAGACACATAATTATAAAAAGTCATTCTAATTACCAATAACAGATAACGTTCGGGGGGGGGGGGATTCCTTAGTAGATTCCGCACTAGTTTCACTGTTGTCATGATAACACTAACACAGTTTACTGATGGAAGGAAACACACGTATATCAGCTAATAATGAGGAAGCTGAACAGATAAGGAGCCTATACTCAAAGGACTTCTGTAAAACAACGGCGCTCTCCAGACCACGAATGCAGCATTTACTACATGGTGAAAGAAATGCAAAATGCCACACTCCTTTCCATGCCATGCTGATGCCGGAAGGCTTTTTTGATTGATTGATTGAAATATTTATTAACAGTTTGTAGAATTTACAGTACATTTTAAGCACAAACTCAATACAAAGACTGTCAACTGTGAGTGGACGACCCAATTAAGCATTACACTTGTTTACAACAGGGTCCACATTGTTCAATTCATCAAAACATTTAAAGACATACAAACATTTAGAGACATACAAATAGACATTTCTATGTAGCTAAGTTCATCATATGGGAAGCAAAAAAGGGAAAAGATACAATATACAGTGAGGGAAAATGGGGTGGGGGGGTGGGGGGGATTCAGATTTTACAGAGGCCAGTTTCGAATTGCAGCCATCCGTAGGTGCCCTTTGAGAGCGGTTTTGAAGGAGTCAAGGGATTCACATGTCTTAATGACTGTTGGTAGGGCGTTCCACATTTTGGTGGCATAGGAGCGAAAAGAATTTAGTCCCTTGTTTGTGCCGAATCTGGGTTGTACATGGTTTGTTGCACTCCCTCTGGTGTTGTGGGTGTGGACTTCGTTTACATTAAGGAAGTATTTAGACAGGTACATGGGTATCTTGGTGGTGTATCGAATCTTGTGGACCAGACCCATTGCAAGATGCTGTACTCTGTCGTCGACCCTAAGCCATCCCAGCCAGTCAAAGTGGGCAGGGGTGAGGTGGGTTCGGGGGGTGAGGCCAAGTAGGAGCCTGACCAGTTTGTTTTGGGAGGTCTGGAGCCTTGTTTTAAGGGCCTTTGAGGTGCTGTGGTACCAAGAGGTGGATGCATAGTCAAAGAAACCTTGTACGAGGGCTCCTGTTAAGGTCTTCAAGGTGTTTTTGCTGACCAGTGAGGAGATCCTGTAAAGGAATCTTGTTCTTTGATTGACTTTTTTGATTACGTTGGTGGCCATCTTATCACCGGAAAGATTGGCCTCCAGGATGGAACCTAGGTAGGTAATTTGATCTTTTCGTGTGATAATATTGTCACCCACTCTAACCAAGAAGCCATCTGCCTTGCTGAGATTACTATTTGATCCGAAGAGGATGGATTCAGTTTTTCCCAGGTGTAAGGATAGTTTGTTATCAGCGAGCCAGGTGCAGATTCTACCGAGTTCAGAGCTGAGGGTCTTTTCAACCTGCAGTTTGTTCCTGTCCGAGACCAGCAGTGCTGAGTCATCTGCGAACAGGAACAAGCTGCAGTCACAAGCTGAAGTCATGTCGTTAACATATATTAGGAACAGTAAAGGCCCTAGTATGCTTCCTTGTGGGACGCCACAGCTCACTGGGAGGGGAGGGGACAGTGTTCCGTTCACCTCCACCATCTGTTCTCTCCCCTCCAGGTAGGATTGCATCCAGCTCACTGATGTGCTATCAAAACCAATAGCTTTAAGCTTGTTAACCAGTATAGAGTGGTTCACGGTGTCAAAAGCCTTTTGGAGGTCCAGCATGACCATGCCGCAGTATTTTCCAGCGTCCACCTCGTGTTTGATGTGGTCGCTCAAATAGAGGAGGCATGTGTCAGTGGAGTGGGATGTTCTGAAACCAGATTGGAACTCGTACAGCAATTTATTAGTGGCAAGATACTTTTCAACCTGTTCATAGACTATTTTTTCCATCACTTTCGAGATGGAGCTTAGAATAGAAATAGGGCGGTAGTTGCCGGGTTCTAATTTACTCCCTTTTTTGTACAAGGGGGTTACTTTGGCCAGTTTAAAATCTTGGGGGACCTGTCCCTGTTTGATGGAGAGGTTAACTATGTGGGTGATGACTGGAGCTATGGAAAAGGCTGAGTCTCTGAGAAATTTGGAGGGGATATTGTCATGGCCAGTGGCCTTGTGGGGTTGGAGGGCACTCAGTTTTTTAAGTACCTCCTCGGTTGTTACCATTGCCATTTTGAAATCATCTTTACAAACACCAAGGTTTTTGTAGAAGGCTTTGATGTGCTCTACACCAAAACGCCCAGAGTGGGAGGGCAGTTTGCTAACCAGCTTTGTTGCAATGTTTGTAAAGAAGATGTTCAGGTGGTTGGCTACATCAAGCTTGTCAGTGATGAGGGTGTTATTCGATTTGATGTTTATGTTAGTAAACCTGGTTTTTAGTTTCTGACCACAGCCTAGTTGGTTGTTTAGTAACTTCCAGAGTTCCCGAGGATTGTTTTTGATTTCCTCGGCTTTATCATTGATAAAGTTACATTTGGCAGATTTGGTCATGGCAATTACACCGTTTCTTAGCTTGTTACACTGGGTTTTTAGGTTGCACAGTTTGGTCTGGAGATTACTGTCGAAGCGCTTGGCTAGCATGGACTTGCATTTAAGAAGTTCAGAGCATTTGTTGTCTCTGGCTTTCATTGCAGTCAGTATGTCCGAATTCATCCATGGCTCCGAGCGGGTTTTGACCCTGATGGTTCTCAAAGGAGCCATGATGTTTAGTATTGATGTAAATTTGGTTTTAAAGCCAAGCCATGCTTCTTCGACTAGTGAGCTCCTGAGCACATCGGACCAGGCAGCATTAATCAGAAGTCTCCTGAACTTTGAGCGCAGAATTTTGCGTTGAACTAATTTGTTTAGAAATCCATGTTGTTACTAACATAAAACACCCCATCTCCACTATAGATAAAGAGTGCTGGGTTGTGCCCCGAAAATTGCTGCGACGCGTTGTGAGCTTGTAAACAGTACATTTCAAGCACAACTCAATACAAAGACTGTTAACTGTGAGTGAATTCACGAGCCAATATTAAAAGCATATTACACTTGTTTACAAGAGGACGACATACCTTGTTCAATTCATCAAAAGATACACCTTCGTGGTGTATTGCGTTTGTGTGTTGTGTGTGTGTGTGTGTGTGTGTGTGCGTGCGTGTGCGTGTGCGTGTGTGAGTGAGTGTTGGTTATACACACCTCCTCCACCAGGGGGCGAGAGCCAACAATGTCTGGATTCAATATAGTCCAGAGCCTGGAGTGCTTGAAACACGTTGACCCGGAAGTAAATGCGTGTTGTTTATGTTTATTTTCAGAGGCAGCGCAGCAGCAGTAGTAACTTAATGAACTGTACTGTCGGATACAAAAATACTAAACCACAACAGTATACAACATGTATACACCTAAAACAATGTATCACAGAGGAGGTAAAACTAGTCAAATGGAGTCTGTACGACTGAAGATAAATGAACACATGACGTCGGTGGGAGAGGAGATATTGTGTGTTTTGGACAAACAGCAACGTGGTGGTGGTGTTGGTGTTTACAGTGTGACGCTTAATGTTAGAGTGTTTGTGTTGGAGCGCCTCAGTGCGGTGGGAGAGTTCATATGCAGCCTCTTCCAGAGACAGATAGAGACACTGGAAACTCAGCTGCTGGAGACACAAAACAAACTGCTGGACGTTGATTTTATGGACATCTATCCTAACACTGCAGGTTGGTTCGTTCATACGCAGTCAACAACATACAGTTCCAGGGTTTCCTGCAGGAAAAAGTGTGCATAATTTAGTTGGAATACCCTACTCCATTATTATGCCATCATTCACATTTTAGGGACTAAACCTGAAGAACTTGGTCCCTTATTGTATTCGCCCAGATTTTTCTTCCGCCAAAAATAGTAGTTTCTGGCTTAACCGTGCAGAGTTGGTTTTCGCAAAACTTGGCAATATTCTAGAGCATGGGTTTTCAACAGGTGGTCCGTGGACCACTGGTGGTCCGTGAAGGTGTTGCATGTGGTCCCTGACCATGCATTTAGTAATGTAGGAAAGTGAAGATTCATATTTGAGTTTATTGTATTGGGTTAGGGTTAGAGAAAGTTGAGAAACAATGCAGTAAATGATCTGGTGACAAATTATGACGCATCGATGTTGTCAGTTACTGGGAAGTCGGATGTCAAGAACTTCCACAGAAAAGTGAGTTAGAATCTCAAGGGAAACCATACCGGATTGCCTGGTTGAGTCACCATTACAAGGAGGAACTGTGCCCATAATCAATCGCAAGTGTCTGCTTACTCATAGAATAAGTTACAATGAACATCAACATGAGTTTAATATGGAAGGTTAATTTCTTTCCCCAACACCATGACCATATCCCCCCTCCCAACACAACAAGGTTAATTCTCAGTCAGGGTGGTGGTCCCCAGGTTGATTCTCAGTCAGGGTGGTGGTCCCTGGTTCATACTCAGTTGAAAACCCCTGTGCTAGAGGGCTATGCCAAGCGGTGAAGACGCGAAGCCCACGGCCATTGGCTAAAGCGTGGCCCTATAGCAAGGCATAGCTCATGAACCGATTGATCATCGGCAATACCATCCACACATGTGTCTCCTCATGCTAAACGACTTTCGTGTTCTTCTGACTTTAGACCTCTAACCTTTACATCTCTCTCCATTTTGAAGTATATGAAAAACAGTGATCTTTGGACCAAGCCGCAATTTGCAACTCTAGATTTTTTTTATAATGGGATGAATCTAGAGTTGCAATACCCTCCATTGACTCCCCACTCATCCAATTTGGTTTGCGATCTGCTTGTCTTAAACAACGTTAAACTCACCAACATTGCAGTTGTAGTCCAAGCTTGAATTATCCCCTTTCAATCTGCCGAGCTTGTTTTTCATAAAAATCCACCGTAGAGATGTTATGAGCTACCTTCTGTCAATAAATTCTGTGCAGGTGATTCTTTTTCTAAGTGCTGGAGTTTGGAAGCACTCGTCGTATGTCACTGAACAGCCCTGCGTACCACCTGTTTCGAATTTGCACCTAATGCAGGAGGCAGCAGCGCGACCCGTTAACAAAAACGAGTGCTTCCAAACTGCAACAATCTGGCCAATCTGGCCAGATTCTTCTGTCGACCAGAAAAAGACATGTACAGTTGAATACCGTCAATGAGAACTCCTAGAACTTCTACCAGAGCTAGTTCAACACAAGTTTAGCTACAGTACAAGTAGCTAAGCTTCTAGCTGAACTATACTTTGAGTTGTGGTCTGGAGCTAATGCTACCTCTTCTGTCCTCCTGTCTGATTCTAAAGAGGTTTCCTCTGGACATGAGGAGAAGAGGAGCCCCAGTGTGGTCCAGGAGGAACCACAACATGAGGAGAGGAACCCCAGTCTGGTCCAGGACGAACCACAACCTCCACAGATCAAACAGGAAGAGGACGACGATGGCAATGAGTCAACATTGACATTACTACATAGGACGGCCATGTGTGACACTCTCTCGGGTAAAAACTCATTCTAATATGAATATATCCCATAGACTAGGCGGTCAGATGGTGTAGGTTCAGAATCAGAAATTCGAACAAAAGAGGGGTCATCAAGAGCCCTGGGAGTCTGCGAAATAATTCAGAGGTTTGTTTATTTTTTGGCTGGTGAATTATGTCGTGTGTGATATGAAATGTGAGCTTGCCATAATCACAGTAATCCTTAAACATATTCCATCATATTCAAGGGCGTTTGGATAGTAAATGTGACAGACTCCAGTCACTGTCAGTTACAGCACGGCAGAGGGGAGGTCCGTGTCTGTGACCAGCTGATAGTCGTTGACGCTCGTTAAGACATCAAGGGCGCTCCTCTGCGCCCTTGATGTCTCACTTGTACTGTAACATATAAATACAGTGGTAATATATGCTGGCTTTTAGTTTCACAAACTGTACAAGCAAAGGGCTTCCCCTATTGACAAGCCTTTGCCACAAAAATGTACAACTAAATGGTTTCCCTGCTTTAACCACAAACTGTACAACTAAAGGTTTTTTACTAGGTCCAAAAGAAACATATTTACACACAGTACCTGAGACTAGATAGATATATACCAGTAAGATACCTGGGGGCTCGAAGCGACCGGGCGCGTGCACTGGCCATATATGGAGCGTATCTTGAGTGTACAGGGTGTGATGAGGTCAGATCAAGATAATGGAATGTCAGAACAGGTCAGTTCCATATATGGAGATCTAAGGGTGGCAGCGGGGGCAGTGTATTGAATATACAGGGTTTGATGAGCCAGGTAGGGCCATGATTGACTAGATGCGCGGGCACGCACGCACACGCACACACACACACACACACACACACACACACACACAAAATGTATGGGGGTTGAGTGAATAGATGCACACACACACACACTGATTTATTTCTCTTTTTTTTTTGTAGATTCCCATGATGAGGCTGAGGAAGACAACGCTGTAGGAAAAAAGCCCAAGAAAGAAAGGCAGATTGTTCAGAAACGGCGGAGGATGATGGGACAGTCCTACATTGGCAAGAGCAAGGGAGCAGAGGTGAACAACAAGCCTCGGGTGATGGGGCCGCGGTGCCAGTCTGCCGCGTGTGTCAAGTCCTCCAAGTTCCACTGCAGTGACATCGGAGAGGCGGACAGGGAGAAGATCTTTAAATGCTACTGGGAGAACATGAACTGGGAGGAGAAGAAAATGTACGTGCAAGGTCTGATCGATGTCGCCCCGGTCAAGAGGAGAAGGGGGTCTTCGCAAAGGTCATGCGCTCGTGTCTTCTTCCTGAATGTCGATGGACAGAGAAGGAGGGTGTGCAGGAGTTTCTTTTTGTCGACGCTTGGGATAAAGGCGTGGTCGGCCTTTAACTGGACAATGGACCCCGGGACTGCACAGAAGAATGCAGCATCACGCGACAGAGGTGAGGCTCATCAGTCTAGGGTTGTTGTCACGATTAAAAATTTAAGTATAATTTCAAAAGGCTGTTTGCCTCACAAGACCCTTACAACACCGCTAGCTTGTAGATCTGCTATTTATTTTGTGAAACGATTGATGAATATACAAAACTAATTGTGATTATCTCAAATAATTGTGATTAGGCGATTATGTAATATTTGTGACACAATTGTGGGTTATATAACCAAACCCAGCACACCCCACTGGGGTTTGTGGTTCATTAACTTAATGCCTAAAACGACTTTGATGCCTTTCTTTTTAGAAAGGCAGCAGCGATATGTTGCTAAGCGTTAAACAGGAAATTGTCCGTTCGTCAGTGAAAAGATTCCCCTCCGTTCACTTCAATGTTAACAGAAAATGTAAAACCCTTTTTTCTCGGATTCTTTGTGATCAAAACGGCGATGTTCGCGGCTCATAACTAAACCGTCGCTGGTCACGGTTACACGATTAACGTTTCGGGATTCGGAAAAGAGTGCGGCTAAAATAGCCTAGCCGATTTTACTTCCGGTTCAGGGGTCGTGAATTCAAAATAGAAGTTGGCAACTAAAGAACAGAGGGCAAAAATAAATTTGGGCAGTAAATGAAATTCATATTTTGCTTTAATTTGATCTTTTCCCCAGACGTCCTGCTCTTCCCTGTGTGTAAAGAGATTTCCTCTGAAGAGGAGAGGAGCCCCGGTCTGGTCCAGGAGGAACCAGAGCCTCCACACATTAAAGAGGAGCTGGAGGAGCTGCTTCAAAGACCGGAGGAGGTTGATAGGCCAATGCTGACATTACTAGCTGTGAAAAGTGCAGATGATGACGGCGAAAACAGACAGACAGACCCTGTAGCCAGCACCTCCTCAACTGAACACATGAAAACACAAGCTTATATAAAGTACTGGGTGCGATCACAACCATGATATGACCAGCTCACAAAGACAATGATGAGAAAGAAACTCACTCCATTCAGAGTCACACAGGGAAGACAAGTTATAGTTGTAGTCTGTGGTAAAATGTGTAATCTAAAGGTCAGTCTGATGAAGCATACGATGACTCATACGGGGGAAAAGCCATTTACTTGCACAGTTTGTAGAACAAGGCTTTAGTCTAAAAGCACACATGAGGACTCGTACTGGGGAAAAACAGTTTGTGGGAAACACTTTGATCCAAATATGAAGATATTGTTATTGTCGGGTGGAAATCTTGCATGTCCAACACCGATCCTTATTATTGATTATTAAAAAGAAAAAAACATTTACAAAATATCAATCAGAAGTGCTACTCAACCCGCAGCCCATGGGACGCATGTGGCCCCTGCTTAAAGGTGTAGTGAAATGGCTTTTGGGGCATTTATTTTGAAGTTTCAGCCTCAGACGGCAGGATCTTAGTTTCTGAACCAATCAGAGCGATGCATCCCTCCAGGCTATGGGACGTATAGGTCCATCTCATGCACACACATGCACAGTGGTTTGTTTACAAAGTCACAGAGAGTCAGCAAAGCCAGGAGATTTTCTTCTAACCTGTACACAACCTTTATACATATTTTATCGTGATGATTGAGTTTAAAACGAGCAATACACTGTCTGGATGTCATCCTGAATGAGATTAAAAGTATTTCTGTAATCAGTAGCAGCTGTGTTTGCCCATTTTTTGGCATCAATTGTTAGGTATGTCCATGTGATGATATGGTAAAAGTGTGAAAAATGTATTTGTTTCATTTCACTACACCTGTAATGTATCCTGGCCTGTCATGGTCATACCAATACAATTTCATTCGTTATTTTCATTTTTTGAGCTTGTAGGTATTGTATTGTTGTGAACTAATTGGCGAGAAACTGCTGCTGTGCAGGGTAGGGCTTTCAGTCTGAATAATGAAGTGAAACAAAATGAAAATTCAGACCGAGTCTATAAATACATTTGTAAACGTTTCTAAATAATAGTCATGTTTAGCATGCGGCCCTTGGACTTTTAGATTTTTACTGAGTGGCCCCTGAGCCTGACAGATCTTTACTGAGTGGCCCCTGAGCCTGACAGATCTTTACTGAGTGGCCCCTGAGCCTGACAGATCTTTACTGAGTGGCCCCTGAGCCTGACAGATCTTTACTGAGTGGCCCCTGAGCCTGACAGATCTTTACTGAGTGGCCCCTGAGCCTGACAGATCTTTACTGAGTGGCCCCTGAGCCTGACAGATCTTACTGAGTGGCCCCTGAGCCTGACAGATCTTACTGAGTGGCCCCTGAGCCTGACAGATCTTACTGAGTGGCCCCTGAGCCTGACAGATCTTACTGAGTGGCCCCTGAGCCTGACAGATCTTACTGAGTGGCCCCTGATCCTGACAGATCTTTACTGAGTGGCCCCTGAGCCTGACAGATCTTACTGAGTGGCCCCTGAGCCTGACAGATCTCCGTGTTTTTACTGAGTGGCCCCTGAGCCTGACAGATCTTACTGAGTGGCCCCTGAGCCTGACAGATCTTACTGAGTGGCCCCTGAGCCTGACAGATCTCCGTGTTTTTACTGAGTGGCCCCTGAGCCTGACAGATCTTACTGAGTGGCCCCTGAGCCTGACAGATCTTTACTGAGTGGCCCCTGAGCCTGACAGATCTTACTGAGTGGCCCCTGAGCCTGACAGATCTTACTGAGTGGCCCCTGAGCCTGACAGATCTTACTGAGTGGCCCCTGATCCTGACAGATCTTTACTGAGTGGCCCCTGAGCCTGACAGATCTTTACTGAGTGGCCCCTGAGCCTGACAGATCTTTACTGAGTGGCCCCTGAGCCTGACAGATCTTACTGAGTGGCCCCTGAGCCTGACAGATCTCCGTGTTTTTACTGAGTGGCCCCTGAGCCTGACAGATCTTACTGAGTGGCCCCTGAGCCTGACAGATCTTTACTGAGTGGCCCCTGAGCCTGACAGATCTTACTGAGTGGCCCCTGAGCCTGACAGATCTCCGTGTTTTTACTGAGTGGCCCCTGAGCCTGACAGATCTTACTGAGTGGCCCCTGAGCCTGACAGATCTCCGTGTTTTTACTGAGTGGCCCCTGAGCCTGACAGATCTTTACTGAGTGGCCCCTGAGCCTGACAGATCTTTACTGAGTGGCCCCTGAGCCTGACAGATCTTACTGAGTGGCCCCTGAGCCTGACAGATCTTACTGAGTGGCCCCTGAGCCTGACAGATCTTTACTGAGTGGCCCCTGAGCCTGACAGATCTTTTTTACTGAGTGGCCCCTGAGCCTGACAGATCTTTACTGAGTGGCCCCTGAGCCTGACAGATCTTTACTGAGTGGCCCCTGAGCCTGACAGATCTTTTTTACTGAGTGGCCCCTGAGCCTGACAGATCTTTTTTACTGAGTGGCCCCTGAGCCTGACAGATCTTACTGATTGGCCCCTGAGCCTGACAGATTTTACTGAGTGGCCCCTGAGCCTGACAGATTTACTGAGTGGCCCCTGAGCCTGACAGATCTTTACTGAGTGGCCCCTGAGCCTGACAGATTTTTACTGAGTGGCCCCTGAGCCTGACAGATCTCCGTGTTACTGAGTGGCCCCTGAGCCTGACAGATCTCCGTGTTACTGAGTGGCCCCTGAGCCTGACAGATCTCCGTGTTACTGAGTGGCCCCTGAGCCTGACAGATCTCCGTGTTACTGAGTGGCCCCTGAGCCTGACAGATCTCAATGCAATGTAAGCTTGAAGATCAGCTATTTTCAACACTTTTGTGCAACATTCCTGTATGATGTACATTAGAACATACATTTACGGGGGGAAAAACTATGTTGAAATATGCTGACAATATGAGGATGACAAATGATATCAGACAAATGAATGATTTTTTTTTTTTTTTTTTAGAATTTAACGTAAAGGTTTTGCATACAATTGAAGCAGGAAAGTAGTTATTGTCCCATTTGGCCGAAAAGGTATGGGCTGAAGCCGAAGCTTTCTATGCCCACCTACGTATTAATTGGGCGATACCTTTAAAAAAATGCGATAAACACCCATGGGCAGAAGACCAGAGAAGAAGCTCCACTGATCTCATTCCCCCGCAGATTCTGCAATAAACAATTATAATAATAATAGTTATACTATATGTTCCCACCGCATTTGGAATTCCAGCCATCAAAAGGTGACTCCCTACCCTCTTTCAAAAGCGCCATAAAAGAGCACCTGTCCCCCATTGTTTTTCCTGTAATTTTATTTTACTGCTCCTATTTGTTGTAATATCCAACAGGCTGTGTACTGATAACAGGTACTTGTACGTGAATATGCAATGTACTTATATATGTGTATGGATATATGTGTATGGTGCACTGAACTGTAACATACTTTATGAGCTGCTAGGGCACGCTGAAGGCCGCATGCTGGCAGGCAGTGATTGTGATGTCTAGTCAGTGACGTCAGTAGGACACGAAGTATCCAAGCTATATATGATCCTGTAAGTGTAATAAACCTTGTGAAATGAATTGATGTGACCAAGTCTCCGTGTCATGTTAATCGTTCTCCCGAGCAGGCCTGCCCGTATGTCCGTCTGTCCGAACCATGGAAATGTCAACCGGGTCGTCACACACCAGAACCAGACGAGGGTCCGAGTACTTAGAAGTTTATCATAACAGTAATGTTTTATAACACTATTATTGAGGATTTCTTGTATAAGATTGAATGCCTTTGTGTGTCTTGCTGAATTGAATACATAGTACCACCATGGAAACAAGCCCTCGGGGCTTCTTGTGTTATCCTTTTAGCGTCATTGTATAACTGTACCTCTGTACTTTTTGAAAACTTGTTAATAAAGTATGCAATCAATCAATTGTTGGATTCCGCCCAATGACATTTTGATCTATTCTAGCCTTTTTGCCATGTCTGCATGCAACGATGCATCTCTTGTTTAATACATATTCATATTCACATGACATGTAAACACATTGTAGCGCCTAAATCCCTACATTAGGCTGCTGCTGACGGCTGAGGATGAAGTTTAGACTGAAAGAACTGAGGTCCAGAATGTTCGTTGAGAGAATATTAAATTATATTTATTTACTGTCCAGAATCCTATACTTTGAATGTAAATAACATAACAAACAGTCAACGTGGTGATTGCAACAGTCCCTGTGTCTGCACAGTCAGAAAACTGTTTGCCTCCTATCAGCAACACCTGCAATTCGTTAGGGTATGTCTCTAAATGTTTTGATGAATTGAACAATGTGGACCCTGTTGTAAGTGTAATGCTTAACCCATTCTGACCTGAGATCAGATTCATACGAGGTTTCCGCCGGACACACACTGGTCTGATGAACCCATTCTGACCTGAGATCAGATTCTAAAAATGTCAGTCGCTCTTCGATTTTTCAAAAATAGCAGACCTACAAGCTCGTATCGCGCCACTCGGTGGCGCGATATGAGCTTGTAGATCTGCTATTTTTCAATAGCTAAAGCATGACATGATGCCGACACCAAAATGGGTGCCCGGTCAGAATGGGTTAATTGGGTCGTCCACTCACAGTTAACAGTCTTTGTATTGAGTTTGTGCTTGAAATGTACTGTAATTCTGCAAACTGTTAATAAATATTTCAATCAATCAATCAAAAAGGGACAGGGTTAAATACCCTCCCTGTAACTAGGCCTTGATTGATAAATTGGCATTGCCCTGTAGTGACATCACAGAGATGATAAGGAGGCTCAAATCGCTGTCTTACACACATGAATATGTAATACCAATTCATATACAGTATAGTAACGTGGTAGCATGTGTTTATAACAGTGTAAATATATTTTTCCAGGTGGGTAAATATTTTTAAAAAAAAGAGTTTAAAAAAAACTGAAATTGAATTTAGCACACGTATTGACTGAACTTTCCAACACAACAGAGCAATAATTATATCTGGCTGGACATCGGTTGGATCAATCAACACATACCAAGTTCCTTCTGCTCGCTGCCAGTGGATTCACATCTTCAGCATCCACTAGGGGGCGTACCGACAGCAAGCATGTTATTTGTTCGTTCTGTTGTCATGGCTACCAGTTCCCACCTGATGTTGTGTGGGAGTCCAGACTGCTGCAGACCGTACTGAATTACCGCTAGCTTACATAACATCTTCAGACTTGGATTAAAGTCTAAAATGTACAGGTCATCTGAGGGTGAGTTGTCAGACTGGAATCCTTCAAAGAGGACAATAAGATCTCCCACCACAACGCAGCTGATATTATCCTCTGGGCCGGTCCCCTTGGGCCCAACATTCTTCCAGGAGAAGGTCTCTGGGCTGAATTTCCACAGATGACTGAAGCTCTCGTTCCTCGTTCGTAACTTGTGAACACCAAAAATGTACAGTTCTCCATTGTAAGTGAAGGCTGAATGACCCAAACGTCTTTCGAGAAGGGGAAGCTGTGCCGTTGTGTTCAGCCAGTAGTCGGTCTCTGTGTCAAACACTCTGATGTAGTTGTGGTAGTCCCACCCGTCCAGATAGCCCCCAAATACAAACATCTTTGTTCCAATGAGGTTGGCAGAGTGACATGATGAAGCGGGCGGTGGAGTTCCTCTGGTGGTAATTGTGGTCCAGACCATGGTGGTGGTGTCTAACTTGCACATGTCATTTGTAAGTCTAAAATTCTGGGTCCATCCTCCATGGATGAACATGACCTTCCTCAAGGCACAGGCTGAGTGGTTCGTCCTCCCCTCTGGGACGGTCCCCGACACCTCGGGTTTGAACCATCTGTGGTCGTCGACATCAAACGCATAAAGCTCGTTGGAGTAAGGATACCCTCCCCAGACGTAGATATAGTACTCGATCAGCACAGCTGTGTGGCCTCTGCGCTGGGAGGGAACATCGAGGGCGCGTTCTTCTCTTCCGGGTGTCGCTGGACTCAATTTCATCCAGCATAAAGTCACTGTGTTGAAAACGTGCACGTCGATGTGATCACTGTTGATCGCGTTACGGGACCCTCCGATGTAGAACACACTGTGTCCCACTGAGACATAAGGAGAAACAGTATGATCCTTTAAAGCTCCTCCTTTCAGATGTGCAGTCCACCTGAGCATCTCACACATAAAGTCAAAGTTACATTAAAGATAATTTATGAGACATTGCACTGTAAAGTAATAATACACTTGTAGTGCTCACGCTACCACTCATAGGTACAGTGACCTCCAGGTACTGACGTCACATTGATGACATCAACATGACATTCTAAAACGCTTAGTCCCAATACTTGATTCTGATTGTCTGGTTTCTGATTAGACCACGTAGTAAATCTCACGATAATCCACACCTTCAATCACTTAATAATATCATTCCCAGCTGCGTAACATTGATCCCGCAGCTCTGTAGGAAGGGGAACACCTGTACATGCAGTGTACAGGGTTTGATGAGGTCAGATCAACATATGGAATTAATTCTGTATTGGCCATATATGGAGCGTGTCACGAGGTGTGATGGACTGACTGACAGGTTTTGCAGGTTTTCATATAATAGTAAACTGCGACCTAGCTACAGTAACCATAAACCACCAAATCTCTGTCTGTGTACAGAATGTGTGTCTGGAGCATAACTGTATAACTCGTAAAACTCATAACTCACATACTGTAGCTCAATTAACACACCAGAACAGATGCAGGTTAATCTGCATGAGAACGTTAGGGAGAAGTAAATCGTCTTGCAGACGGGTGGTCGACGGCCAAATACATATACCGTAATATGACGTGATTTTCTTTGACAACCACTGAATAAGGATTTAGAGGACATTTAAAAAATCAACGTATGGTCTTAATGGGTTACATGAATGCCCTACATCAGGGCTCTTAGGGTTAGGGTTAGATAAAAATGTTTCTTTTCCCTTTTTCCTTCCTTTATGATGAATTCCTGTTCTGTTCTTTAACTATATAGAAGTGTCTATTTGTACGTCTCTAAATGTTTTGATGAATTGAACATGGTGGACCCTGTAAACAAGTGTAATGCTTAATTGGGTCGTCCACTCACAGTTAAGTCTTTGTGTTGAGTTTGTGCTGTGCTGTACTGTAAACTGCAAACTGTTAAAAAATATTTCAATCAATCAATCTATAACCGCTCCTATCCAGCAGAATAGCAAACGCTCCAACTGATATCTCGAGGTTATTTATTTCCCCAAGACAACGTGAAAAACTGCAACACAAAACACAACAATATCCCTTTAAACGCGATGAAACATGAAATATGAATGTCCTTGTTGTCAGTAAATCATGATGTCCATATTATATGTAAACAAACACAATGAGATGTACACAATTAAACGATCGACGGAATTACAACACTGTTTACAAACAAAGAAAACAACAACATGTAACGTACCGTGTGCACCTTATGCAGATTATTTTAGGAGAGCTACGTTATCTTCTCTTATATTCTTTATTTAAGGACACTCTTTTTAGACGTGGGAAAAGAGCTCCTTGCACCACTGAAACTCAGTTTGTTCTGACTAAGCTCACACAGGTGCCATGAATGCTGCCTCACTCTAATCACAGGGCTCTGCTCCTGCATGCCCTTCTAGGTCATAATGAACAGCAATAAAAGACCAGTCACCACACACAGGATGCAAATACAATATGTACCCAAATAAACATACATATAAAATAATGTTCACATATACATTTTCAGAAAGGTAAGCAATAAAATAAAATATTACAAAATACCCATTGCTGGGACAGCTACACAATCAAACACACACGCACACACACACGCACACGCACGGCTGCGGTTCACCCTCCAGACCATGTGGTGGCGGCGATGCGCCCACTATGAAAGCGGTCTGTCTGCACTCTGCCTGCAGCCTGCTCGCCTCGCCCGGCTTCAGAAGCAACATTGCTTTTCATTAGATTAGCATCATAGAGATTAGCATCATGTCTGCATCGTGTGTTGGTGGTCTGTCTACACTAAAGTCCCTCAACGGACTGTTTGCCATATATAAGAAGCCAGGAGCCACCTCCGCAGACGTGTTAAACACACTGAAAGAAACCTTGCTGAAAGGTGAGTCCTACAGCTCTGTAAACGCGTTTACTCTGAGTTGTTTCACACTCACTGTGTGTGTGTTTGCTTTTTGTGCAGTGACTAGTGGAGTGGACTCTTTGGCTTCGCCTGAACTACATTTCCCAGTAGTCTGTGCGCGCGAAAATAGCCGACCTACAAGCTCACAGCGACGTGCTGTGAGCTTGTAGCTCGGCGATTTTCGCTTCATTGGAAGTGATTCATTCAACCTGTTGCTTACATTTCCCAGTATTGTTGCCAACAACAAAAGCTTCCCAAGCTTATTGTTTATAAGGATCCCCATTAGCTTTTGCCTTGACAAAAGCTAGTCTTCCTGGGGTCCGACACAGACAAACATTTAACATAAACAAAGGCAATACTTACAATTGTTTACAAACACTAACTCAAAATAAAACATAGTAAAATAAAATAAGAAATAAAAAACATAGGAGAAATAAAAAACAAAGAAAAACATAGCAAAAATCACTTTCAACAAATTATACATTTGAATTATTATTTTCCCAGGGTTACTGGAGTATGGTTTACATAAGGTGTTCTTTTAACTTGATTTTAAAGATGAATTTTGTATTTTGTATTGATTGATTGATTGATTGGAAATTGTATTAACAGTTTGCACAGTCTATCTCTTTGTATGTATTGCTCTCTCCTTCCTTATCCCCAACACTGCTGATTGGGTCATCTAAAATAAAAATGTGTTTCTTTGTTTGTGTAGAAGCTGGTATGAAAAATCCCAATCCACGAAAGAGAAAAAAACAAGACTTGAAAATGGGACACGGTGGGACCCTGGACAGTTCTGCCTCTGGTGTACTAGGTAAAAATCACTGGTGGAATGTACTGTAATAGTTAATGTTAGTGCTGTCACCTCACAGCTAGAAGGTCCTGGGTTCGATTCCCGCTCGGGACGCTGTGGGTGCTGGCGGCGTGTTCCCTCCTCCGCGTCATCAGTGCCCATACCCGAAGGCGGGGTTGGCGAATGGGCCTTTCTGTGTGGAGTTTGCATGTTCTCCCCGTGTCCCCTAGGGTAGGTACCCTCACAAAAAACATGCAGTACCGTCCAACCAGGGAAACTCCCCCTGTCAGGTGTAAAGGAGCAGCTTGGACACTCAGGCATAAAGGAAGCATGAGTTCAAGTCTGTTGCTCTCCCCTTGTCCCCCATATATGGGGACTAGGTTGGTGGAGGGTGTGTAGAGCCCAGGATCACATTAGATGATTGACACAGGGGTGAAAAATGGGTTACAAAATCGTGGGATAAAAAATATATTAAAAGAAGTAATAGTTAAAATGTTAGTTGCATGTACTGAACTTGGTGCGGCTGTGGCTCAGGAGTCTGCATTGAGTCTGCTCAATGTGTGATTACAATTTGAGGCAGATCTGCTCCGTCCATTATTATATATTTTTTAGTGCAGACTGTTTCTTGAAAGTAAATAAATACAATGTAAACCCTTGTATTGCAGGTAATACAGAGGAGTTCCGAGTTAGCATTGTCGATGTTTATCATACATTGTGTCTTTTTTACAGTGGTTGGCATTGGCAGCGGCACAAAGATGCTCAGTAAGATGCTGTCTGGTTCCAAGGTGAGTCTGCGATGAGGCGTTTACTCATGTGACTGAAGACCGTCGAAACGTTAGTCGTTTTTGTATACTGGCACCTAATAAAAGGCCTTAAATGTCCGTGCTCCAGTTTATTTGAAAAACATCATTGCATAACAATATGAATTATGATGTTTCTTACATTTTGAGACACAAGAGGACCGCTCTATTAAAAAACAACAAAATAATATCAAACTATCAAAACGACGCTAAAAAAGATTCTATTACTTCTGGTAAAGCGTGTACGCTCTGGGGAGGAACGACATCTGGTGCCTTTTTGTGTGATTCACAGGTTGTGTGAGTGTCACCAGTGTCCTCTTACAATTTAAGGACTTTTAATACCAAATTGGCAAATAGTATGTAAGAAAGAGGCAAACATTGTGAAATACTACGATCAGAACCCTAGTACCTACCAGGGCTGTTCTATGTACGATCAGAACCCTAGTACCTACCAGGCCTGTTCTATGTACCGTCAGAACCCTAGTACCTACCAGGCCTGTTCTATGTACCGTCAGAACCCTAGTACCTACCAGGCCTGTTCTATGTACCATCAGAACCCTAGTACCTACCAGGCCTGTTCTATGTACCATCAGAACCCTAGTACCTACCAGGCCTGTTCTATGTACCATCAGAACCCTAGTACCTACCAGGCCTGTTCTATGTACCATGATCAGAACCCTAGTACCTACCAGGTCTGTTCTATGTACCGTCAGAACCCTAGTACCTACCAGGCCTGTTCTATGTACCGTCAGAACCCTAGTACCTACCAGGCCTGTTCTATGTACCGTCAGAACCCTAGTACCTACCAGGCCTGTTCTATGTACCATCAGAACCCTAGTACCTACCAGGCCTGTTCTATGTACCATCAGAACCCTAGTACCTACCAGGCCTGTTCTATGTACCATCAGAACCCTAGTTCCTACCAGGCCTGTTCTATGTACCGTCAGAACCCTAGTTCCTACCAGGGCTGTTCTATGTACCGTCAGAACCCTAGTACCTACCAGGTCTGTTCTATGTACCATCAGAACCCTAGTACCTACCAGGGCTGTTCTATGTACCGTCAGAACCCTAGTACCTACCAGGCCTGTTCTATGTACCGTCAGAACCCTAGTACCTACCAGGCCTGTTCTATGTACCGTCAGAACCCTAGTACCTACCAGGCCTGTTCTATGTACCATCATAACCCTAGTACCTACCAGGCCTGTTCTATGTACCATCAGAACCCTAGTACCTACCAGGCCTGTTCTATGTACCATCAGAACCCTAGTACCTACCAGGCCTGTTCTATGTACCATCAGAACCCTAGTACCTACCAGGGCTGTTCTATGTACCGTCAGAACCCTAGTACCTACCAGGCCTGTTCTATGTACCATCAGAACCCTAGTACCTACCAGGTCTGTTCTATGTACTGTACCATCAGAACCCTAGTACCTACCAGGCCTGTTCTATGTACCATCAGAACCCTAGTACCTACCAGGCCTGTTCTATGTACCGTCAGAACCCTAGTACCTACCAGGCCTGCTCTATGTACCGTCAGAACCCTAGTACCTACCAGGCCTGTTCTATGTACCGTCAGAACCCTAGTACCTACCAGGTCTGTTCTATGTACCATCAGAACCCTAGTACCTACCAGGCCTGTTCTATGTACCATCAGAACCCTAGTACCTACCAGGCCTGTTCTATGTACCATGATCAGAACCCTAGTACCTACCAGGCCTGTTCTATGTACCGTCAGAACCCTAGTACCTACCAGGCCTGTTCTATGTACCATGATCAGAACCCTAGTACCTACCAGGCCTGTTCTATGTACCGTCAGAACCCTAGTACCTACCAGGCCTGTTCTATGTACCATCAGAACCCTAGTACCTACCAGGCCTGTTCTATGTACCGTCAGAACCCTAGTACCTACCAGGCCTGTTCTATGTACCGTCAGAACCCTAGTACTTACCAGGCCTGTTCTATGTACCGTCAGAACCCTAGTACCTACCAGGTCTGTTCTATGTACCGTCAGAACCCTAGTACCTACCAGGCCTGTTCTATGTACCGTCAGAACCCTAGTACCTACCAGGCCTGTTCTATGTACCGTCAGAACCCTAGTACCTACCAGGTCTGTTCTATGTACCATCAGAACCCTAGTACCTACCAGGCCTGTTCTATGTACCATCAGAACCCTAGTACCTACCAGGCCTGTTCTATGTACCGTCAGAACCCTAGTACCTACCAGGCCTGTTCTATGTACCATCAGAACCCTAGTACCTACCAGGTCTGTTCTATGTACCGTCAGAACCCTAGTACCTACCAGGCCTGTTCTATGTACCATCTGAACCCTAGTACCTACCAGGCCTGTTCTATGTACCGTCAGAACCCTAGTACCTACCAGGCCTGCTCTATGTACCGTCAGAACCCTAGTACCTACCAGGCCTGTTCTATGTACCGTCAGAACCCTAGTACCTACCAGGCCTGTTCTATGTACCGTCAGAACCCTAGTACCTACCAGGCCTGTTCTATGTACCGTCAGAACCCTAGTACCTACCAGGCCTGTTCTATGTACCATCAGAACCCTAGTACCTACCAGGCCTGTTCTATGTACCATCAGAACCCTAGTACCTACCAGGCCTGTTCTATGTACCATCAGAACCCTAGTACCTACCAGGCCTGTTCTATGTACCATGATCAGAACCCTAGTTCCTACCAGGGCTGTTCTATGTACCATCAGAACCCTAGTACCTACCAGGCCTGTTCTATGTACCATCAGAACCCTAGTACCTACCAGGCCTGTTCTATGTACCGTCAGAACCCTAGTACCTACCAGGCCTGTTCTATGTACCGTCAGAACCCTAGTACCTACCAGGCCTGTTCTATGTACCATGATCAGAACCCTAGTTCACTCAAATCACTTCCTGATGCTCAAGGTTCCTTTCGCTCAGACAGAACTAGGGAAGGTAGCATTCTGGCAGTAACCCCATCCGCCAGAAGTCCTTAAAACTCAGATTGGGTCAATTCAAGGCAATGCTTTCCAACATTTTAGTTCAGGATTGTTAACTGCTTTATTTAATTGTTTAATTGTCTTTTTTTTATTTTTGGTTTATCTGTTTTAGTTCTTTGAGTGTGTTCCGTCTTCTGATTCATGTACTGTGCGTATTTTGATATATGTGAATGTCATTTTTGTTCATTTATTCTGTTTATTTATTGTTTATTGGGTTGTATCTCGGCTAGTACGGCTACATTGATAATGAGGGCCTGGCCCTCAACTGTACTCAGAGTTGAAATGGAGGTTACGATGACCATCAGGTTTGCATGATTCGTTCTGTCATGATTCCATGAAACAATCTATTGGTTGCTCTTTTTATTCTTGCAGAAATACTCTGTCACGGCAGAACTGGGGAAAGCCACGGATACCCTGGATGGCACTGGCCAAGTCACTCTGGTGAAGGACTATGGTAAGATACCCTGGATAGCACTGGCCAAGTCACTCTGGTGAAGGACTATGGTAAGATACCCTGGATAGCACTGGCCAAGTCACTCTGGTGAAGGACTATGGTAAGATACCCTGGATAGCACTGGCCAAGTCACTCTGGTGAAGGACTATGGTAAGATACCCTGGATAGCACTGGCCAAGTCACTCTGGTGAAGGACTATGGTAAGATACCCTGGATAGCACTGGCCAAGTCACTCTGGTGAAGGACTATGGTACACTGTTCCTCCATGTCCAATATCGTCAGGCTGTCAAAAGTGAATCATCTCAAATGTGGTACACGCAAAGATGGGCATAGGAGGGGCTAGTGCCCCTCAAAAAGAGAACAAAATCAGATTAAACCAGTTTTTATGACTTGTAAAGAAACGTGTGTGTGTGTGTGTGTGTGTGTGTGTGTTTCATCATAAATTAATGCCCTACTTGATCAGTGTCAGTGTCATACAAAAAATATCAGAATTGGCAGACTTACATGCCCAAAATGTGACATGTTTTTAGCTTGTAGATTTGCTATTTCCTTTGCCATTAACAGTTTTGTACATATGAGTATATGCAACGGTATATTTGATTATTTGCCCAACAGATCTCGTCACCAGTGGAGACTTGGAGGAGAAATTGAAATTGTTCACCGGTGACATCATGCAAGTGCCACCGCTGTAAGCCAGAACAGTGCATGTACTGTATATACAGTATGGACCCATTTAGCTCTGGTCCATAGCTCTAATGCCGTCGCATTTAGAGCTATGTTACTCTCAACTTCTGCCGCTCGCATGAATGCAGACTAGGCCTCTCATCTTTAGCGTAAATAAAAAGAAAGTTTTTGCTACTCACTCTACTTTTAGTTCTACTGGATGCCTTTGCTACTACTCCCTCCCTAACATTTCAGTCTAGTTTTTATCTGTTGATGAAATTGAAATTGTCAATATACAGTATTTATTCTTAATTTTAGTTATCATAGCTTGGTTTTTATTTAGTCTTGGTTTAGTTTACGTCAGTGAAAAAAGGTAGTCGCCGAACATTTTTTCGTCACAGTTTTAGTCGACTGGATCAACACTAGTTAACCCATTGTGGGAGGGAACCCATGCTTTAGCTATTGAAAAATAGCAGATATACAAGCTTGTAGCGTGGCACTCTGTGCCGTGCTACAAGCTTGTAGATCTGCTATTTTAGAAAATTTGTGAAAGTGTGGCGCAAATCTTTGAACATATTCTTTCAGAACGTTTTTAACTCAAATCTTTGCTTCTGGGGGGTTCCCTGAAACAACATATTTTCAGATGGTGGTCGGCGGCCAATTACATATATTTTTGGGGGTCCTTGACATGAAATTGTTTTCGAACCACTGACCTAGAAACATGGGGGTTTTCAGGAAACTGTCAGGATTTAGAAGACATTTTGTAGAATCGTCCTCAGGTCTAAATGCGTTTACTGATAATGCATGAAATTGTTTTTCAGTTACTGTGCACTGAAGAAGGACGGCAAGAGGATGTCCGTCCTGCTGAAACAAGGACACAGCGTTGAAGCCAAAGCAGCCAGACCGGTCACTGTTTACAACTTAACACTGAAGGACTTCAGCCCACCTCTGTTCACACTGGGTTGGTTTCATTTACTCAGACCCGTCACTGTTTACCACTTAACACTGAAGGACTTCAGCCCACCTCTGTTCACACTGGGTTGGTTTCACTTACTCAGACCGGTCACTGTTTACAACTTAACACTGAAGGACTTCAGCCCACCTCTGTTCACACTGGGTTGGTTCACTTACTCAGACCGGTCACTGTTTACAACTTAACACTGAAGGACTTCAGCCCACCTCTGTTCACACTGGGTTGGTTCACTTACTTAGACCGGTCACTGTTTACAACTTAACACTGAAGGACTTCAGCCCACCTCTGTTCACACTGGGTTGGTTCACTTACTTAGACCGGTCACTGCTTACAACTTAACACTGAAGGACTTCAGCCCACCTCTGTTCACACTGGGTTGGTTTCATTTACTTAGACCGGTCACTGTTTACAACTTAACACTGAAGGACTTCAAAGACTTCAAACTAGCATTATTAAATCTTTTTCTCCATTGTATTTCACGGATTCTGTTGACATTTTTATATTTAAAAGAATTGTCCCGCAACCCCAACAGTAGAAAATAGATCTACTAGCTCACAAGGTGAGCTCGGCTATGTTCGGCAAAGAGGTTTGATGGGGAGGGGGAAAAGAGCAGATCCAGTACAGAGTGACAGTTCAAGTTGACTTAGTAATTGATGCTTTGTTTTTAAGTTGTTAAATGTCTGAACATAGACATTATACACATTAACATGAATCCAACATGATAGTGGTCTCAAACAAGTCTATGAAGCTATCTATGGAAAGTTGACGCCTCAATCTGTGATTTCTTCAACATGCTAAACCCATATTATGACGGTTGTATTTGCTTTACAGATGTTGAATGTGGCGGTGGATTTTATGTGAGAAGCTTGGTGGACGACCTTGGAAAAGGTAAAGTAATGATGCCTTCTATAATAATGTCATAATTAACCCATTCTGACCGGGCACCCATTTTGGTGTTAGCATCATGTCATGCTTTAGCTATTGAAAAATAGCAGATCTACAAGCTCATATCGCGCCACCGAGTGGCGCGATACGAGCTTGTAGGTCTGCTATTTTTTGAAAAAAATCGAAGAACGACTGACATTTTTAGAATCTGATCTCAGGTCAGAATGGGTTAATCAGACCAGTGTGTGTCCAGCGGAAACCTCGTATGAATCTGATCTCAGGTCAGAATGGGTTAATGTGGTAAGAGGAGTCATCAGTCCAACATGAACTAGTAGCAAAATGTACAGGTGTGGGACATCAATTTAATCCAACCAGGAAAGAGTACCCAATTCCCATTCATCATCAAATTGAAAAATAATTGCTCTTTTTTTCCACCTTCCACTTTTTTCCACCAAAAAAATCGTGTTTTGAGATCTCTCTCCTGATAGGATACAATTGGCGTCCTCTATTATTTTTTTAACTGATAAGTTACTGAAAAAACACAAAACAATGATTACTATATAGAACTGCTTAACACGACTTGGTACACTTTCATTTGTGATGTTCTTACGTACTTAAACCATATTCCCAACAAAAGCATGTTGACAGATCACCTTCACAGTCTTCACACATTGACGCTGTCAGGGACAGGGTGTCCAAAAGGGTTAGGGAATGGAAGGGGGATGAAAGTCCAGTCAGTGTAGTTATTACTTAGTCACAAGCGCTTGTTTCCTGCGCAAGTGCTGACATGTTTTGCCATTGAGCTAATAGAGCTGGCCTGCTTGCTCAGGGGACAGCTTGCATCTGACCGCAAGGCCACTGGGCTGCCAAAAATAGGGATGGACTATTAATTGCTTAATTGAACTGTCAATTATTACTTTGTAATCGATTGCATTGATTTGTCTGATTTATTATAACCGTTGCACCCTTCTCTCTCTCTCCCAGCTGTGTCCAGCTGCGCTCACGTCAAGGAGCTGATCAGAACCAAGCAGGGTCAGTTCACCCTGGAAGAGCACGCTCTGCACCAACACCACTGGACCCTGGAGAGGATCCTTCAGTGTCTGCAGCCCTGCTCAGATGAACAGAACACGCCACCGGACCCCCTGAAGACTGACTCACACACACCACCGGACCCCCTGAAGACTGACTCACACACACCACCACCAGACCCCCTGAAGACTGACTCACACACACCACCACCCCCCCTGAAGACTGACTCACACACACCACCACCAGACCCCCTGAAGACTGACTCACACACACCACCACCAGACCCCCTGAAGACTGACTCACACACACCACCACCACCCCCCCTGAAGACTGACTCACACACACCACCACCAAACCCCCTGAAGACTGACTCACACACACCACCACCAGACCCCCTGAAGACTGACTCACACACACCACCACCAAACCCCCTGAAGACTGACTCACACACACCACCACCAGAACCCCTGAAGACTGACTCACACACACCACCACCAGACCCCCTGAAGACTGACTCACACACACCACCACCACCCCCCCTGAAGACTGACTCACACACACCACCACCAAACCCCCTGAAGACTGACTCACACACACCACCACCCCCCCTGAAGACTGACTCACACACACCACCACCAAACCCCCTGAAGACTGACTGACACACACCACCACCCCCCCTGAAGACTGACTCACACACACCACCACCAAACCCCCTGAAGACTGACTCACACACACCACCACCAGACCCCCTGAAGACTGACTCAGACACACCACCAAACCCCCTGAAGACTGACTCACACACACCACCACAACCCCTGAAGACTGATTCAGACACACCACCAAACCCCCTGAAGACTGATTCAGACACACACTCTTAACCCATTTTAGGCCTGACGTCGAAAAAGTCTGTGCCGCATTTTCACCGTTTTTCAAAAATAGCAGACCTACAAGCTCGTAGCGCGCCACTCGGTGGCGTGCTATGAGCTTGTAGATCTGCTATTTTAGTATAAGATAATGCTTAGTTAAAACACCAAAAGGGGTTCCCGCCCAGAATGGGTTAAACTTGAGCCGGAGTCCCTCAGGGCTCTCTACCAGTGACTTTTCTGTTTTCTGCTCCACGTTTAAATGTCTCGGAATTTAGCAGATCGACGAGATCAACAACGCTGTGACGGTTTAAAGGGGTTCAAAGGGCACTTTGCACCCATTCCTCCACCAAAAAGAAACAAATATACCATCTCACTAATGCTCATCAGATGTTCAGAAACATGCCTGCTATGTCCACACAGCCCACGAATGAGACACAGGGTGAGTAGACAGAAATGGCCGGTGCGATCTGAAGCCCAACACACACCGGGTGCGCAGCGACGCGGCACAGAATAGAACAGTGGCGTATCGGAGCGTCAGGCGAGGCGTGAACGCGCGTCGGACGGAGCCGGTGTGGGATAGGTGGGGCGGCGGTGGCTCAGGGGTAGAGTGCCTGGATGGTAACCGCAAGGTTGCCAGTTCGAACCCGGGCTCCCCCAGAGTTACTGTCGAAGTGTCCTTGAGCAAGACACTGAACCCCTAATTGCTCCCGATGTGCTAGTTGGTGCCTTGCATGGTTTCCGCTGCCATCGGTGTGTGAATGTGTGTGTGAATGGGTGAATGTAATGCACAATCTCTGTAAAGCGCCTTGGATAAAGGCGCTATATAAATGCACCATTTACCATTTGTTCATTGAAAATAACGGAGGCGGCTGTTTTGACGTGCGGCGTTCGCAGACATGTGTGGAGGGCTTTATGAGCATTAGGGGGAGGACGACATATTCTCGCGTAGCCAGGAAACTATTCCGCCAAGTATAATATATTTTTTAAATACTGTTAATGTTTTATTTTTGGATTTGCATTTGCATTTAAGCTATACAATATGCTTAGATGACTTTGATCGATTGTTATTAGGGCACATTTGTGCGACTGTTAACCCATTCTGACCGGGCACCCATTTTGGTGTCAGCATCATGTTATGCTTTAGCTATTTAAAAATAGCCACCGAGTGGCGCGATACGAGCTTGTAGGTCTGCTATTTTTCAAAAATCGAAGAGCGACTGACATTTTTAGAATCTGATCTCAGGTCAGAATGGGTTCATCAGACCAGTGTGGGTTAAAGATGAACCTCCAGACCGTGTGATGAAAGCACCAGACTAGTGAGGACCCGATAAATAATATGCTTGGACATAAAGGTCCTTCTGTAAAGGTCCTTAACACAGCAAAAATGTCGGGATGTAAAAGAATTTTTTTTGAATCTGATCTCGGCTCAAAATGGGTTAATGTGAACGTAAGAATTCAGAATGAGGTTGCGTTTTCACCGAGTAAAAGCATCTACGTCTACGTTTATGAATGAGGGATCGCCAAATTAACAGTTTGATGATGTGGACACACAAAACGCTCCTGGTGTACAAGGACCTTTTCAGGTTATGTTCAGACTGGCTGTGTCTCTCCAGATTGGAATCAGAGAGGTATTTCTCTACTGTATGTTGTTCAGACTGGCTGTGTCTCTCCAGATTGGAATCAGAGAGGTATTTCTCTACTGTATGTTGTTCAGACTGGCTGTGTCTCTCTCCGGATTGGAATCAGAGAGGTATTTCTCTACTGTATGTTGTTCAGACTGGCTGTGTCTCTCTCCGGATTGGAATCAGAGAGGTATTTCTCTACTGTATGTTGTTCAGACTGGCTGTGTCTCTCTCCGGATTGGAATCAGAGAGGTATTTCTCTACTGTATGTTGTTCAGACTGGCTGTGTCTCTCTCCAGATTGGAATCAGAGAGGTATTTCTCTACTGTATGTTGTTCAGACTGGCTGTGTCTCTCTCCGGATTGGAATCAGAGAGGTATTTCTCTACTGTATGTTGTTCAGACTGGCTGTGTCTCTCTCCGGATTGGAATCAGAGAGGTATTTCTCTACTGTATGTTGTTCAGACTGGCTGTGTCTCTCTCCAGATTGGAATCAGAGAGGTATTTCCTCATCCCTGACAGCAGTAAGACTCATTCTACTGACTTCATTCCGTGTCAAATGAATAGCAAATGTCTAAATAATGAATGAAAAAAAAAAGTACGTCTGGCTTGTATCCAGTATGGCCTGGGATATGATGTCTTGGGAACACGGCCTTTAATTGTGACCATACATTATATCCCAGGCCTCTTAAAGCCGCACCAAAAATGGCCGATCCACAAGCTCACAACGTGCGGTGCTGCGATGCGTTGTCAGCTTGCCGATCGTCCATTTGTGGTGGTGTGTGTGTGACACAAGTGCATACTACAGGTACAAATCAGACACAAGAATGAAGCACTATATGTATACCAAAAATGGGGATGCGTTTTGATCAGGGATTAACACTATTATTTCATTCCCACTGAAGACAAAGAATCTTTATAATGTTATTTTGGGTCGTTTAAAGTGAGTATATAAGATATTTTGGGGGGTTAAAAGAGAGCACTTTTAAGTTAAAGGTATATTCAGTGATTTCACTTAATTCAAATATCACTTATTTTTTTGTTTTGTTTTGTTGTGATAATCCTCCCTACTATAGAGTGTGCTGGCCATATAAGGAGTTCCTCCCTGTCCCCAGTTAACCCCTGGGGGTCAAAAAACCTTAGGTTTCGTTTTTGACTCTCTATCCTGATTGGACGAGAGGCTGGGTCCCACAGCCAAAAACTAAACCTAAGGTTTTTTGAGTGAAATCACTGAATATACCTTTAATACTGAGTGTATAACCCATTCTGACCTGAGATCAGATTCATACGAGGTTTCCGCCAGACACACACTGGTCTGATTAACCCATTCTGACCTGAGATCAGATTCTAAAAATGTCAGTCGTTCTTCGATTTTTCAAAAAATAGCAGACCTACAAGCTCGTATCGCGCCACTCGGTGGCGCGATATGAGCTTGTAGGTCTGCTATTTTTAAATAGCTAAAGCATAACATGATGCTGACACCAAAATGGGTGCCCGCCCAGAATGGGATAATCACTAGTGTATGTTCAGTAGCATGGGAGCTGGAGTTACCGTAGCCTGCAAACACTTTAGCAGTGATTTCAATCACAATATATTCCACTGCAGCCCTTTTCAGAGGAAATGGCTGAAATAGAGTTTTTGCCCACATTCCAAAGAATGTGCTGCTATCATTTCAGTTCATCTTGGGACCAGTATTGCGTTTCTTTTATGATGATAATTTTTGGTTGTTTGTTTGCCTCTGCCATGTTGGCAAGTTAAGGTACAATAAAGTTTTGTAACTGCAACATAATGTCTTTCATGTGTTATTACAAAGTATACAATACAAACTGCCTCCCCCTGGCCAGCCGGGGCGCCTGATGGAGGGGAAAGGAACTGGTCTCTATACTGCCTCCCCCTGGCCAGCCGGGGCGCCTGATGGAGGGGAATGGAACTGGTCTCTATACTGCCTCCAACCGGCCAGCCGGGGCGCCTGATGGAGGGGAATGGAACTGGTCTCTATACTGCCTCCAACCGGCCAGCCGGGGCGCCTGATGGAGGGGAATGGAACTGGTCTCTATACTGCCTCCAACCGGCCAGCCGGGGCGCCTGATGGAGGGGAATGGAACTGGTCTCTATACTGCCTCCAACCGGCCAGCCGGGGCGCCTGATGGAGGGGAATGGAACTGGTCTCTATACTGCCTCCCCCTGGCCAGCCGGGGCGCCTGATGGAGGGGAATGGAACTGGTCTCTATACTGCCTCCCTCTGGCCAGCCGGGGCGCCTGATGGAGGGGAATGGTACTGGTCTCTATACTGCCTCCCCCTGGCCAGCCGGGGCGCCTGATGGAGGGGAATGGAACTGGTCTCTATACTGCCTCCCCCTGGCCAGCCGGGGCGCCTGATGGAGGGGAATGGAACTGGTCTCTATACTGCCTCCCTCTGGCCAGCCGGGGCGCCTGATGGAGGGGAAAGGAACTGGTTGGAATAACGTGTTCCTTCCACGTGCTACGTCCAACCAGGGAAACTCCCCCCCCCCCCCCCCCCCCCCCCTGTCAGGTGTAAAGGAGCAACTTGGACACTCAGGCATGAAGGAAGCATGAGTTCAAGTCCGTTGCTCTCCCCTTGTCCCCCTACACCCTCCACTATAGGTTGGTGGAGGGTGTGTAGAGCCCAGGATCACATTAGATGATTGACACAGGGGTGAAAAATGGGTTACAAAAATCGTGGGATTAAAATATATTAGAAGTACAATACAAATACTAGTGTTGTCATTTGACTTGGAAGTATTTCCACAATAGATTCACATTTGGTTCCATTCGTTCACTCATTGTTTGATAGTTATGGGGTCCTATAATGGGGCAATAAAGACATTTGACAACCACTACTGTGCTACATTAGAACAGAACAGAGCCTTCATTTGCGTTGTGAAGACAAACTATTACACGGTTGCTGAATAGACTTTTATGCCTGACCAGGACCTGGGTAATCAAATGTCGTTCTGTACTTGGAATGGTATGGAATGACAATAAAACTCCTTAATTTAATTTAATTTAATGGGGATTGTTTCTGTTAATGTATGATTTGTAATCATCTAAAATCTGCAAAGTAAATTGTAATTAACTTGTTTGTAAATTGTTTAACCCATTCTGAACGGAAACCCATATTGGTGTTAGCATCACGTTATGCTTTAGCTATTGAAAAATAGCAGATCTACAAGCTCATAGCGCGCCACCGAGTGGCGTGCTACGAGCTTGTAGGTCTGCTATTTTTGAAAAAGTCGAAGAACGACTGACATTTTTAGAATCTGATCTCAGGTCAGAATGGGTTAAAAAAAACAAATTGGAGTGAATAGTCCAATATTTGCCCCTGAGATGTAGTGGAGTAAAAGTGTCGGAAGAGAAATTAGTGACAAAATGACTTTACTAGAAAAAAGTAAAGAATAAGAAATAAGACATTTGGCCGGGAGCTCTTAATCAGAGTCTTGGAGCACTGCGCATTAAGCTGGCCAACAAGCTTGATGCTAAAGGCAGGGCCAACATCTACAAAACCCAGGTCAGGAGCATCATGGAGTACTCCTGCCTAGCCTGGATGAACGCCTCTCTCAGGCAGTTAGACCTCATCCAAAAGAAGGCCTTAAACATCATGGGGGTAGATGAGGACCTCGCCCCACAGCAGTACGCCATCGGCAAGCTGAGTCATCGCAGAACAGTTGCAGCAACAACTGTTCTCTACAAGATGCACACTCCCAACTGTCCAGTGGACCTCAAAGCTCTACTACCTCAAGCTCACACACCTCAGGTCCAATCACCCGGAGAGTACTAGCAAGCCACGCCCTGGAAACCCCCAAGTCAAACACCAAATGCCTTGACAGGAGCTTTCTCCACTCTGCTATAAGAGACATTAACCTGACTCTGCCAGATGAGGGCGGTATTGTGAAACAAATTTGTGTAGCAAGCTTTTTGGATCTGGCAGCGTCAGGTTAAAGAGACATTACATCTAGCAGTGTTCACTCCTTCACTCTGCTATAAGAACATGGAACAGCCTTCTCCCCCGGTGGCTGTTGGAGACATTACATCTAGCAGTGTTCACGCCTTCACTCTGCTATAAGGAAGGACATGGAACAGCCTTCCCCCGGTGGCTGTTGGAGACATTACATCTAGCAGTGTTCACGCCTTCTAGAAGAGGCTGAACAAACACCTCCTCAGTATGTGACTGTAATCCCACAAAGCTCAAGGACTGTCATTCATCCAACATTCAGTTTACAGTTTACACATACTGTACGCCTGGCTGAGTAGCTGCAGATCATTGATAGGCTCTTTGAATGTATTTTTCCCATAGCCTGTATATGCTTAAGTTTAATTTTAAAAAAAAGTTAGTGTGCCATGGTTGGCCGAACGCTAGCCTCGGAGACCTGCAGGCTTTTGTTTTCAAAAGAAGAAAAGCCTGGGAGAGAGGTCTGTGAATCGTGGCATAACGCTAATCTCTCTCTCTCTCTCTCTCTCTCTCTCTCTCCGTCTCCAGCGGTAGATTGACCTCTATACCCAGAAAAGCATAGGTCTCTTTCAGGCTATAGCCTCAAGCAAACCCAAAGAAAATGGATGTCATCACCTATAACATCCACCCCTAACAACAAGAAGAGGCACTGCTCTCCAGGAGGCCTTTACATACCTGGGTTCATGGGCCAACCCCACAAAGACAGATTCTGACCTGAGATCAGATTCTAAAAATGTCTTCTACATCCTGACAGTTTTCCATTCTGACCTGAGATCAGATTCTAAAAATGTCTTCTACATCCTGACAGTTTTCCATTCTGACCTGAGATCAGATTCTAAAAATGTCTTTTCTTTGATTTTTCAAAAAATAGCTAAAGCACGACATGATGCTAACACCAAAATGGGTTCCCGTCCAAAATGGGTTTTAAAGTGAGGAGGGCGCTTGCATGGAGAGCTCTTAAGGCCCGGCACTACCTGGGCCCTGATCAAACCCTGGACAGTGGACACTCAAGAGATTAATGCTCCCGCTACCACCCTTAGATCATTCTCTGTATACCGTATGGACCTGTTCTGTTGATCTGACCTCATCAAACCCTGTACACTCAAGACATATGCTCCTTATATGGCCAGTACAGCATTCATACCTGCATGTCTGTCCTATCAGTTCATATCCTCTCTGTGTCGGATCCTTCCTGTGAAGCCGTGTCTCCTCTTGAGAGCTTTATTGGAACGTGTTCAAACATCAGTGGACCCACACACAGGTAAACTGAAACGCTGTCACACACAGGTAAACTGAAACGCCGTCAAACACAGGTATAAACTGAAACGCTGTCACACACAGGTAAACTGAAACGCTGTCACACACAGGTAAACTGAAACGCCGTCACACACAGGTATAAACTGAAACGCTGTCACACACAGGTAAACTGAAACGCTGTCACACACAGGTAAACTGAAACGCTGTCACACACAGGTAAACTGAAACGCCGTCACACACAGGTATAAACTGAAACGCTGTCACACACAGGTAAACTGAAACGCTGTCACACACAGGTAAACTGAAACGCTGTCACACACAGGTATAAACTGAAACGCTGTCACACACAGGTAAACTGAAACGCTGTCACACACAGGTAAACTGAAACGCCGTCACACACAGGTAAACTGAAACGCTGTCACACACAGGTATACTGAAACGCTGTCACACACAGGTAAACTGAAACGCTGTCACACACAGGTATAAACTGAAACGCTGTCACACACAGGTAAACTGAAACGCTGTCACACACAGGTATAAACTGAAACGCTGTCACACACAGGTATAAACTGAAACGCCGTCACACACAGGTAAACTGAAACGCCGTCACACACAGGTATAAACTGAAACGCTGTCACACACAGGTATAAACTGAAACGCTGTCACACACAGGTAAACTGAAACGCTGTCACACACAGGTAAACTGAAACGCTGTCACACACAGGTATAAACTGAAACGCTGTCACACACAGGTAAACTGAAACGCTGTCACACACAGGTATAAACTGAAACGCTGTCACACACAGGTAAACTGAAACGCTGTCACACACAGGTAAACTGAAACGCTGTCACACACAGGTATAAACTGAAACGCCGTCACACACAGGTAAACTGAAACGCTGTCACACACAGGTATAAACTGAAACGCTGTCACACACAGGTATAAACTGAAACGCCGTCACACACAGGTAAACTGAAACGCTGTCACACACAGGTAAACTGAAACGCCGTCACACACAGGTAAACTGAAACGCTGTCACACACAGGTATAAACTGAAACGCTGTCACACACAGGTAAACTGAAACGCTGTCACACACAGGTAAACTGAAACGCCGTCACACACAGGTAAACTGAAACGCCGTCACCGAGTGGCGCACTACGAGCTTGTAGGTCTGCTATTTTGGAAAAATCGAAGACCGACTGACATAGAAAGATAGCTTTTTAGACATTTTTTGAATCTGATCTCAGGTCAGAATGGGTCAATGCAAAGCATGCACGCATAGATAGATAGATAGATTCTTTCCAGCCCACATGGACTTACAGGACACACCATATCATTGCTTCAATATTGCATTGTGTACAAGAAACATTTTTACACAAACAAAACATTCTGCCTTATTTCCCACGATTTGCATAAAAAGTCTGCTAAAGCAAAAATACCTTTCCTAAAACAAAATTCCAGTTTTTCATAGTCCTCTAACCAGAAAAAGTTATTGCACACACACACTGTCTACACACAGCAGGAAGTTGCAGCCAATCAACCTGCCTTGTGGCGAGTGTGCATGTGTGACACAAACAGAAGACACACACTGACACAACACAGCCATACTGTTTCTCTATCACACTTGTGCACGCACACACGTGCGCGCACACACACGCACACACACACACACACACACACACACGCACACACGCGCGCGCACGCACGCACACACACACACACACGTATTATATGCACACTTCACTTGCAGCTAGGAAAGGAAAGGAAAGGTACTATGTTTACCCAGGTTGTCCATGGTTTGGTTACAAAATGTGATGTCATCTCCATCCCCTCCCGTAACCCAAACTTGGCCGGTTGGGATTGATATTCATCATCATAATGACATCGATAGGAAGTGACATCACGGCTCACGGTTGGAAATAAAGCAGTAGGACGGCCCGACAACCTCAGTTGATTATAATCGCCGTCCCACCGTATGTAAACCACTATAACATTACCATATTCATTTACCATTTGAACACATATTTTAGCTATATAGTATAGCTACAGTTTGAAGCAGAGATATCTCCCACAACCCGATGTCGAAGGAGGAGGAGCATGGTGGTGGCGAGGACATAGTTTCAGAATTCCTGCGGCAGAACCGCGAACTGGCCCCATGGGTGAAATCTTTCAGGGGTTTCGGTGAGTCCAACAAGCAGTGGTGCGCCAGGAGGGAATTCATCCTGCGTAACATGGAGGCTTTCCCCACGGTGGAGAGAGGAGTCCCCAGCCCTGCTCTCGACGGACTGTTGTCTCTGTCCATGGCTTGGGCCAACCACATATTTCTGGGCTGCAGGTACCCGACGGCAGTCATGGACAAGATCAAGGAGCTCGGCGAAGGAATAGTAGTTGTTTGCGATCTTCCGGATAAAACGAGAGATGAAAGAATTTTAAAACAAAAGAGTGCTACGTCGTGTGGGGCTGATGCTGAGAGATTTGTGAAGAAAAGGAGCAAAGTGGGGTCTTTAGATGTTGCGGTTCGAACGCGAGATGAATTTATGGCTAAAGGGAAAAGGAGGGTTACAGCTGGGTCTGACGCGCACCACCGCTTTGGGAAAGGGACCAAAGTTAGGTCTAATGACGGTGAGCGGTTGAGCCGCTGGCCGGTCAGCGAGGCAAAAACCACAGCTAGTTATTCAGAAATCACCACCAGCACAGGCTCCACCTGAGACATCCTTCAACCGCTTATGTAGCCTATACATTTAACCCATTAAAACCAGGAAAGCGTCTGTGTCATTTTAGATTTTAGCTATGGCCTATACTAGCAACCTATAGTTTTTCAGAAGTCTTACGATTTTGAACAGTGGTTCTCATAAATGGCTAATATACAAGATCACAGCGAGTCACTTCATGCCGTGCTGCGAGCTTGTACATCTGCTATTTTTGAAAAGAATGTGAAATATCTAATGTTGAGATGGATAATGTTGAGATTTTTTAACACAAATCTTCTCTTCTGGGGGTCCCTGTCACAAAACATCTTCAGATGGGGTGGTCCGTGGCCAAATACATATCATTTTGGGAAAAGAGTTTGTTGTTGGTGTCAGCTGTTGGTTCTTTGGGCCTAAACTTGGACTATTATTTTAAGATCCTCCACAGTTAGTGTGGAGTCCAGTCTTGCTGTAGTCTTGCTGTAGTCTTGCTGTAGCCTTGCTGTAGCCTTGCTGTAGCCTTGCTGTAGCCTTGCTGTAGTCTTGCTGTAGCCTTGCTGTAGTCTTGCTGTAGCCTTGCTGTAGTCTTGCTGTAGCCTTGCTGTAGTCTTGCTGTAGCCTTGCTGTAGCCTTGCTGTAGTCTTGCTGTAGCCAAATGCATTCAAATGTGTAGACGACTGACTTCATCAATGTTAATCTCACAAACCTGCTGGAGCGATGAGCGCCACATTTATTTTCTCACGTAGTATTTTTTTTAAAGGTATATATTCAGTGATTTCACTTCAAATATCACTTATTTTTTTGTTTTGTTGTGATAATCCTCCCTACTATAGAGTGTGCTGGCCATATAAGGAGTTCCTCCCTGTCCCCAGTTAACCCCTGGGGGTCAAAAAACCTTAGGTTTCGTTTTTGAATCTCTATCCTGATTGGACGAAAGGCTGGGTCCCACAGCCAAAAACGAAACCTAAGGTTTTTTGAGTGAAATCACTGAATATACCTTTAAATATGTAACTTTAATTGTATAATTGATTACATTAATGGTGTTTGTATCAATCAAGCTTAACCTTGCCCCCAAATGGAGTTGTACATGCATATTCCTGTAGATACAGTATACGTCAGGGGTGTTCATAGACTTGTTTGACAGCACTGTCATCAATGTACTTTAAATACCTGACCTATATGGGGGTCATACCTACGTTAGTCCGACATAACAAAAGACAGACATACGTGGCCGATTAAGACTCACCCGTGGTTTCCACGTGCAGTTAGGTTTTGGGTAGGGTCTCTGTCTCTGTTAGGACGTCCGACCAAAGATGCACCCCCTTATGGGTACCTTAGGCTCTAAGGTTCTAAAGATGCACCCCCTTATGGGTACCTTAGGCTCTGTACTTCCCTCTACAGTCTACACCAAACTGAAAACACCAAAGCAAACATATCTGATCTACAAGCTCACAACACATCGCTTGTTGATCTGCTATACTTTCGGCTAATGTTCGTCCTCGGAATTTAGGGATGCTGCTGGAGTAGTAAGGTTGAAGTGGTTGTTAATGTAAATAATAATGTAAATAAAAATCACACCTGTGTGAAGTGAGGGGTGCTCTAATCAATTATTGACCTTATAACAACCTTGAAACATAGTTACGTCACCAAGAATGGTGGTCCCTTATTGGCCAAGGGTTTTCACCGACTCACCGACAGACATATGCCTACCGAGTCCCGACAGCCGATTTGCTCAGACACATATGACGTAAATCCTCCATGGCATTTAATGTTTGTGTTAAGACAGAATTTACACTATAGCTGTTTATAGGAGGGATAGCGGGCCCCTCAAAAATCACACTCATGTAAGTGAGGGGCACTCTTATCATCATACGTCATCCTACAATCCTACATCATCACATTCCGCGCTCAGCCAATCAAATCATCACATTCCGTGCTACAAACACAAACACACAGGCACACAAAGCTGGGCAAATAGGGGCTAGCGCCTCTCAAAAATAAAAAAGGTTCCTATCACACAAATATTTGGAGAACCCCCTGTTGTAATTCTGAGGACCCCGTGTTGAAGAAGACCCATGCATCTGATGACACAGACTGATCCATTGACAGAATGTTAGCCTTGTCGTGCAGAAATGTCTAAAATGAATAGGGCAGGGCCCATTTTATACTCTTCACTGGATTCAAATCATAACCTGTTTCCTTTTCTTAATGTTTTATCAAAGCAAAATTGCATTGCCTTGTTGAAATGTTCTACACAAATAAACGTGCCATGCCATGCCTTGCCTTACCTTGCCTAGTAATTTCATTGTTCTTTTTCCATTTATTTATTATTTTGAACATATTCACAATAAATGAGAAAAGGAGTAAAAACTAGAGTTGTGTATTGGCTGCACTGCCCTCACAATTAAATTACATTACGATTGGATTCACCAGGTAACGATTTGATTCGAACATGGCACATTTTTCATCATAGTCCTTGGGCCGGACGAGATATCGATACCGAAGAGGCAGCAAAACCTTACCTATATTAAATTGTTTATAGGGGTCAATATAAGTTAATTAAAATATGATAGAGCAGCTTTTTATATTTTTTGACATTTTGTTATTTTCCTCTATAGGCGGATTTTCATTAATTCCAAAAAGAACACAGACAGTCAATAGAAGATTAAAATTTCATAACACTCTTTTTGGACATTCCTTTTTTATAAATTAAACAAACCTGTGTCCAATTAAATGAGTTCATTAAGTGGGTGTGGCCTATTCTTTGGTGGTGGAGCAGATCTTTCAGGAATCAAAGCGGAATGGACACAGCTGTCATGCGGTATCATCCTGGCGAGCCGGGTCAACTTTAGATTTAGAAGTGAGTCTCTCATCTCACCGGAACATCCACCCTTGACAGGAACAGGAAGGAAGGTACAGGAAGTCAAGGACTTCAAGTACCATGGGCCATAGAGTATTAAATGGATAGAGACTGATCTGGCGCGAAGCTCCGCCCCCTCCGCTATTCATTTTCAGTGGACGTTGCTCAGTGGCGTTTTGAAGCACCCGGAAGGACCGTCTCAAGACGTCTACTTCCGCATTGGACCGCCACATTTTGGTGGTCCAATGCGGAAGTGCAACCGAGCGCTCAATGTTAAAGCCCAGATGCTGCACGGGGTTACCTCGTCATGACTCCACGGGTCCACCGCCTGCAGTCCTTCCTCTTACCACTAGGGCCCAGCGCTTCAACGTTGGAGCGCCTCACTGGCCCCTTGGCATGACCAGTGTATGGAAGTCCAACCTCCCCAGTCAAATCTAACTCAACTTTATGTTATGCTATGTTATGTAGTGTTGGATTGAAGTAGTACATTTTCGTTTTTTTATTTTTTTATTTATTTTTCTCCTTGTTCTCGTTGTCTGTTGTTTTCTGTTTTTAATGTTTTGTTCTGTTCTCTGTTTGTATGTTGTAAATGTTTCTTTTTAGTTCTGTTCTCTTTGGTAATGTTTTTTTGTTATATGTTGTTATGTATATTCACATTAGTATTTTGGAATACATTGCGATAAGGATAGGCACTAATAAGCTATAAGCTTCCGCCTATGCCTTTTCGATCACCTTAAAAGTACTGTTTAATTTGTTTAATTTGTCTGAAAATGTAGAAAGATCGAAATAAACTATTCGTTCATATTCATTCATTCAACTTCTGTACAACGGTAGACGGGCGCTAACATCAACAGGAGTGTACATGTTATGTTACCAACAAGACCATGTATGAGGGAATACCAAGGGTGAGCCAGAAAATAGCAGTCATTGGAATAAGACTAACGGGACACTGCCAAAGACATAGCCAGCCATGTAGTGCTGTGGGAACCAACAGACGGGGACCGATCAAGAGGATGTCCCTGTCGTCCCACATTAACATAATGTGGATGTATACTCAAGAAAGACGCAGGAGCGCAAATCACCAACGAGCTGACCGGATGTATGGAGAACCGGGATGACTGGAAGAGAAGATGGAGGGCTCGTCTGAGGACCACCTAGAGAGTAATTTCCCCCCACCCTTGTCCGCAGCAACGGGGCATGGGTGATGTCCACTAAAATACAGCAGATAAATGGTGCATTTATATAGCACCTTTATCCAAGGCACTTTACATACATTGTGCATTACATTCACCCATTCACACACACATTCATACACTGAATTCATACGCTGGGCGGCGGTGGCTCAGGGGTCGAGTGGCTGGATGGTAACCGTCCCCATTGCGGTTCCCATTCTGGCCATCCGGCCACTTTACCGCTGAGCCACCGTCGCCCTATAGTCTCAGACAGATGCATTTCTCCAACTATACTAATTAAAGGATCTGTTCCATATAGTGTAACACAGTTGTTCTAAAATGTTTTAATTCCAAGGAACCATGGTTCCATTTGGTTCCATTTTGTGCACTCTCAGAATTGCACACCCGTAAGGGGCCCTGGATATCCTCAACAGCTCAGTGGCCTTGCAGTTGATGTCTGACCTGAGACTGGAAGGTCGGGGGTTCGATCTCCCAAGGGCTATACTACTTGGAACGATGCACGTTGGAAATTAATGCCCCACCCAGATATTATGTCTGTATCCCTTTTATGCCCATATATGGAGTTCTTTGTAAGGCATGCCCAAATATGGAGTATATGCAGCCAGCTTGTGGATTTCTGTGTCAGGCATGCCCAAATATGGAGAGGCCTTTTTGGGGCGGTTCTGGACAACCGTGGGTCCGACCGACTCGACTCCGGGCACTGCACCATGGTGTGGAACGCGTGTGTCGAATTTTAAGTCAGTGGGGTTAACGGTTCTCGAGTTACGTGGATTACACACACACACACACACACACACACACACACACACACACACACACACACACACACACACACACACACATACATGTATAGAGACAGAGACTTGGTGCATTTATAGATAGATTTGATAGATAGTTGCTTATGGTGATCTGTGAACCAAATATTAATTTGGTTGTTGTTGGACTAAATCAGTATCAACTGCATACACATATGAATGTAACTTAAAGTATGCAACCATGAATATTATTAATATCATATAATATTGTACATTACAGTAGTATATCAATTATTGTGGAGTGGATGCATGGTCCCTCTCCTCTTCCATCTTTTTCTCTGAATAAATGGGTATATTTCCGGGTGGCTCAAACTCAATTGTAAAAACATTTACCCTGAAGCCAATGTGCCTTTACGACTGTCTGATGATGTTTATTGATTAAAATGTGTGAATAGGCCTGCATCATAATATTGTAGGACACAACTTTGCAATCATTATTTACAGTTCACACACACTACCGGTATTACACTTAAATGACCACAATGGAGAGCCTTTTTCAGCTTTTAGCATTTTGACAGATATGTTCAAACATTATGTTCATAATGTATGTATTTTGTTTGTATCGTATAATAAGGATGCACCGAAAGGGACATTCTTGGCCGAAACCGAATACTGAATATAGGAACGAATATCCGAATATGATTAATATTATATATCTTTTTTTTCCTACCACTGTTGTCATGGCCGTACCTTAAGGCTACCTGATTTATGGCAAAATAAATGGTTATGGCAAAACTTAACTTAAATAATAATCACTATTATGGGTCCATAAAACATTTATTCAGCTCTTTTGAATGCATTCATTGCATACACTATTCGATGATCTATTTTCTGCCTATTCGGGCCGAAACCGAATAGGCCGAAAATGCCATTTTTAGCCATTTTCTGCCGAATATTTTCTGCGGCCGAATATTCGGTGCATCACTAATCGTATTGTATAATGTATTGTTGCCGTATACTTTGAGTACACATCTCAGTAAAGGTCTTTGGCATAACATGAGCGAAGCCCACCTCCTCCACAAGGCCGTCACAGAGACACCACAGCGCATGCGTCTTAAGTCCCGGCGGCCCTTTGCCACACAGGCCCAGGAACTGCTCCGTACAACACCAGCCGACACCTCCAAGGCCTCCTGGGTGAAGGCAAGATGGAGGGACCAGTGGAAGGCAGCAGAACCATCCAGGCTTCACCACTACATCGAGGATCCCACAGATGTTCCTGGCCAGCAGCTCCCCCGCAAGGAGTGGACAACCCTCAACCGTCTGAGGACGGGTGTGGGACGCTTTGGTGCATCCATGCAGAAGTGGGGTCTCACAGACAGTGCCCACTGCGAATGTGGGGACCCATTACAGACTGTTGAACATGTACTGACCAGCTGCCCTATATACCGGCCACCGAATGGCGACCGTGGGCTAATCGACCTAGACAATGACACACTGGACTGGCTTGCTGCAACGGAGCTGAAGGTCTAAGAACATACGACAGAAGAAGAAGCATAACATCCACAAGCAGTTGTGTTTGAGCTATACAGTATAGTAGACTACATTGTACATTATTTTATTTTCTTCCCTTTTCACCCTTGCATGCAAACATGTCAATATATTCTAAAACATTAAAAAAAATATGTATTTGTGGGTATTTTCCTAATAGGAGAAGTAGGCCTATACATGTGTACTGTATTGTGCATGTTATACAAACTTGCTGCATCTATATAGTGCTTGTCAAATAGTATTACAGCAATCCCGGAAAGGTTCAGCTGTTTTACTACCAGATTGGGATGAGGATTGTATACAAATTACATTAGGCTTTGTTTTCTGTCCGGTTGGAACGCACTAAAACCACTTTTACAATACATTGTTATTGTCTTGTAAAGCCTCCGTTACACTGAGCTTCAGGATGGCCAATACAGATATGAATTCAATTCAATATATTATCACACATGTCATACTACGACTACTTCCCAGAGGAAATGCATGTATGTATAATTCAGTCTGACCAGAAGCAGGGATAAAGAAAACTCTGTTGAAAGACGTTTGGTTTCAGGTCAGCTTAAGAGACGCATTATTATAGAAGGCTACAGGCGTTCAGCCGTTCACTCAAAAAGACAGAACACAGAATGTAAGTACAGTACAGCTCCACATTACAGTACATAGGCCAGTCAATCTAAGGTTTGACCCAAAAGAAATTGCAATAGTAATAGTTCAAGGGTTTTTAATTATCCTTGGGCTCATCTAAATAACATAAAAAATAGTTGTTTTGAAAAATTGTGAATCATCATGGTAAATTCAGGGGATGATAGGGTACATTAAAAACCTATATAAGGCAAACATTTCAAATTTTAATTATGCTTTAAGTAACAGGTGACGTGGTTGTTATTCATCATTCTGAATCCATTCCAAGCATTAGTTTTGCACTAAAAACACTCCTTCGCCTAAAAACATAGCCATCGTCACAAAATAATAATAATAATAATAATAATAATAAAACTTTATTTGTATAGCACCTTTCATGACATGAAATGCAGCTCAAAGTGCTTTACAGAGCAATGGAGAATAAAAAAGAAAAGCAAGGCAACGACATTAAAAAACAAGCAGTAATGCAATACAGTGAGGACATGAATAACAAAAAATTAAAGATCAATTAAAAGCAATGTTGTAGAAGTGGGTCTTGAGCTGAGCTTTAAAAATGTCTACAGAGGCTGCCTGACGAAGGTACAGTGGGAGCTTGTCCCATGCCGTCGGCCCGTAGAAGCTAAAAGCTGCTTCCCCGTATTTTTTAGTTGCCATTTTTTTAGGCAAAGCAGTGGAAGACCTTAGGGGGGCGGTTTGGGACATATTTAGGCAGGCAGTCATGTAGGTAGGAAGGTGCGAGACCATTGAGAGCTTTATACACAAGTAAAATAATTTTAAAATCAATCCTAAAAACAACCGGAAGCCAGTGCAGTGAAGCCAACACTGTGATGAGGTTATTTGGGCAGGTGTGTTGTTGACCAAATTTAGCCCAAGGAGTGTTTTTCGTACAAAACTAATGCTTGGAATGGATTCAGAGTCAATAAAAAACCCACTATTGACACGTCACATGCTACTTAATTAAAGCATAATTACAATTAACTTTCAGCCACTGAATTGACCATGATCCACAATTTTTTATATGTTATTTGGATGACCCTAAGTACATAAAAAAACTTGAACGATTTTAGCTTATTGACTGGCTGCTCACTTTGTGCTCCGGCTCCATGCATAGATCGACTGAATACAGATATGAACGTAACCATGAATATTATTAATATCATATAATATTGTACATTACAGTAGTAATAGGCTTGGCTTGCTCAGCTCGCATTCTGAGCCGGCTGGCTTGCCAGAAAGGCTGGTTCTGTTGCTGCAAGGCAGGGCGGGGCAGACCGGGCCAGGCAGACAGAGAGCCAGGCCTCGAGAGAGGCCTGGCTGAGCTGACTGAGCAAGGCTGGCATGGCTGCAGTGGCTGACTGCAAGGGCTGATATGCTCTGGCTTGGCAGCCTGACTATCTACACTGGCTGACTGGCGGAGCTGACTGGCTGCGTTCGCTGACTGGGCAGGCTTGCTGGCTAGCTGGCTTGCTGGGCTCCCTGAGGGAAGCTTTGGGATGGATCTCTAGGGGCATCGGCTTGTGTTGAGCCTTCCAACGGCGTCTACCTTGATCTCCGTCCTAAGAAAGAAAGACAGAAAAAGAAAGACACACACAAACCCAACTATGCAGCTTCCACCTGAGGAACCGAGACGCGAAAAAAGAACTGAGCGTCACTTGGGATGGTCACAAACTCTCCAACCATACCCACCCCATGTATCTTGGAGTTACACTGGACAGGACACTCTTCTTCAAAAAACACCTGGAGAACACAAAAGCCACGGTCAACACCCACAATAACATCCTGTGAAAACTAGTGAACTCCAAGAGGGGCGCAGACCCACAAACGATCTGTGCAACTGCCATGGCCCTGTCTTTCTCTACAGCAGAGTATGCCTGCTCAAGCTGGAGCCGATCACGTCACACCAAATTGGTCGACACAGCCCTAAATGACACCTGTCGCATCAACACGGGATGCGTCAAGACAACACCTGTCCCGTGCCTTTATGCGCTAGCCGGCACCTCCCCCCGCACATCAGACGACTGTGTATCGCTCAAGATGAATGGAGAACACAGGAGATAGACAGTGAAGTTGGGAATGAACGAAGGAAAGTCTGGAATGAAATGATAGAGAACACCTCACAGTGTGGCTGTTTACATTCGAGGGTCGCCGGTCCTCTCGAACGGAACAGTTTAACGTCATGCCCAGGACGAAAAGATATAGAGAACACCAACATGACAAATAACAGCAGGAAGGCATGGGCCACAATCCACCGTCTTGGCAAAGACCACACCACCCATAATTCACAACGGTCACAGCAAACTCTATTGCATCACAACTGGTGTAGTTATTGGATGGAGCCCGCACACCACCAAAAAAAGAAAAACAACATACTATAGTATGCCCTCCGTGACCATGGACTTTAGCCTTTCGCTTTTCTGCGATTTAACCTATTTTCAAATCCTCAACAATGATGAAGAATCGCGCACTATAGCGTGCCACTTAATGACCTTGACCAATATCAATGACCTTGAGCAGTATAAATTACCTTCAATAAGGCTAGTAAATGACCTTGACCAGTATAAATGACCTTGACAAGTACAAATGACCTTGACCAGTAGAAATGACCTTCACCAGTAGAAATGACCGTGACCAGTATATGACTGTGACCAGTATAAATTACCTTCATGAGACTAGTAAATGACCTTGACCAGTATAAATGACCTTTATAAGACTAGTAAATGATCTTCCCCAGTATAAATGACCTTGACCAGTATGCGGTCCGTGACCATGGACTATAGCCTTTTTCTTTTCCTTGATTTTCACCTTTAAAAAATCCTCAACAATGATGAAGAATCGCGCACAATAGCGCGCCGCTCAATGACCTGAGACCATGGACCAATGAATGAAATACAACACATTGAGCAGGGCACTGCAGGGAGTTGAACCCCGTTCCGGTAAACCAGAAGTCCGACACCAGTGCCTTAGTTTTTGTGTTGTTGTTCATTTAAAGGTCCAGGTGTGCATACGCATGTGCGCCTGTGCGTGTGTAGGTGCATGTGTGCATGTGTGTGTGCACGCTTCACCACTGTTGGACCCCATGGGGATCAAGGACCTCAGGGAGCCACCCATAATTCACAACGGTCACAGCGAACTCTGTTGCATCACAACTGGTGGCCAACAGTCGTAACCAACACCGCCGCCGACCCAAAGGAGAATACAATCGCACAGTGGTATCAGACCAACCACAATCAGCCAGCTCTCAAACCAAACCCTTCGACCTAGAAGAACTCAAAACTGCAATGGGAAAGTTGAAACCCGGAAAAGCAGCAGGGATTGATGACATACTGGCAGAAATGATACAGCACCTGGAACCTAACGCAAAGACCTGGCTCGTGGGGATGCTGAACACATGCATGGCACAGAAAACCATCCCTTCTGTCTGGAGAAAGGCCAAAGTGGTTGCAATCCCCAAACCTGGCAAAGACCCATCATCCTCAAAGAGCTACCGACCCATTTCCCTCCTCTGCATCACCTACAAGAGAGGCTGCTACTCCAACGCCTCATACCACTCATAGACACCAAGCTGACTAAAGACCAAGGTGGTTTCCGTCCCGTCCTGTGCTGGACAGAGCTCAACCTCACCCAACACATTGAGGATGGGTTTGAGGGAAAACAAATAACTGGAGCAGCAACTGGAGGGCGAAGCAAGCACGCAGGCAGCTTGTGCCTGCCTGCGTGCCTGCCTGCCTTCCTGCCTGCCTTCCTCATGTGGAAGCTGCATAGTTGACTTTGTGTGTGTCTTTCTTTTTCTGTCTGTCTTTCTTAGGATGAAGATCAAGGTAGACGCCGTTGGAAGGCTCAACACAAGCCGATGCCCCTAGAGATCCATCCCAAAGCTTCCCTCAGGGAGTCCAGCAAGCCAGCTAGCCAGCAAGCCCGCCCAGTCAGCCAACGCAGCCAGCCAGCTCCGCCAGTCAGCCAGTGTAGAAAGTCAGGCTGACAAGCCAGAGCATATCAGCCCTTGCAGTCCGCCATTGCAGCCATACCAGCCTTGCTCAGTCAGCTCAGCCAGGCCTCTCTCGAGGCCTGGCTCTCTGTCTGCCTGGCCCGGTCTGCCCTGCCCTGCCTTGCAGCAACAGAACCAGCCTTGCTAGCAAGCCAGCCAGCTCAGAATACGAGCTCAGCAAGCCAGCGCAGCTGGCAAGCACGCAGTTAGTCTTAACCAGTTTCAGACAGGCAGGCCAAGGCAGACAGACAGGAAGACCGAGGCGCCTAGGCAGGCAGACAGGCCAGGAAGGCAACAAAGTGCAGGCAGGGGGACTATCCGGCCTAAGGCTGCGCTGCAAGGGTTGGAGCCTGGCCAGCTCCTGCTGATCTCCGCTGAGTGGCTGTGGCTGCACAGTAAGGCTGCAGTAACCTAGTCTGGGCTTGTTGCTGCACTGGCTTGCTCAGCTCGCATTCTGAGCCGGCTGGCTTGCCAGAAAGGCTGGTTCTATTGCTGCAAGGCAGGGCGGGGCAGACCGGGCCAGGCAGACAGAGAGCCAGGCCTCGAGAGAGGCCTGGCTGAGCTGACTGAGCAAGGCTGGCATGGCTGCAGTGGCTGACTGCAAGGGCTGATATGCTCTGGCTTGGCAGCCTGACTATCTACACTGGCTGACTGGCGGAGCTGACTGGCTGCGTTCGCTGACTGGGCAGGCTTGCTGGCTAGCTGGCTTGCTGGGCTCCCTGAGGGAAGCTTTGGGATGGATCTCTAGGGGCATCGGCTTGTGTTGAGCCTTCCAACGGCGTCTACCTTGATCTCCGTCCTAAGAAAGAAAGACAGAAAAAGAAAGACACACACAAACCCAACTATGCAGCTTCCACCTGAGGAACCGAGACGCGAAAAAAGAACTGAGCGTCACTTGGGATGGTCCCAAACTCTCCAACCATACCCACCCCATGTATCTTGGAGTTACACTGGACAGGACACTCTTCTTCAAAAAACACCTGGAGAACACAAAAGCCACGGTCAACACCCACAATAACATCCTGTGAAAACTAGTGAACTCCAAGAGGGGCGCAGACCCACAAACGATCTGTGCAACTGCCATGGCCCTGTCTTTCTCTACAGCAGAGTATGCCTGCTCAAGCTGGAGCCGATCACGTCACACCAAATTGGTCGACACAGCCCTAAATGACACCTGTCGCATCAACACGGGATGCGTCAAGACAACACCTGTCCCGTGCCTTTATGCGCTAGCCGGCACCTCCCCCCGCACATCAGACGACTGTGTATCGCTCAAGATGAATGGAGAACACAGGAGATAGACAGTGAAGTTGGGAATGAACGAAGGAAAGTCTGGAATGAAATGATAGAGAACACCTCACACACACATAGTTTCCTTTTGTGGCTGTTTACATTCGAGGGTCGCCGGTCCTCTCGAACGGAACAGTTTAACGTCATGCCCAGGACGAAAAGATATAGAGAACACCAACATGACAAATAACAGCAGGAAGGCATGGGCCACAATCCACCGTCTTGGCAAAGACCACACCACCCATAATTCACAACGGTCACAGCAAACTCTATTGCATCACAACTGGTGTAGTTATTGGATGGAGCCCGCACACCACCAAAAAAAGAAAAACAACATACTATAGTATGCCCTCCGTGACCATGGACTTTAGCCTTTCGCTTTTCTGCGATTTAACCTATTTTCAAATCCTCAACAATGATGAAGAATCGCGCACTATAGCGTGCCACTTAATGACCTTGACCAATATCAATGACCTTGAGCAGTATAAATTACCTTCAATAAGGCTAGTAAATGACCTTGACCAGTATAAATGACCTTGACAAGTACAAATGACCTTGACCAGTAGAAATGACCTTCACCAGTAGAAATGACCGTGACCAGTATATGACTGTGACCAGTATAAATTACCTTCATGAGACTAGTAAATTACCTTGACCAGTATAAATGACCTTTATAAGACTAGTAAATGATCTTCCCCAGTATAAATGACCTTGACCAGTATGCGGTCCGTGACCATGGACTATAGCCTTTTGCTTTTCCTTGATTTTCACCTTTAAAAAATCTTCAACAATGATGAAGAATCGCGCACAATAGCGCGCCGCTCAATGACCTGAGACCATGGACCAATGAATGAAATACAACACATTGAGCAGGGCACTGCAGGGAGTTGAACCCCGTTCCGGTAAACCAGAAGTCCGACACCAGTGCCTTAGTTTTTGTGTTGTTGTTCATTTAAAGGTCCAGGTGTGCATACGCATGTGCGCCTGTGCGTGTGTAGGTGCATGTGTGCATGTGTGTGTGCACGCTTCACCACTGTTGGACCCCATGGGGATCAAGGACCTCAGGGAGCCACCCATAATTAACAACGGTCACAGCGAACTCTGTTGCATCACAACTGGTGGCCAACAGTCGTAACCAACACCGCCGCCGACCCAAAGGAGAATACAATCGCACAGTGGTATCAGACCAACCACAATCAGCCAGCTCTCAAACCAAACCCTTCGACCTAGAAGAACTCAAAACTGCAATGGGAAAGTTGAAACCCGGAAAAGCAGCAGGGATTGATGACATACTGGCAGAAATTATACAGCACCTGGAACCTAACGCAAAGACCTGGCTCGTGGGGATGCTGAACACATGCATGGCACAGAAAACCATCCCTTCTGTCTGGAGAAAGGCCAAAGTGGTTGCAATCCCCAAACCTGGCAAAGACCCATCATCCTCAAAGAGCTACCGACCCATTTCCCTCCTCTGCATCACCTACAAGAGAGGCTGCTACTCCAACGCCTCATACCACTCATAGACACCAAGCTGACTAAAGACCAAGGTGGTTTCCGTCCCGTCCTGTGCTGGACAGAGCTCAACCTCACCCAACACATTGAGGATGGGTTTGAGGGAAAACAAATAACTGGAGCAGCAACTGGAGGGCGAAGCAAGCACGCAGGCAGCTTGTGCCTGCCTGCGTGCCTGCCTGCCTTCCTGCCTGCCTTCCTCATGTGGAAGCTGCATAGTTGACTTTGTGTGTGTCTTTCTTTTTCTGTCTGTCTTTCTTAGGATGAAGATCAAGGTAGACGCCGTTGGAAGGCTCAACACAAGCCGATGCCCCTAGAGATCCATCCCAAAGCTTCCCTCAGGGAGTCCAGCAAGCCAGCTAGCCAGCAAGCCCGCCCAGTCAGCCAACGCAGCCAGCCAGCTCCGCCAGTCAGCCAGTGTAGAAAGTCAGGCTGACAAGCCAGAGCATATCAGCCCTTGCAGTCCGCCATTGCAGCCATACCAGCCTTGCTCAGTCAGCTCAGCCAGGCCTCTCTCGAGGCCTGGCTCTCTGTCTGCCTGGCCCGGTCTGCCCTGCCCTGCCTTGCAGCAACAGAACCAGCCTTGCTAGCAAGCCAGCCAGCTCAGAATACGAGCTCAGCAAGCCAGCGCAGCTGGCAAGCACGCAGTTAGTCTTAACCAGTTTCAGACAGGCAGGCCAAGGCAGACAGACAGGAAGACCGAGGCGCCTAGGCAGGCAGACAGGCCAGGAAGGCAACAAAGTGCAGGCAGGGGGACTATCCGGCCTAAGGCTGCGCTGCAAGGGTTGGAGCCTGGCCAGCTCCTGCTGATCTCCGCTGAGTGGCTGTGGCTGCACAGTAAGGCTGCAGTAACCTAGTCTGGGCTTGTTGCTGCACTGGCTTGCTCAGCTCGCATTCTGAGCCGGCTGGCTTGCCAGAAAGGCTGGTTCTGTTGCTGCAAGGCAGGGCGGGGCAGACCGGGCCAGGCAGACAGAGAGCCAGGCCTCGAGAGAGGCCTGGCTGAGCTGACTGAGCAAGGCTGGCATGGCTGCAGTGGCTGACTGCAAGGGCTGATATGCTCTGGCTTGGCAGCCTGACTATCTACACTGGCTGACTGGCGGAGCTGACTGGCTGCGTTCGCTGACTGGGCAGGCTTGCTGGCTAGCTGGCTTGCTGGGCTCCCTGAGGGAAGCTTTGGGATGGATCTCTAGGGGCATCGGCTTGTGTTGAGCCTTCCAACGGCGTCTACCTTGATCTCCGTCCTAAGAAAGAAAGACAGAAAAAGAAAGACACACACAAACCCAACTATGCAGCTTCCACCTGAGGAACCGAGACGCGAAAAAAGAACTGAGCGTCACTTGGGATGGTCACAAACTCTCCAACCATACCCACCCCATGTATCTTGGAGTTACACTGGACAGGACACTCTTCTTCAAAAAACACCTGGAGAACACAAAAGCCACGGTCAACACCCACAATAACATCCTGTGAAAACTAGTGAACTCCAAGAGGGGCGCAGACCCACAAACGATCTGTGCAACTGCCATGGCCCTGTCTTTCTCTACAGCAGAGTATGCCTGCTCAAGCTGGAGCCGATCACGTCACACCAAATTGGTCGACACAGCCCTAAATGACACCTGTCGCATCAACACGGGATGCGTCAAGACAACACCTGTCCCGTGCCTTTATGCGCTAGCCGGCACCTCCCCCCGCACATCAGACGACTGTGTATCGCTCAAGATGAATGGAGAACACAGGAGATAGACAGTGAAGTTGGGAATGAACGAAGGAAAGTCTGGAATGAAATGATAGAGAACACCTCACACACACATAGTTTCCTTTTGTGGCTGTTTACATTCGAGGGTCGCCGGTCCTCTCGAACGGAACAGTTTAACGTCATGCCCAGGACGAAAAGATATAGAGAACACCAACATGACAAATAACAGCAGGAAGGCATGGGCCACAATCCACCGTCTTGGCAAAGACCACACCACCCATAATTCACAACGGTCACAGCAAACTCTATTGCATCACAACTGGTGTAGTTATTGGATGGAGCCCGCACACCACCAAAAAAAGAAAAACAACATACTATAGTATGCCCTCCGTGACCATGGACTTTAGCCTTTCGCTTTTCTGCGATTTAACCTATTTTCAAATCCTCAACAATGATGAAGAATCACGCACTATAGCGTGCCACTTAATGACCTTGACCAATATCAATGACCTTGAGCAGTATAAATTACCTTCAATAAGGCTAGTAAATGACCTTGACCAGTATAAATGACCTTGACAAGTACAAATGACCTTGACCAGTATAAATGACCTTCACCAGTAGAAATGACCGTGACCAGTATATGACTGTGACCAGTATAAATTACCTTCATGAGACTAGTAAATGACCTTGACCAGTATAAATGACCTTTATAAGACTAGTAAATGATCTTCCCCAGTAAAAATGACCTTGACCAGTATGCGGTCCGTGACCATGGACTATAGCCTTTTTCTTTTCCTTGATTTTCACCTTTAAAAAATCCTCAACAATGATGAAGAATCGCGCACAATAGCGCGCCGCTCAATGACCTGAGACCATGGACCAATGAATGAAATACAACACATTGAGCAGGGCACTGCAGGGAGTTGAACCCCGTTCCGGTAAACCAGAAGTCCGACACCAGTGCCTTCGTTTTTGTGTTGTTGTTCATTTAAAGGTCCAGGTGTGCATACGCATGTGCGCCTGTGCGTGTGTAGGTGCATGTGTGTGTGTACGCTTCACCACTGTTGGACCCCATGGGGATCAAGGACCTCAGGGAGCCACCCATAATTCACAACGGTCACAGCGAACTCTGTTGCATCACAACTGGTGGCCAACAGTCGTAACCAACACCGCCGCCGACCCAAAGGAGAATACAATCGCACAGTGGTATCAGACCAACCACAATCAGCCAGCTCTCAAACCAAACCCTTCGACCTAGAAGAACTCAAAACTGCAATGGGAAAGTTGAAACCCGGAAAAGCAGCAGGGATTGATGACATACTGGCAGAAATGATACAGCACCTGGAACCTAACGCAAAGACCTGGCTCGTGGGGATGCTGAACACATGCATGGCACAGAGAAACCATCCCTTCTGTCTGGAGAAAGGCCAAAGTGGTTGCAATCCCCAAACCTGGCAAAGACCCATCATCCTCAAAGAGCTACCGACCCATTTCCCTCCTCTGCATCACCTACAAGAGAGGCTGCTACTCCAACGCCTCATACCACTCATAGACACCAAGCTGACTAAAGACCAAGGTGGTTTCCGTCCCGTCCTGTGCTGGACAGAGCTCAACCTCACCCAACACATTGAGGATGGGTTTGAGGGAAAACAAATAACTGGAGCAGCAACTGGAGGGCGAAGCAAGCACGCAGGCAGCTTGTGCCTGCCTGCGTGCCTGCCTGCCTTCCTGCCTGCCTTCCTCATGTGGAAGCTGCATAGTTGACTTTGTGTGTGTCTTTCTTTTTCTGTCTGTCTTTCTTAGGATGAAGATCAAGGTAGACGCCGTTGGAAGGCTCAACACAAGCCGATGCGCCTAGAGATCCATCCCAAAGCTTCCCTCAGGGAGTCCAGCAAGCCAGCTAGCCAGCAAGCCCGCCCAGTCAGCCAACGCAGCCAGCCAGCTCCGCCAGCTCCGCCAGTGTAGAAAGTCAGGCTGACAAGCCAGAGCATATCAGCAATTGCAGTCCGCCATTGCAGCCATACCAGCCTTGCTCAGTCAGCTCAGCCAGGCCTCTCTCGAGGCCTGGCTCTCTGTCTGCCTGGCCCGGTCTGCCCTGCCCTGCCTTGCAGCAACAGAACCAGCCTTGCTAGCAAGCCAGCCAGCTCAGAATACGAGCTCAGCAAGCCAGCGCAGCTGGCAAGCACGCAGTTAGTCTTAACCAGTTTCAGACAGGCAGGCCAAGGCAGACAGACAGGAAGACCGAGGCGCCTAGGCAGGCAGACAGGCCAGGAAGGCAACAAAGTGCAGGCAGGGGGACTATCCGGCCTAAGGCTGCGCTGCAAGGGTTGGAGCCTGGCCAGCTCCTGCTGATCTCCGCTGAGTGGCTGTGGCTGCACAGTAAGGCTGCAGTAACCTAGTCTGGGCTTGTTGCTGCACTGGCTTGCTCAGCTCGCATTCTGAGCTGGCTGGCTTGCCAGAAAGGCTGGTTCTGTTGCTGCAAGGCAGGGCGGGGCAGACCGGGCCAGGCAGACAGAGAGCCAGGCCTCGAGAGAGGCCTGGCTGAGCTGACTGAGCAAGGCTGGCATGGCTGCAGTGGCTGACTGCAAGGGCTGATATGCTCTGGCTTGGCAGCCTGACTATCTACACTGGCTGACTGGCGGAGCTGACTGGCTGCGTTCGCTGACTGGGCAGGCTTGCTGGCTAGCTGGCTTGCTGGGCTCCCTGAGGGAAGCTTTGGGATGGATCTCTAGGGGCATCGGCTTGTGTTGAGCCTTCCAACGGCGTCTACCTTGATCTCCGTCCTAAGAAAGAAAGACAGAAAAAGAAAGACACACACAAACCCAACTATGCAGCTTCCACCTGAGGAACCGAGACGCGAAAAAAGAACTGAGCGTCACTTGGGATGGTCACAAACTCTCCAACCATACCCACCCCATGTATCTTGGAGTTACACTGGACAGGACACTCTTCTTCAAAAAACACCTGGAGAACACAAAAGCCACGGTCAACACCCACAATAACATCCTGTGAAAACTAGTGAACTCCAAGAGGGGCGCAGACCCACAAACAATCTGTGCAACTGGAATGGGAAAGTTGAAACCCGGAAAAGCAGCAGGGATTGATGACATACTGGCAGAAATTATACAGCACCTGGAACCTAACGCAAACACCTGGCTCGTGGGGATGCTGAATACATGCATGGCACAGAAAACCATCCCTTCTGTCTGGAGAAAGGCCAAAGTGGTTGCAATCCCCAAACCTGGCAAAGACCCATCATCCCCAAAGAGCTACCGACCCATTTCCCTCCTCTGCATCACCTACAAGAGAGGCTGCTACTCCTGTTTACATTCGAGGGTCGCCGGTCCTCTCGAACGGAACAGTTTAACGTCATGCCCAGGACGAAAATATATAGAGAACACCAACATGACAAATAACAGCAGGAAGGCATGAGCCACAATCCACCGTCTTGGCAAAGACCACACCACCCATAATTCACAACGGTCACAGCAAACTCTGTTGCATCACAACTGGTGTAGGTATTGGATGGAGCCCGCACATCACAGGTATAAAAAAAACGTTCTGTATTGAAATACTGACAACGTTTCGATCTATTTGATCTTCATCAGGTCATGTGTACACAAAACATACACTTTTATACTAAGGGGGTGCCCCCATCAACCAATCAAAACACCACATTTTGGTGCCCCTCCCATCACTGCAGGTGTGACACGTCAACCCTGAGTGAGTAGGTGGGGACCCAGACATATTGATGTAAATATAGTCTGTTCAGAAATGTTAGTGCCTCTCATAGAGCTTGTAGGTGATGCAGAGGAAGGAAATGGGTCGGTAGCTCTTCGGGGATAATGGGTCTTTGCCAGGTTTGGGGATTGCAACCACTTTGGCCTTTCTCCAGACAGAAGGGATGGTTTTCTGTGCCATGCACGTGTTCAGCATCCCCACAAGCCAGGTCTTTGCGCTAGGTCCCAGGTGCTGTATCATTTCTTCCAGCATGTCATCAATCCCTGCTGCTTTTCCGGGTTTCAACTTTCCCATTGCAGTTTCAAGTTCTTCTAGGTCGAAGGGTTTGGTTTGAGGACTGGCTGATTGTGGTTGGTCTGATACCACTGTGCGATGGTATTCTATGTGGGTCGGTGGCGGTGTTGGTTACGACTGTTGGCCACCAGTTGTGACCAAGACCGCCAACGACCCACAGGAGAATACCATCACACAGTGGTATCAGACCAACCTCAATCAGCCAGCCCTCAAAACAAACCCTTCGACCTAGAAGAACTCGAAACTGCAATGGGAAAGTTGAAACCCGGAAAAGCAGCAGGGATTGATGACATACTGGCAGAAATGATACAGCACCTGGGACCTAACGCAAAGACCTGGCTCGTGGGGATACTGAATACATGCATGGCACAGAAAACCATCCCTTCTGTCTGGAGAAAGGCCAAAGTGGTTGCAATCCCCAAACCTGGCAAAGACCCATCATCCTCAAAGAGCTACCGACACATTTCCCTCCTCTGCATCACCTACAAGAGAGGCTGCTACTCCAACGCCTCATACCACTCATAGACACCAAGCTGACTAAAGACCAAGCTGGTTTCCGTCCAGGCCGCTCCTGTGCTGGACAGAGCTCAACCTCACCCAACACATTGAGGATGGGTTTGAGGGAAAACAAATAACTGGAGCAGCATTCAGAGATCTCTCTGCTGCCTACGACACTGTCCAACACCGCACAATGGTCAGGAAAGGCCTCCTCAACAACAGGCGCTTCTATGTCCAGTTAAATGACCAGAGGAGTAAATGGAAAGCCCAAAAGAACGGCCTACCACAAGGTAGCCTGCTCGCCCCCTCCTTTTCAATATCTACACAAACGACCAGCCACTACCCAAAGTAGTAGTACTGGAATGAAATTATAGAGAACACCTCACACACACACATAGTTTCCTTTCGTGGCTGTTTACATTCGAGGGTCGCCGGTCCTCTCGAACGGAACAGTTTAACGTCATGCCCAGGACGAAAAGATATAGAGAACACCAACATGACAAATAACAGCAGGAAGGCATGGGCCACAATCCACCGTCTTGGCAAAGACCACACCACCCATAATTCACAACGGTCACAGCAAACTCTGTTGCATCACAACTGGTGTAGGTATTGGATGGAGCCTGCACATCACAGGTATAAAAAAAACGTTTTGTATTGAAATAATGACAACGTTTCGATCTATTTGATCTTCATCAGGTCATGTGTACACAAAACATACACTTTTATACTAAGGGAGTGCCCCCATCAACCAATCAAAACACCACATTTTGGTGCCCCTCCCATCACTGCAGGTGTTACACGTCAACCCTGAGTGAGTAGGTGAGGACCCAGACATATTGATGTAAATATAGTCTGTTCAGAAATGTTAGTGCCTCTCATAGGGCTTGTAGGTGATGCAGAGGAAGGAAATGGGTCGGTAGCTCTTCGGGGATAATGGGTCTTTGCCAGGTTTAGGGATTGCAACCACTTTGGCCTTTTTCCAGACAGAAGGGATGGTTTTCTGTGCCATGCACGTTTTCAGCATCCCCACAAGCCAGGTCTTTGCGCTAGGTCCCAGGTGCTGTATCATTTCTTCCAGCATGTCATCAATCCCTGCTGCTTTTCCGGGTTTCAACTTTCCCATTGCAGTTTCAAGTTCTTCTAGGTCGAAGGGTTTGGTTTGAGGACTGGCTGATTGTGGTTGGTCTGATACCACTGTGCGATGGTATTCTATGTGGGTCGGTGGCGGTGTTGGTTACGACTGTTGGCCACCAGTTGTGACCAACACCGCCACCGACCCACAGGAGAATACCATCGCACAGTGGTATCAGACCAACCTCAATCAGCCAGCCCTCAAACCAAACCCTTCGACCTAGAAGAACTCGAAACTGCAATGGGAAAGTTGAAACCCGGAAAAGCAGCAGGGATTGATGACATACTGGCAGAAATGATACAGCACCTGGGACCTAACGTAAAGACCTGGCTCGTGGGGATGCTGAATACATGCATGGCACAGAAAACCATCCCTTCTGTCTGGAAAAAGGCCAAAGTGGTTGCAATCCCTAAACCTGGCAAAGACCCATCATCCTCAAAGAGCTACCGACCCATTTCCCTCCTCTGCATAACCTACAAGAGGCTGCTACTCCAACGCCTCATGCCACTCATAGACACCAAGCTGACTAAAGACCAAGCTGGTTTCTGTCCCGGCCGCTCCTGTGCTGGACAGAGCTCAACCTCACCCAACACATTGAGGATGTGTTGGGCAAGGTAGCCTGCTCGCCCCCTCCTTTTCAATATCTACACAAACGTCCAGCCACTACCCAAAGTAGTAGTACTGGAATGAAATGATAGAGAACACCTCACACACACAGTTTCCTTTCGTGGCTGTTTACATTCGAGGGTCGCCGGTCCTCTCGAACGGAACAGTTTAACGTCATGCCCAGGACGAAAAGATATAGAGAACACCAACATGACAAATAACAGCAGGAAGGCATGGGCCACAATCCACCGTCTTGGGGAAAAAAAATAGCTGATCAATAAGCCCCAAACGCGTTTTGAGCTTGTACATCGGCTATTTTTGCTACAACAGTAATATGCAACGTGGCCCTCTGGAGTGAGAGTGGAAATATAGTCTCTATCGTCAAAGTTGCCCACCCCCATTCTAAACACTACAACATGCAGAGGAGAAGTCATAACAGAACCATCTAAACACTACAACATGCAGAGGAGAAGTCATAACAGAACCATCTAAACACTACAACATGCAGAGGAGAAGTCATAACAGAACCATCTAAACACTACAGCATGCAGAGGAGAAGTCATAACAGAACCATCTAAACACTACAGCATGCAGAGGAGAAGTCATAACAGAACCATCTTAAACACTACAACATGCAGAGGAGAAGTCATAACAGAACCATCTAAACACTACAGCATGCAGAGGAGAAGTCATAACAGAACCATCTAAACACTACAGCATGCAGAGGAGAAGTCATAACAGAACCATCTTAAACACTACAACATGCAGAGGAGAAGTCATAACAGAACCATCTAAACACTACAACATGCAGAGGAGAAGTCATAACAGAACCATCTAAACACTACAACATGCAGAGGAGAAGTCATAACAGAACCATCTAAATACTACAGCATGTAGAGGAGAAGTCATAACAGAACCATCTAAATACTACAGCATGCAGAGGAGAAGTCATAACAGAACCATCTAAACACTACAACATGCAGAGGAGAAGTCATAACAGAACCATCTAAATACTACAGCATGCAGAGGAGAAGTCATAACAGAACCATCTAAACACTACAGCATGCAGAGGAGAAGTCATAACAGAACCATCTTAAACACTACAACATGCAGAGGAGAAGTCATAACAGAACCATCTAAACACTACAACATGCAGAGGAGAAGTCATAACAGAACCATCTAAACACTACAACATGCAGAGGAGAAGTCATAACAGAACCATCTAAATACTACAGCATGTAGAGGAGAAGTCATAACAGAACCATCTAAATACTACAGCATGCAGAGGAGAAGTCATAACAGAACCATCTAAACACTACAACATGCAGAGGAGAAGTCATAACAGAACCATCTAAATACTACAGCATGCAGAGGAGAAGTCATAAGAGAACCATCTAAATACTACAACATGCAGAGGGGAAGTCATAACAGAACCATCTAAACACTACAGCATGCAGAGGGGAAGTCATAACAGAACCATCTAAACACTACAACATGCAGAGGAGAAGTCATAACAGAACCATCTAAATACTACAGCATGTAGAGGAGAAGTCATAACAGAACCATCTAAATACTACAGCATGCAGAGGAGAAGTCATAACAGAACCATCTAAACACTACAACATGCAGAGGAGAAGTCATAACAGAACCATCTAAATACTACAGCATGCAGAGGAGAAGTCATAAGAGAACCATCTAAATACTACAACATGCAGAGGGGAAGTCATAACAGAACCATCTAAACACTACAGCATGCAGAGGGGAAGTCATAACAGAACCATCTAAACACTACAACATGCAGAGGAGAAGTCATAACAGAACCATCTAAATACTACAACATGCAGTCATAACAGAACCATCTAAATTCTAAACACTACAGCATGCAGTCATAACAGAACCATCTAAACACTACTCTGTTCACCTCTAGTCAATTATTTATTCAGCCACGGACCACCATTTGAGGCCATTTAGCCTCTCAGACCCATTTGAGCCACTGACCACCATTGTGAGCATAGAGTATATTATGAATAGAGTAGAGAAGGCACCCAGAGGAAACCCTGAGGCGAAATGGACATAGTGGCCGAATGAAGGTATTGCAGCCTGGCCCCAAACACATGAACGCGCTGGTCCGTTGACTATCATTGTGCACGTTCACGACGGCAGCACGCTAGCTAGCCATAAAGTTAAGTAGCTAGCTAACGAACTAGCGTGCATCCCAGAATGCTCTGTTCCTACTGTGTTGTGTTCATATATGTTACTACCACTTTATAAAACTAAGATCCAGTAGCCTAATGGTTTAGTCGATGGCATGTGAACATCCGGGCCCGGGTTCACTTCCCAGTCGATGACCGAGTTTCTTTTCTTCTTAACAACAACTGTTTGTTTGCATCAAGTCGAGGTCCTTTATTCATTCGGTATCTGAGCCACGGGACCACCATTTTTAGGCTCAAATACTGAATGAATAATGGACCTCGACGAGAAAAGCTAAAACAATTGTGTTAGTTTGGTAAGAAATGAAGCTAAACTCTCAGTCCTCGATGGGGACTCGAACCCGGGCCCTGTTGTCTACTAGGCGCCTGTTGCAAGTATGTGTATAACAGATACCCAGGATAGATGTGCTGTGCTCAGTGCCTTTAATTATAATAAAGCCGGTAGCATACATAACAGCATTGCAATGTCAACAACAGCTTCATGACTAAGCGAGGTAATAATGCTAGAGAGGTAGTAACATCCGGGAACCACAGGGTGGGGCCGTAGCCTAGCTAGAGCACCCTGTAACATCTCCCTTCCTTTAGTAAAGTAACAATACTGCATCTCAGTATAACACCACAACAACACAGTAACAAATAATAACTTTTCTCTACATACTTATTTTCTTTTCCTTTTTTTTTTTTTTTTTTTTTTTTTTCCACAGCGTTCTTGTCATGTCCCTCTGTACACAGTCCCTGTGTGAGTGACTGACTGTGCGTGTGTGTGTGTGTGTGTGTGTGTGTGTGTGTGTGTGTGTGTGCGTGCATGTATGTGTGTGTGTGTGTGTGTGTGTGTGTGTGTGTGTGTGTGTGAGAGTCACAGTTCACGTGACCTAAAGGTCAAGTCTATCTGGAGGCCTAATCAGCCTCCCACTCCGGGAGAAGGCCCGGCCCTGCGACTCACCGCACGGTGCGTTCCCAGCCTGCGGGGAAGAAGACGACGGCCTCGGGGCTGATGGCTTTGGAGACTTTGAAGGGCTGCTAACGATCTCTCTGGTGCATCCCCCGCTCGCAGGCTGCTCCAGGGCCACTTCCGGACGAACTGATGGCTGGAGCGCGACCCCCTCCGCTGGTCGGAGATCGATCCTGTTGCGCCGGAATGTGGTCCCCTCCACGTCGACCAGATAGGATCGGAGCCCCAGCTGCTGCAGACACACCCCTCTCCTCCATCTGCCCGTCCTGTCTCCCGGGAGCGGCTTCATCCTCACAGGCTGGCCGACGTTCAGCTCCGGCAGGTCCCTGGCGGATCTGTCATATGACAGCTTCGCTGCTTGATGTTTCACCCTTAGCTTGTCAGTAATCCCTGTGACGACCTGAGGTGTCAGTAGCTGGTCGGCCACAGGGAGAAAGGTTCTCAGTCTCCGTGACATAAGCCGCTGTGCTGGGCTGCTATTCATACCCTCCGTGGGCGTGCTCCTCCAGTGTAAAATGGCCTTCCAGGGGTCCTCCTTGGCACGGTCTGCCTTTCTGCAGAGGCTCTTTACAATCTTTACAGCTGACTCCGCCTTGCCATTGGCCTTCGGGTGTCTCGGCGAGGACATGACATGCTCGAAACCCCACTCCCTCGAAAACGCCCGGAACTCTCCACCGGCAAACTGGCCGCCACCATCAGAAATGGCCCTGTCAGGGACACCATAGCGGGCAAACAGCGCCTTGCACCGGCGGATGGTGGTGTCCGCAGACAGGTCAGGGAGCAGGTCAAACTCCCAAAAGTCAGAATAGTGGTCGACAATGAGCAGGAAGTGCTGTGCTGCATAACTGTACAAGTCCATGCTCACCAGCTGCCATGGACGTGTGGGGAGCGGGTGTGACATCATAGTCTCTTTCTGCTGCTCGTGCGCATATTCATTGCACACAGAGCACTGCTGCACAAAGTCTTTAACCTCCGCTTGCATTCCTGCCCAGTACAGAGTGTCGCGGGCCTGTCTGTAGCATGCCTCGGCCCCGACATGGTTGTAGTGAATCCGTCGTAACATTTCAGGACGCATAGACCTGGGGATGATGATGCGCTGGCTCCTGAAGAGCACGCCGTCTTGCGCACTTATCTCATCCCTAATGCCCCAGTAGTCCCTGACGGCCACAGGGGCCTCCTCCTTGTGTTCTGGCCATCCCTCCAGCACGACTGACTTGAGTGTTTGGAGACACACATCCTCCTCCGTGTGTTTACGAATCTGTGCCAGGCGTTGGCTGCTGACGTTCAGATAATCCGCCTGCTGAATGGTCGCCGTGTCGCTCTGCTCCTGCTGCATGCTGCAGACCATCTGGCGCCGGTACAGCGTGTCAGTCCTCCGTGGTGGGGTGGTGGCCCTGCTGAGTGTGTCACTGATGTACATCTCAGGGCCCGGCTTGTATACCACCACAAGGCAGTAGTTCTGAAGCGTGAGGAGCATGCTCTGAAGGCGCTTCGGCGCACTGAGGAGAGGCTTACTGAAGATCGAGACCAGCGGGCGGTGGTCGGTCTCTGCAGTCACATCGCCCCTCCCATACAGGTAGTAGTGGAAGCGTTGGCAGGCAAACACGATGCTCAGGCATTCTTTTTCAATCTGCGCGTAGTTTTGCTCCGTTTGCGTCAATGCCCGGGAGGCGAACGCGACAGGCTGCCCCTCCTGAAACAGGCAACATCCCAGACCTGCTTGACTGGAGTCACTCTGAATAGTGACCGGCTTGTTGACGTCATAGTATCTGAGGACTGGCACCGCCGTGACCAGTGCCTTGATTTCCTTCATGGCGGTGTCATGCTTCGGCAGCCAGTGCCATGGCACGTCTTTGTCCAGCAGTCTCCTCAGTGGCTCACATACCTCCGACAAGCGAGGCATGAACCTGGACAGATAATTCACAAACCCGACACACCGCTGGACCGCTTTTGCATCTGTAGGATTCGGCATGTCCAAAACCGCTCTGACCTTGTCAGGGTCAGCCTTGAGGCCCTCCGCCGACAGTATGTGGCCGTGGAAGCGGACCTCCTTCACTCGAAACTGCAGCTTTTTCAGGCCCAGCCTCAGCTTCACTTCTCTGCATCGGTCCATCAGAGCGACAAGGTTTGTGTCATGGTCGTCATTGGCCTCATCCTCTGTGTCCCCACAGCCGACTATGAGGATATCATCAGCGATGGGCTCAATGCCCCTCAGGCCAGCCAGCAGTTCATGTTGCTTCCTTTGGTACAGCTCCGGAGCAACTGACACACCGAAAGGGAGTTTCAGCCAACGTTTTCTGCCCCACGGTGTCCAGAATGTCGTCATCAGGCTGCTCTCCTCATCCAAGCGGCACTGCAGAAACGCATCACGTGCATCCACCAGGGTGAATATACGTGCCTTTGGTAGCTTATACAGCACGTCATCCAAGGTGGGCATAATATAATGGGACCGTCTCAAAGCTCGGTTGAGAGGCTTCGGGTCGATGCAGAGTCTCAATTTGTCTGGCTTCTTTACTATGACTAGGTTGCTGATCCAGTCTGTGGGTTGAGTAACTGTGGTCAAGTGCCCATCCTCCTCATAACGATCGAGCTGCGCTTTAACAGCCGCCTTGAGAGCCACTGGAACGTTCCTAGGAGCACACTGCACCGGGGCCACAGTGCTGTCCAGCTCAAAGTGAATGTCACCGGGCAGAGACTCAACAGGGCTATTGAACACGTCGTGGTAGGTGTTAATAAGACGCTCCTTGGTCAGGTCACCCTTCCTGCAGTGCTCCACCTTGTTCAACTCCTCGGGAATGGTGAAACGTATTAGACCAAGTCTCTCACATGTCTCTCCCGAAAGTAAGGGCCTCTGGCCGGTATGCACAATTTCAAAGTCCAGCCTGTGTGTCTTGCCCCTAATAATGCATTGCGTGCTGTACACACCCAACGAGCTCATCCACTCACTGTTGTAGAGTTTCAATCTTGTGAGACTCTTCTGAAGAGGCGTACGAGGCGCCAGCCTCATCTTATCCTTGATGCTCATCACATTGCAAGTGGCTCCAGAGTCGAGCTGGCACCTCTGGGCCCCTCTTTGCAGCGGCAGGTTGACAAACCACTTTTTCCCTTGAGTGTTTACAGCGCCCACGCTCTCCGCTGCATACACATCTCTCTCATCATGGTCACTGCCCTCCCGGTCCTCAGGCCATGGGCCATCCACAGTGTTCAACTGGCGTGCTTGCTGGCCCCTTTTCATGCATACCTTCGCAAAATGGTTGGCAGTGCCACATGAGCGGCATGATTTGCCAAATGCTGGGCACAGGCCTCGCCCCCGTTTGTGCCGTGAGCCACAGTACTTGCAGTCACCTGCGCCTCTCATGCTCTGATGCTGTGCCGATGTGTTGGTGGGCTCAGACGGCCTGCTGGCAGTCCTCCGTTCGTACCGCTGTCCTTGTGTGGCATTAATGCTGTCCCCCGGCCCGGAGCTGCTCAGTGACATGGCTTTTAGCTTGCTGTCCATGACCTCAGATGCACGGCAGATCCTGATGGCATCGTCCAATTTAAGGTCCTTTTCTCTCAGTAAGCGACGTCTTGCACCCTCGTCAGCTATCCCGAGAACAACTTTGTCCTTTATGAGTTCATCCTTAATAGCTCCATATTCACAAGAGGCAGCCTTCTCCCTCAGCCTGGTAACAAAAGAGTCGAAAAGCTCTCCATCCTCTTGTTTAAGTTGGCCAAACACATACCTCTCGAAAGTCACGTTCCTGGCGGGTGTGAAGTATGTCTCCAGTGCCTCCAGTATAGCACCGACAACTTTCTGCTGGTCCGCCGTGAGTCCCAGGTTGTGTGTGTAGACATGGCGGCAGTCGTTCCCCATCAGCCTCCTGAGTGCTGCTGCCTGCACCGGCTCTGCCTTCTCACTGAGGCCGGTCGCAAGCAGGTAGTCCTCAAACTCTGCTCGAAAGCTCACCCAGTTGCTGTGAACATCCCCCGTCATCTTCATGGGCTCCGGAGGCGGTATGCTGGTTGCCATCGTTTCAGCGCGACGCAAATGCTAGCAGGCTAACCGAAGCTGCTAATCCTCACCAAAACAAACAAGCACACGCTGCTTTGGCGACGGACAGAGCGACGTTAACTTCTTATGATCCTATTTCCACTTCTGTCACCATGTTGCAAGTATGTGTATAACAGATACCCAGGATAGATGTGCTGTGCTCAGTGCCTTTAATTATAATAAAGCCGGTAGCATACATAACAGCATTGCAATGTCAACAACAGCTTCATGACTAAGCGAGGTAATAATGCTAGAGAGGTAGTAACATCCGGGAACCACAGGGTGGGGCCGTAGCCTAGCTAGAGCACCCTGTAACAGCGCCGACAGTAACCATTGGGCTACTGGAACACGGTTTTACAGATTGGCACGAACATAATATATAAACATCACAACAAAGTTAACATCATAAACTGATCACAGATGTTTGAACAACAACAACGTTAAGTATTAAATAACATTTAACGTACCTTGCTGCGGACACGACGGCGGACGGACATGGTGACGTGGCAAAATCAAAACAACACTGAGCAAAACCCCCTTCCACGCGTCTCTTCCGTATTTGAGGGGGCCGTCACTTCCTTCCGGGTGTGACGTGAGGCCACGCCCGCGAGTCTTTTGCCGCGATTTTCTTGTAGTCATCCCTCCATTATTGTAGTCCCCTTCTACGTTACATCCGGGTCCCGTCCGCTTCTATAGCTACATATTATGATTCTGAACGCGTGAAATAGACACTTCTAGTCACTACATAGAAGTGTCTATTTGTACGTCTCTAAATGTTTTGATGAATTGAACAAGGTGGACCCTGTTGTAAACAAGTGTAATGCTTCATTGGGTCGTCCACTCACAGTTATCAGTCTTTGTATTGAGTTTGTGCTTGAAATGTACTGTAAATTCTGCAAACTGTTAATACATATTTCAATCAATCAATCAAAAAGTCATCACAGTCTCTCGTTTTTTCTTCTTCAAACAAACAAACAAACAATTAAAAAAGAAGATTGAGCGATTATTAATCATTGTCCAGTTGATAATATTCTGGCATATTATTTTCTATGGGGATTGATTGATTGCCCATGACAGATCTATAGTCTAAGAGTCTAAGATCTAGTCTAAGATCTAATGTGTAATAACAACATTACTAAAGTATACTGTAATTACTAGATACTAGATTATAGTAATTCATATTACTAATAATATTATATCATTACAATATGCAATATAAAATAACTATATTATTACCAATAATTTTTTTAATATATCCTAACATTATATTAGATATGGCTCTGGCCTATGACAACCAGTTTTAGCCAATCAAAATGTGTAATAACAATATTACTAAATTATACTATAATTACTAGATATAATAATTACATTAAGTAATAACAATAATATTATATAATTAACAATATAATTAACAATATAACAGGTTGGAATGCACTACCAAAGTGTATAAACCAATAGAAATACAAAATTCATCTTTAAAATCAAGTTAAAAGAACACCTTATGTAAACCATACTGCAGAAACCCTGGGAAAATAATTCAAATGTATAATTTGTTGAAAGTGATTTTTGCTATGCTTTTCTTTGTTTTTTATTTCTCCTATGTTTTTTATTTCTTATTTATTTTACTATGTTTTATTTTGAGTTAGTGTTTGTAAACAATTGTAAGTATTGCCTACCGGTATGTTAAATGTTTGTCTGTGTCGGAACCCAGGAAGACTAGCTTTTGTCAAGGCAAAAGCTTACAAACAATAAACAATAAACAATATACAACATAAAATAACTAGTATTACTAATAATGTATAATGAATATATCCTAACATATTATTAGTTCAGATGGCTCCTCTCGCTCATCGCCCATGACAACCGAGTCTCAGCCAATGAAAGCCGCGGCTGGGCTGAACCCTGTCGTCCCCCGGGGCTATGGGATGGTCGTCCACAGACATTCCTTCCTGGGCCCCAGACAGTGAAGCAGGGGAGGCGAGGTTACCGAAGAGCCGACTTTAGGACGGTACCCGCCCCCCCCCCCCCCCCCCCCCCCCCCCCGAACCTCAAATGACGTCAAATTGTAGGCTCTACAGAGCCGAACCGACTTTTATTCGGCTCTAAAATAGGAGTATGAATCGGCCCTTAGGGCACTAAGGGCAGGGCCTTAGGCCTTAGGCCTCTCCATCAAACAGGGACAGGTCCCCCAAGATTTTAAACTGGCCAAAGTAACCCCCTTGTACAAAAAAGGGAGTAAATTAGAACCCGGCAACTACCGCCCTATTTCTATTCTAAGCTCCATCTCGAAAGTGATGGAAAAAATAGTCTATGAACAGGTTGAAAAGTATCTTGCCACTAATAAATTGCTGTACGAGTTCCAATCTGGCTTCAGAACATCCCACTCCACTGACACATGCCTCCTCTATTTGAGCGATCACATCAAACACGAGGTGGATGCTGGAAAATACTGCGGCATGGTCATGCTGGACCTCCAAAAGGCTTTTGACACCGTGAACCACTCCATACTGGTTAACAAGCTTAAAGCTATTGGTTTTGATAGCACATCAGTGAGCTGGATGCAATCCTACCTGGAGGGGAGAGAACAGATGGTGGAGGTGAACGGAACACTGTCCCCTCCCCTCCCAGTGAGCTGTGGTGTCCCACAAGGAAGCATACTAGGGCCTTTACTGTTCCTAATTTATGTTAACGACATGACTTCAGCTTGTGACTGCAACTTGTTCCTGTTCGCAGATGACTCAGCACTGCTGGTCTCGGACAGGAACAAACTGCAGGTTGAAAAGACCCTCAGCTCTGAACTCGGTAGAATCTGCACCTGGCTCGCTGATAACAAACTATCCTTACACCTGGGAAAAACGGAATCCATCCTCTTCGGATCAAATAGTAAACTCAGCAAGGCAGATGGCTTCTTGGTTAGAGTGGGTGACAATATTATCACACGAAAAGATCAAATTACCTACCTAGGTTCCATCCTGGAGGCTAATCTTTCCGGTGATAAAATGGCCACCAACGTAATCAAAAAAGTCAATCAAAGAACAAGATTCCTTTACAGGATCTCCTCACTGGTCAGCAAAAACACCTTGAAGACCTTAACAGGAGCCCTCGTACAAGGTTTCTTTGACTATGCATCCACCTCTTGGTACCACAGCACCTCAAAGGCCCTTAAAACAAGGCTCCAGACCTCCCAAAACAAACTGGTCAGGCTCCTACTTGGCCTCACCCCCCGAACCCACCTCACCCCTGCCCACTTTGACAGGCTGGGATGGCTTAGGGTCGTCGACAGAGTACAGCATCTTGCAATGGGTCTGGTCCACAAGATTCGATACACCACCAAGATACCCATGTACCTGTCTAAATACTTCCTTAGTGTAAACGAAGTCCACACCCACAACACCAGAGGGAGTGCAACAAACCATGTACAACCCAGATTCGGCACAAACAAGGGACTAAATTCTTTTCGCTCCTATGCCACCAAAATGTGGAACGCCCTACCAACAGTCATTAAGACATGTGAATCCCTTGACTCCTTCAAAACCGCTCTCAAAGGGCACCTACGGATGGCTGCAATTCGAAACTGGCCTCTGTAAAATCTGAATCCCCCCCACCCCCCCACCCCATTTCCCTCACTGTATATTGTATATTGTATATTTTCCCAGTGCTTGTATATTTTCCCTTTTTTGCTTCCCATATGATGAATTCCTGTTCTGTTCTTTAGCTACATAGAAATGTCTATTTGTATGTCTCTAAATGGTTGTATGTCTTTAAATGTTTTGATGAATTGAACAATGTGGACCCTGTTGTAAACAAGTGTAATGCTTAATTGGGTCGTCCACTCACAGTTGACAGTCTTTGTATTGAGTTTGTGCTTAAAATGTACTGTAAATTCTACAAACTGTTAATAAATATTTCAATCAATCAATCAATTAGGCCTAGGGCATAGCTTAGGGCAGGAGGGCACGGTGAGGCTTGTCAGACAGCAGAGAAGCCTCTCTCCTCCTACTCCCCGTGACGTCACCGTCGGGGCTGGCCGACAGTCACCGTGCCGTTTACAGTATGGGGAAATAAAGAGATGGGGAGTGGAGCCAGCCGCACTGATGATGGTGAGTTCTGCGTCTCTAAACCAATAAAAACCTCCACATTCTGCCTTGTCACATTTCGACGCCGGAGAAGGAGGAAGCGAGGCGGCTTTATATGTTTCCTCGCAACTCCGCTGAAAGACTAACGACAAAACAACGGTTTTGTCTGTTTGTTGTTGTTGTTGTTGTTGAGTCGCCGTTTGGTTTCAGCTCGGCTTAAGAGACGCGTTATTATCGAAGGCTTATAAAAGGCGTTCAGTCAGTCGTTCGCTCAAGAAGACAGAACACAGAATGTAAGTACAGTTCCCCCACGTTATTACAGCTCACTTTGTGCGCCGGGTAGGGCTCCGTGCATCTGCGTCGCCACTCGCCAGGGCTGTCGCTTTATATCTACAAAAAAATAACCGATCTACAAGATCAGTTATTTCTTTGGCCCATGTACCCGCCTGCTGTACTGTACTGTGCTGTGCTGGGCCTAACCAGTGTATAGCATGAATAGGCTACCCGGTTAATTACTTATTACGAGTTCTGTAATGTGTTGGTTCTGTCTGTGGTGCAGTTCTAACTGACAAGAATAATACAACAGATAACTATAGCCTGGCAATGACAGACAGTACAGTACACTGTTACTGTATACGTCCTCAATCCTATGTCATTATTAGTCTTTATTGGTGTAAGTATACAAACCTCAAACATTATTTACGGTCTATAAAACAAATGCATGTAGAAATGTAAACTTAAAAACAACAAAACAGACTACCATTAACAACAAGGTTTACTATTGTGCTGTATATATGTTCATACAAAACTGATGTCATATCCATTTAATTATTCACACTTTCATGTTTGCTACCCTTAAGTGAAATAATAATAGTTTCCAAGAGTCATATAAACCTTTTAATTTATTTTATTGGAATATGCTTTTCCTTCAAACAAGAAAAAACAAAACAAACCAAATACTTGGTGGTTATTCTTCTCCTAACAGGATCAACACATTTGCAGCGTAGCCTGTATTTGTGCATGTCACCCTATGCTTACAATAATGTATTTCTTTGTGCTTGTTAAACATTATCATAACAGACAGCAGCCCTGGGAAGCTTCAACAGAGGATTGTACTAATGCCATTATAGATAGTTTGTCCGGTCGGTCTGTGTGCTATTTCTGGTACTGCAGTAGTACAACTGCAGCAGCATAGTAAAGTAGTATAGTACAGTAGTTGTACGGTAACTGTGGCCAGCTGACAGACGCACACGTGTGGCGTGTGTAATCTGGAGCCAGATTATCGTACCGTTTTTGGATTGCTGTCTTGCTTTCTCTCTTCCTACTCGGTGCTTTGCTGTCTGCACTTTTGAGTCGACCCAAAGGTTTTGACCATGGCCAAATGAGTTAACCCTGTTATTAAAGGAGAATTCCATTACTAGAAGGCTTTCTTACCTTTTATTTGTAGTTGTTACGTACCCCCACCAAAGAGGTCCAGGTGTTATTTGTAGTTGTTACGTCCCCCCACCAAAGAGGTCCAGGTGTTATTTTGTGCAAAAGCGCATTATTGGCTATTTCCCCTACCATAAGCCCTCAATGAATTGCATTGAATTGAATGGGGCTATGGGGTATTAATTCGCTTATTTCCATCACTCAATTTTTGTTGTTGTTGTATATATCCTCTCTTCATAATGTAAATAGTAGGCATATCGGATATCCCAAGCGGCACACTTTACTACTTATTTTGATGGAAATAAGCGAATTAGCAAAAAAAAACCCATTGAGGGCTTATATTAGAGGAAATAGCCAATAATGCACTTGTGCACAAAATAACACCTGGACCTCTTTGTTGGGGACGTAACAACTACAAATAAAGGTAAGAAAGCCTTCTAGCATGGAATTCTCCTTTAACCCTGTCTTTCTTGTGCTACTGCTAGTGATCTGTGTATTTGTAAAACATTGTTGCTCCCTTTTCCTCCAGGGTTGGTACACCGTACAGTATAGCGTTAAGCTCTTTCTCTGAGATCAGAATAATCCAGATACAAACGGGTAATGATTCATTAAATAATGGGATATTTCACGTATGCAGCCAAATGTCCTAATTTGCATAATGCATATTAATTACTTATCGTTATAAGGAAGTACTAGAACCGTTGCAATTTGCAACAGTTTCTAGTACTGCAACGTGCAATGAAAGTCCGGGTTGGTCAACTAACTGTGTGCGTGCGTGCGTGTCGCGCACACAAGATGCTTACTCTGGTATGCAGAAATGGTGCCAGTTGCATTTTACAAATTGCTTCTGCGGTGTGCAATGCATTGCTGCAGCTCACATCATGCATGCTTATTGTGATGTTAAGACTACAGCCATTGTACTATACTGTGACGTTGTTGAGTGAACGACTCCTCTTAAGTGGTTAATATACTGTAACTTACACAGTATGTAGGATTAGTTCACTCAACAATGAATTCATTGTCTCATTCCTAAGCCAAAGCTCTCACACAGAATAACTCTTCCTACTTCCTTCACCGTGTTGCCGATGATGCTATTTAGGCCTGACTGACGTCGAAAGAAAAAAAGTCTTCTGAAAGAATATAATGTTCAAAGATTTGTGCCGCATTTTCACGATTTTTCATAAATAGCAGACCTACAAGCTCGTAGCGCGCGGTGGCGCGCTATGAGCTTGTAGCCCTTATCCCTAAAAGTTATTTGCCATTTTCTTACTATTTTGAAAAACATTTTTAAACGGTTCAACTAGCCAATCTACATCGACCACGTGTAGATCGTCTATTTGAACTATTTTTTTAAGGTTTTTCTAAATAGTTTAGGGATAAACTAAGGGGTCAGGTTTCTCCAGATTGGGTAAATTACCGATCACTGATCAAAGTCATTGGGAATGAAAATCGGTCGATCGATCGGCGCACCTCTAGAAGTCTGTGCATGGAGCCCACATTGATAACTGACGGAGAAGATGAACAGTGTGCCCCCCTCTCTCTCTCTCTCTCTCTCTCTCTCTCTCTCTCTCTCTCTCTCTGTCTCTCTCTCTCTCTCTCTCTCTCTCTCTCTCTCTCTCTGTCTCTCTCTCTCTCTCTCTCTCTCTCTCTCTCATCTGAAACCAGTGTACTGACAACCACCTTGCTCTCCGTGCAGAAAAGATGATGAACAACGTGCCCCTCTCCCGATCGGAGGTGTTCGGGGAGCTGAGGAAGGAGCTCCATGACGACAAGGCCTTCCATGAATCAGAATCTCACATCTTCATCATCATGGGGGCGTCGGTAAGACAACACGGCCAACATTATTATTCACAATTTAGGCATTTAGCAGACACTCTTAATCCAGAGCATTTAAGGTAATACATCAAATCCATAGAAATAGTACGATCATAAGTAAACTAAGAACCTAGCATCCGTCTAACAGTAGAATATCTGCAATGAAACTATAACTAAACACTAAATAATGTTATCTAAATTACATATTTACATACGCCTGCAAGGTTATCAAAGTTGGGGCAAGATGGAGTCTGAAGAGGTGAGTTTTCAGACTATGGTGGAAGACTGGGAGTGGGTTTGCAGTTCTAATTGCAATTCCATAGTTTGGGATGTGAGGAGCATTGTCCTGGATTATCACCATTATTTGTTATCAGCCATTATTCATTCAGTTTAGTGACAAAAGTATTTTAATTGGACGGTCACTTTCATCTTCATTTTCTAAAAAAAAAAAGAAAAAAAAAAAGACATTGGTTATTGCTGCTTCACCTACTGTAAATTCTGTGCATCTCAGAATGAATACCAAAACTTTAACACTAAATTACATTAACAGAACAGAACTTTCACTTATACATAGTGTTAGTCTTGTTAGTGGAAGCTGGAATCGTGATTACGATACAGATTTTTAGTAAATTTACAGGAAGTGTGGGTGAAAGCGTAGTCCTAGACAGTAGGTCAACTTGTGAAAGAAATGCACTCCAAAAAAAAGGTGATCTGCTGTTGCTGCATGAGTTTATGAAACGTCTCTCTAACTGATAGGGCATAGGGTCGTTCGGAGAGGCTCTAGTCCATGCTCAAACATGATTTTATTAACCCATTCTGACCTGAGATCAGATTCATACGAGGTTTCCGCCGGACACACACTGGTCTGATTAACCCATTCTGACCTGAGATCAGATTCTAAAAATGTCAGTCGTTCTTCGATTTTTCAAAAATAGCAGACCTACAAGCTCATAGCGCGCCACCGAGTGGCGCGCTACGAGCTTGTAGATCTGCTATTTTTCAATAGCTAAAGCATAACATGATGCTAATACCAAAATGGGTGCCCCGTTCAGAATGGGTTAACTCTGATGTGTCACTTGGCAACTATTACAAAGGAGGTTGCCAAATAATTAATTAGGATAAAATCTGATAAAACTGAGCAGTACACCTCCCTCCCCCATTCTTCAATTGACACCCAGTTAAAGAGTATAGTCAAAGGCTAGTGTTTCTGTCAATTTCCATTCTAAAGAGGCTCTGTTGAAATGTCAAACGATAGAATGCAATAAATAGTTACACATCATGAAGTGGTCGGAAAAGGAAAATGTGGCGACATTGATTTCACAGAGATTGTGTAAATAATTATAACACAATACACAATTACACACCCACACCATCAGCTGTGCTTCCTTGAACATGATGATATTAACCCATTCTGAACGGGAACCGATTTTGGTGTTGGCATCATGTCGTGCTTTAGCTATTGAAAAATAGCAGATCTACAAGCTCATATCGCGCCACCGAGTGGCGCGATACGAGCTTGTAGGTCTGCTATTTTTGAAAAAAATCGAAGAGCGACTGACGTTTTTAGAATCTGATCTCAGGTCAGAATGGGTTTGTCAGACCAGCGTGTGTCCAGTGGAAACCTTGTATGAATCTGATCTCAGGTCAGAATGGGTTAAGGTTCCTCTCTGCTTGGCCACAGGTGGTGATGAGCACAGTGATGAGCACAGCATTCATTTAAGCAATATTACACGAGAGGGTGTTGTTTAACGTGATTATTGCCACGGCAGGGATGCGGTCAGGAACGAGACGAAGTGGAGTTCCGCAAGCATCACTGAAGTGATACACCCTCGAGTGTAATATTGCAATTCTACAACAGTTACCCTTAAAACTAAGAAAATAGCTGAAATTGTTTTTTTTTTTTAATGACAGATGTAGTCACTACGACCACAAATGTCCCAAGAAACTAGCTAGCCTATAGCCACCGAGTTTGCTATAGCGCTCTGGGAGAACAGAGCAGCTGAATTATTTGTTTTGATTAGGTGGTGAACGGTGCTGGTTTGATCCACGGCTAGAAACCGTTTCTCGAAACGACCTGTTGTAGAATGGCCAATTTTAACCACTCCAACATTAGCGTTCCTGTTATGGACATGAAGTCATTATAGGCGGACAATTCAGCAGAATCGTACGCCCCTGGGGTACATCGGTATACCCCTGGGGTACATCAGTCAACAAAGTACCTTTTTTAATAGGGTTGTTAATCGGTACATGGATGTAGTTAGAAAAATCACACCTGTGTGAACTGAGTAGTGCAACTTCCCTCTCTCTCTCCCCCCTCCTCTCCGCTATCTCTCTCTCATTAGCAGGCAAAACACTAATACTATCTCTCTCTCTATTTCTGGCACAACAGCGCCCCTACTGGTAGTCAGTCATACTGGTGCTCATGCTCATGAACACATAGGTGAACCAACACATAGGTAGGTGAACACGGACATTGCTGTTCCTTGGAGTGGTTGCACCACTCAAAAAGGTGATCTGTTGTGTGCACACGTCCAACCCAAATAGGTTCAGTGCAGGGTCAAGAAATGACTGACATCCAAATATAAATACACGTCGTCCACATAACTCCCAATATGTGGGGAGGACGCCTGATGAATGATGTCCCAGACTGTAAGACAAACATGTCATGGATTAGATCAGGTATTGGCAAAGTGGCAACCTTTTTAACCCATTCTGACCGGGCACCCATTTTGGTGTCAGCATCATGTTATGCTTTAGCTATTGAAAAATAGCAGATCTACAAGCTCATATCGCGCCACCGAGTGGCGCGATACGAGCTTGTAGGTCTGCTATTTTTGAAAAATCGAAGAGCGACTGACATTTTTAGAATCTGATCTCAGGTCAGAATGGGTTCATCAGACCAGTGTGTGTCCGGCGGAAACCTTGTATGAATCTGATCTCAGGTCAGAATGGGTTAACATCCTCAGTGTCGGTGTGTCATCAACACATAATAATCATTTCCCATACAACATTTGAAATATGTTCTTTCACATCAGGACATTGGAATGATGATTTGGCTCAGGGCAATAACCTCACCTACTGTATATCACCCAGACTCCCTCCCCAGTGAGTTCAGAGTTTTGAATGAATTAATGTAGAATTTAGGGATGGGTCCGATTAATCGATTAATCGATTATCGTTGATAGGACCCGAAATCGATTATGAAAATTAATAATCGATAATCGTTTTTTTTCTGTTTTTTTTCAAAATGAAAATCTGTTGGAAAGGCAATATTGTCATCCAAACAGGACAGGGCTATAGGCCTACCAAAGTGTGCCTGGGATGTGTCTGTGTAGCTGCATGACTGAGAGGAGTGTGAGTGGAGATTGATTCCAATCAAGATACAGGTTTGGAGGATTTAGCAGGTGTTGGGAATTTACCTAATCAGGCCTAGGCTGGGGTTGCTATGGTGATCAATTGGATCAACAGTGGTCCAGGGACCACCAGTGGTCCTCATTTAAAAGATGGAGTTAGTAACCAAATGGACCCTTATTAACTCTCAAGAGTTACAATTATTGTTAATCAACTACATCAGGGGTTCCCAAACTTTTTTGACTTAGGTACCCCTTGGGGGGAAGATTAATCGTTAATATTGAATTATACTAATCGATTTTCATTTTGGACACTTTTTCACATACATCCCTAGTAGAATTATGTGCAGACTCTGCAGAGTGTAATTTGCATACAGGGGGAGGAGGACTTAGGGCTGATTCATACTCCTATTTTAGAGCCGAATAAAAGTCGGTTCGGCTCTGTAGAGCCTACAATGTGACGTCATTTGAGGTTCGGGGGGGGCGGGGGGGGGAGGGTACCGTCCTAAAGACGGCTCTTCGGTGCGACAAAAAAATTCTGACGAGCCGAAATCATTTCGGCACTACAGCGCCAAAACGGTGATAAAATAGGAGTATGAATCGGCCCTTAATTTAATATACCTATCCCATTGTGCCAATTGTCACCCATGCCTAAGGCTGGCCTACACTTAAATTAGATAATTAAATATCGAAAGCTTATTTTTCAATGTGCTTATATTTCTTCCTTGCTTTCTGGCATATTGTTTTTGGGAACAGCTACCGAGCGAATGCAGTCAGTGTGGTCTAGGCCCTCGCAGAGACCCTCGGTATTACCTTTAGGTAGTTTAGGGGGTTCCAAATGGACTCCTTGAACTAAAGAAACGAATGGTTCCGGGTCCCTCCAGGACCCCTTATGACTCCATTTGTACACTCTGAGTTATGGGGGTCCTCGGCAATGATGGAGTTTGAGAACCACTGTGCTAATGCATCCCCAACTTTAACACATTTTGGGGCGGGAACCCCTTTTGGTGTTTCAAACATTATGTTATAATTTAGCTATTGAAAAATAGCAGATCTACAAGCTCATAGCACGCCACCGAGTGGCGCGCTATGAGCTTGTAGGTCTGCTATTTTTGGATTTTAGAAGATTTTCTTTTAAAATTTTGAGGTCAGGCCTAAATGGACGTGCTGTGAGGATGATGCCCTTCTACCTCCTCTTCTCCTCGGCTTACTGTTTCGTCGTGCTGTAGACAAACGGGTTACTTAAACCTACACTAACAGCGTACAGTAGATTAGGTAACAGCTAACCAGTCCTGTGAGTCATTCAAGTTTTTGTTTCCTTGAGAAGAATTCTTCCTCATTCAACCTCCTGGAAGTATTATGTTTTGTTAACTTCCTCCTCTTTGCTACCAGAGCCAGCCCAGTATACTGTAAAAGTCTGTGTGGAACATGCGGTCCACTAACATTTTCTAACTTAACATAAGGGCAAGTTCTTTTAATCTGCTAAATTGACTGATTTGTTCTGTCCAGTTCTTTTGATCTTGTTGTTAAGTTATTGACTGACTGGGTAATTCTGCAGTGTCACTGACTGTCAGCATGTTCCAGGCAGTGCATGTTACAGCACGTAGGGGAAGGGCTCCGCACCACTGTTGCCAGGTTTTGCTAGAGAAATGAGCAACCAGGTCTATGGAAACGAGCCCAAAAGAAGCGTATATATATATATAGGCCACCTGACTGAGCACTTTAACCCATTCTGACCTGAGATCAGATTCTAAATATGTCTTCTACATCCTGACAGTTTTCTGAAAAAGCTATGTTTCTATGTCAGTCGTTCTTCGATTTTTCAAAAAATAGCAGACCTACAAGCTCGTAGCGTGCCACTCGGTGGCGCGCTATGAGCTTGTAGATCTGCTATTTTTCAATAGCTAAAGCATAACATTGTGCTAACACCGTTCCCTCCCAAAATCGTTTAAACATTATTCATTGGGTATTTTCAAAAGACAATCTTTTAGAAGAATGCCGGTGCACACCTCAAAAGTTGTTAACAGGGACTATCTATCATTGGTGCGGTTTGGGCACACAGCTACCGTACCAATATTTACATCCGACTTTACAGAAAAACAAGCCTGAAGTCGCTTATAACGATGAGCACACATGGCAACACTGCTCTGCACAGACCAGCACTGTCCTGGCTCCTAGATGCATGAGTGTTCACCAGTGTTGCCAAGACACTTTGGGCTGGTTTTTCTTTAATGTATCCTGTAAATATTGGGGATTGTTTCTAAAGTATAATATTAAATGTTGTTTAAATTCGTCCCCGGACCTCCATCTGAAAATACCTTGTGACAGGGACCCCATACAAGACGCATTGTGAGCTTGTAGGATCTGCTATTTTCAAATGGACGATGGACAGTATATACTACATAGGCTTGTTTCTCTCGCAAATTCTGGCAACACTGGAGGTTGATCCCAGCACACATATTGGCTGTGTTATCAGACTGTACTGTGTTCTCTTGCTGCACTTAGGGGCTGCAACCATCACATGGAAATCACATTTATGCTTGCCTTTAAGGCTTTGCAAACAGAAACTGCACAGAGCAGATATGACATAAATTACTTAAATATCATAGCCTGGTTTCCAGCCTGATTCGCTGTGTTCCGTTCCGTGATTTGTTTTGTCACTTCGCTACTCAGTCTGGAATAAATGTCACCTGTTACTGTACGTTGTTACTGTACATCATCATATCATCAGCCACCACCACACTGTCCATGCTCTTCTCACTGTTGGAAAAACATTGCGCCAGTTCGAGACTCGAGAGTAAAACCTATGGTAAAATGTAAACACTAATTTGATTCGGTAGTACAAAAAGACTGACTGCTGTGTGGGGTGACTTTAGTGAATGCTACGTATGTTGCAGGGCAACAGTAGTAGCTGCTATGAGCTTGTAGATCTGCTATTTTTCAATAGCTAAAGCATAACATAACGCTAACACCAAAAGGGGTTCCCGCCCCAAAATGGCATAAAGTAGTGGTTCTACGAGTATGGACAACAACATGGAAATAATGAATTTGACATTTCTGTTCATTTCACCCAGCTGTTTTTATGCAGACTAATGGAAACCATTAAAACGGTTATGCAAAGTAATTGCAATTAGAAACTGTAATTGCACTAGCTGTGCTCTGGGTACTACTAGCAAATAGTCCTTTCACTTCCACAACTGAGCACACAGTCAGTGATCATCATCCCAGCTTTTATCATGTTCTCATCGCTGGTGTCTGTAAATGTGTAAATATTGCACACAAACCAACCATGACATAGTGAGACAGTAACCATTGCTGTAATAATGTAGTGTACCCATTGCCTCCAAACACATTGGCATTGATCCAGATAAAGATTACATTTCACGATAACTTGAGAAGCCAAACTGGTGCTTTGTTACAACAGGCCATCGTGGACGTTATGTGGTAACTCGGCCACGTTGGTCTGAATCGTTGCCTCATGGCTTTGTTTTAATATTAAAGGACCACTTCACCACTTTTCAACTTTATATATCTTCATATAATAGGTCCTCACTAATAAAGTAATAATCATGATAAAATGGCACGATTGTTTTCTACTCAGTCTGTGTCTCATAGGAGGGCTGTGGGCAGTTTAGAAACCGTCTTCCAGTGACATCATCATTAGGCAGATTATTTTTAAAACAAGGTTTTTTTGCAAAAACTTTTAGATTTTCATTATCGTGAGAACGATGGCTTCCATTTTTCGCATTGCAACTTATCAGAACTAGAAAGCCTGCAGGTTCTATTAGCTTGTATTCCCCATCGATGATGTCACTGGAGGACGGTTTCTGAACTGCCCACAGCCCTCCTATGAGACACAGACCGAGTAGAAAGAAACTGCGCCTTTTTTCATTATTATTAGTGAGGACCTTTTATATGAAGATAGGTTGAAAAGTGGTGAAGTGGTCCTTTAAGCACTCAAACCCTATATACTTATTTGACTGGGGTCCCCCAGGGATCTGTACTTGGCCCTCTCTTATTTCCTTAACAAAATATCTTTGCCAGAAATAGCTAATTGTAAAATAACTCGGCTTGTAGATCTTCTGTTTTCGTGGAACGTTCACGCAACGATTCAGTGAAGGCTATGTACGGGTGATATTAGATATGTTCATCTCTTTTCTTTCACAAGATGGCTTCTTCAAGAAAGAAGAGCATTTATCGCACCCACCTTGTAGGCCCATAATTTACCAAATTAATTAATAATAATAATGTATTTTATTTCGATTGAACTTTTCATTCTCAGGGAATTTAAAACATGTATGTTCTGTTTCTGCCTGAAGACCATACGTCATCACCACCCTACAATGTAGGGATGTTAATCCATTAATTGCTGAAATGAATAAATTAAACTTAACCCATTCTGACCTGAGATCAGATTCTAAAAATGTCTTCTACATCCTGACAGTTTTCTGAAAAAGCTATGTTTCTATGTCGATTTTTCAAAAATAGCAGACCTACAAGCTCGTAGCGCGCCACTCGGTGGCGCGCTATGAGCTTGTAGATCTGCTATTTTTCAATAGCTAAAGCATAGCATAATGCTAACAGCAAAAGGGGTTCCCCCACAGAATGTGGGCTGGTAAAGGTAACCTTTAACCCCTTGGTAGCCACAGAAACCTGATGTGATTGGCAAGACGGTGCACTTTTCATTTCATTTTATTTCTCATACAAAGAGGCCATTGCCTGCCTGGCCTTGTATCGCAAATGGTCAAATAAATATTTGATTAAGGAATATAATTTGACCTTTTGGTGGTTAACCGATCAATAAGGTTATCAAAACGTATCAATTAATGACTCGATCGATACGGTAATTCCCATCGCTACTACAATGTAGTCGGATGCTGCTTTTTTCTGCCCGACGATGACATTTTGTTATTAACCCATTCTGAACGGGCACCCATTTTGGTGTCAGCATCATGTCGTGCTTTAGCTATTTAAAAATAGCAGATCTACAAGCTCATATCGCGCCACCGAGTGGCGCGATACGAGCTTGTAGGTCTGCTATTTTTTGAAAAATCGAAGAACGACTGACATTTCTAGAATCTGATCTCAGGTCAGAATGGGTTAATCAGACCAGTGTGTGTTCAGTGGAAACCTCGTTATGAATCTGATCTCAGGTCAGAATGGGTTAATCTACGTCTGTAGAGGTCTTTCTTTCTCTCTGTCTGTCTTTCTGTCTTTCTCTCTGTCTGTCTTTCTTTCTTTCTGTTATTATTTCTTTCATTCATTTAGTCTTTGTACTGCTGTTGGCACAGGAGGCCATTCCTGATCTTATCTCTCCCTCCCCTGGCGTTACATCATGTTGGTCCTCTGTACTACGTACTGTAACCAGTCTGTATGACTTTTTATCTAATATCAAGAACAGTAAACTATGTTTCCTGCTGCTATCTGTATGTGGTTACTAGTAGTGGTTGCTGCGATTACTGTGGTTGTGCAATGAGCCTATAAGCAGCCTTCTGGCCTGCTGCCATTAACAACATAAAGGGGGATGAAAGTGACATTTTTGTAGTTTCCAGTTCATGTTAAAAACTACAGCATGGTGCTCCCCTGTGGCTCACCTGCTAGATCGCATACAATTAAACCGGTCGGTGCCAAATTTTTCACACACACTCCCTGGATGCCAACGATGAACCTCTGCCCCGAATTTTCCAGAACGGCCTGTTCTAGCGCCACCAGGAGGCCGACTTTTTTTATATTATATAGTCATGTGTTCAAGACGGATCTGTCCGATATTTCATATTCCATCCTAATTGGCTAACATTGGCTTTCAAAGTTTGCAGGATTGGCCCATTTTGAACAAAAAGCCTCAAATCATGAACGCAGCGTTCAATTTACATGAAATCTTTCACAGACTGTCTTACTAGGCTGAGGAATATATCGCACCCTTTTCACATTGGCCTGTTATATCGCCATGGCACCAACGGGTGGATTTTTGCAAAACACATTTTTGGAAAAGGGAAGCCTCAAATCATCTAATCCAAGGCGTAAGAAGAAATGGAACTCTTTTTACATTGGCCTATTATAGCGCCACCAGGAGGCCACAACCTGACCTACCCTGGTGGAGACCTGGCCTATTATAGCGCCACCAGGAGGCCACAACCTGACCTGCCCTGGTGGAGACCTGTCCTATTATAGCGCCACCAGGAGGCCACAACCTGACCTACCCTGGTGGAGACCTGGCCTATTATAGCGCCACCAGGAGGCCACAACCTGACCTGCCCTGGTGGAGACCTGGCCTATTATAGCGCCACCAGGAGGCCACAACCTGACCTGCCCTGGTGGAGACCTGGCCTATTATAGCGCCACCAGGAGGCCACAACCTGACCTGCCCTGGTGGAGACCTGGCCTATTATAGCGCCACCAGGAGGCCACAACCTGACCTACCCTGGTGGAGACCTGGCCTATTATAGCGCCACCAGGAGGCCACAACCTGACCTACCCTGGTGGAGACCTGTCCTATTATAGCGCCACCAGGAGGCCACAACCTGCCCTGGTGGAGACCTGTCCTATTATAGCGCCACCAGGAGGCCACAACCTGACCTGCCCTGGTGGAGACCTGTCCTGTTATAGCGCCACCAGGAGGCCACAACCTGACCTACCCTGGTGGAGACCTGTCCTATTATAGCGCCACCAGGAGGCCACAACCTGACCTGCGCTGGTGGAGACCTGTCCTATTATAGCGCCACCAGGAGGCCACAACCTGACCTGCCCTGGTGGAGACCTGGCCTATTATAGCGCCACCAGGAGGCCACAACCTGACCTGCCCTGGTGGAGACCTGGCCTATTATAGCGCCACCAGGAGGCCACAACCTGACCTACCCTGGTGGAGACCTGGCCTATTATAGCGCCACCAGGAGGCCACAACCTGACCTGCCCTGGTGGAGACCTGTCCTATTATAGCGCCACCAGGAGGCCACAACCTGACCTGCCCTGGTGGAGACCTGGCCTATTATAGCGCCACCAGGAGGCCACAACCTGACCTACCCTGGTGGAGACCTGTCCTATTATAGCGCCACCAGGAGGCCACAACCTGACCTGCCCTGGTGGAGACCTGGCCTATTATAGCGCCACCAGGAGGCCACAACCTGACCTGCCCTGGTGGAGACCTGTCCTATTATAGCGCCACCATGAGGCCTCAACCTGACCTGCCCTGGTGGAGACCTGGCCTATTATAGCGCCACCAGGAGGCCACAACCTGACCTGCCCTGGTGGAGACCTGTCCTATTATAGCGCCACCAGGAGGCCACAACCTGACCTACCCTGGTGGAGACCTGGCCTATTATAGCGCCACCAGGAGGCCACAACCTGACCTACCCTGGTGGAGACCTGGCCTATTATAGCGCCACCAGGAGGCCACAACCTGACCTGCCCTGGTGGAGACCTGTCCTATTATAGCGCCACCAGGAGGCCACAACCTGACCTGCCCTGGTGGAGACCTGGCCTATTATAGCGCCACCAGGAGGCCACAACCTGACCTGCCCTGGTGGAGACCTGTGCCCCGAGGGGCACTTTGTCTAGTTAATGCTATTACTGTACTTACTGCCTAATTTTTGTGAAGAGATTAGCATGGAGGAAAACAAGAAAGCAGGGGACCATGTAAAGAGTGGTTAACACTAATGTACTAATCACTACTCTGACAGACTGTAAGCAGGGGACCATGTAAAGAGTGGTTAACACTAATGTACTAATCACTACTCTGACAGACTGTAAGCAGGGGACCATGTAAAGAGTGGTTAACACTAATGTACTAATCACTACTCTGACAGACTGTAAGCCGTTTGTAATAACCATGTGTCTGGTAAATATTAACTCTGAACATGTTTTTATACCTGCAGGGGGATTTAGCCAAGAAGAAAATCTACCCAACCCTGTGGTGAGTAACCCCTCTGGTCCTGACAAATACACTATGCTTATAGGACTGATAACCCTGTGGTGAGTAACCCCTCTGGTCCTGACAAATACACTATGCTTATAGGACTGATAACCCTGTGGTGAGTAACCCCTCTGGTCCTGACCCTCTGGTCCTAACCCTAACCCTGTGGTGAGTAACCCCTCTGGTCCTGACCCTCTGGTCCTAACCCTAACCCTGTGGTGAGTAACCCCTCTGGTCCTGACAAATACACTATGCTTATACCTTATAACCCTGTGGTGAGTAACCCCTCTGGTCCTGACAAATACACTATGCTTATAGGACTGACTGGCCTGTATGCATACATGTTTAGAATCTGATCTCAGGTCAGAATGGGTTAAATATGGGGATATGGGGTTTCTGCCCGGCAGCAATGATATATATATATTTTTTTATTTGACCTGTTATGTGTTCCTTTACTCTCTTTCCACTCTATTCTAACTCTTAATGTAACGGCAATATTGAGAGTGCTCTTTTGCACCTGCGATCATGTGCACATGACTGAAGTTGCGTCTTGATTCAGATTAAAATTTCCATATTGGACCGGTGCTTTGTGAGGTTCTAGTATAATTGACTCCCTGCTGTGCTGTGTGTTCCATAGGTGGTTGTTCAGAGACGGTCTCCTCCTTGTGAGGTTCTAGTATAATTGACTCCCTGCTGTGCTGTGTGTTCCAGGTGGTTGTTCAGAGACGGTCTCCTCCTTGTGAGGTTCTAGTATAATTGACTCCCTGCTGTGCTGTGTGTTCCAGGTGGTTGTTCAGAGACGGCCTCCTCCTTGTGAGGTTCTAGTATAATTGACTCCCTGCTGTGCTGTGTGTTCCAGGTGGTTGTTCAGAGACGGCCTCCTCCTTGTGAGGTTCTAGTATAATTGACTCCCTGCTGTGCTGTGTGTTCCAGGTGGTTGTTCAGAGACGGCCTCCTCCCCGAGCAGACGTTCTTCGTGGGCTTCGCCCGCTCTGAGCTCACGGTGGACGCCATCCGCGCTGCCTGCATGCCCTACCTCAAGGTAAAAACTACCTCAAGGTAAAAACTACCTCAAGGTAAAAACTACCTCAAGGTAAAAACTACCTCAAGGTAAAAACTACCTCAAGGTAAAAACACTGCCTGCATGCCCTACCTCAAGGTAAAAATCACACCTGTGTGAACCGAGTGGTGCAACTCCTCTCTCTCTCTCTCTCTCTCACTCTCTCACTCTCTCACTCTCTCTCTCTCTCTCTCTCTCTCTCTCTCTCTCTCTCTCTCATATATTAGCAGGCAACAGTGCAGCACTGTCTCTCTCTCTCTCTGTTTCTGGCAAACAGCGCCCCTACTGGTACTCAAACTGGTGCTCATTAACCAACACATAGGTGAACATCACGGACATTGCTGTTCCTTGGAGTGGTTGCACCACTCAAAAAGCTGCACCTTCACACATTCACATTCTTTCTCCTTGGGGTTTGGAAGTATTTTAGTCATATCAATTCAAGCCAGTGTTATTTGTAGAGTTTGAAAAACAACCAATGGTTGGCCAAATTGCTGAACAGCATACTGTATACAATTAATTAAAAGACAGTAACGGCATTCCTTTTATAGTGTTTTGTATTTGTTGATGTTGCCATGCATGTATTGTGCAAGTTGTTTCTGCTATGTTGATGAATTAACCCATTTTGGGGGCGGGAACCCCTTTTGGTGTTTTAAACATTTTGTTATAATTTAGCTATTGGAAAAATAGCAGATCTACAAGCTCATACAAGCTTGTAGGTCTGCTATTATTTAAAAAATCGTGAAATATTTATTTCAGAAAACTGGAGGATTTACGTAGAAGATTATTATTTTTTTAATTTTGAGGTCAGGCCAAAATGGGTTAACCCATTTTAGGTGGGAACCCCTTTTGGTGTTAGCACTATGTTATGCTTTAGCTATTGAAAAATAGCAGATCTACAAGCTCATAGCGCGCCACCGAGTGGCGCGCTACGAGCTTGTAGGTCTGCTATTTTTGAAAAATCGAAGAACGACTGACATAGAAACATAGCTTTTGCAGAAAACTGTCATTTTCATTTTTAGAATCTGATCTCGTACCCAGGGGGCAAAGGGGGTTGACCTGCATTTGCCATGACCTCAAAGGTTGTCCACCAGAAATAGTATCTATGACCCCGTAGGATCACAACCTATATGGACAACCCGGTAATTTTTTTGCTGGAAGTCCAATATGGCCGCCGCAATATTGGCCCCTATTAGTTATAATGGGGGGTGAATAGGGCAAAATTTTAAACCAAAACCAAAATCCACGAAACTTCTCAAGTTGATCAATGATATAAATATGAACATTTTTTGTATTGAAAGTTTCCATGAATTTCAATATGGCCGCCACAATATGGCCGCCACAATATTGGCACCCAGAAAATAGGTTTGGCTCTAACTTCTGAACCAGATGAGCTAGAAACGCAAACTCGGTGTCTATTTCATGTTTTCTGACCATGAGAGACTCAATGGAATACCTATTTTTATTATTGGGTGTGTCTGGACCCTTATTGTGCATATTTACAAGATGGTGGCTACCCGAAATAGTGCTTTACCATGATTTCTACCATGATTGTTGACTGTTTTAGCAAACACAAGCAATATTAATCCATTGGCTTTTGGCAAGATTTATGACACAGAAGGGACATATATATTTGACCTTGCATATTGTCATTTCCCCTCAGATCCTATGTAGAGTTGTAGGAATGATTTCAGATAAAATCAGAGACCAAAACAATGTATCTTAGAGATTACTTTACTATGGGACTGATACTATGGGATTGAATAGGACTGAATGGGAGTGACAGTCCCATAGTAACAGTACCTCCCATTCACTCCCTCACTCCCATTCAGTCCCATTCACTCTGAATGGGAGTGAATGGGAGTGACAGTCCCATAGTAACAGTACCTACCATTCACTCCCTTTCACTCTGAATGGGAGTGAATGGGAGTGACAGTCCCATAGTAACAGTACCTCCCATTCACTCCGATTCAGTCCCATTCACTCCCCCATTCACTCCCATTCACTTTTATTCACTCCCATTCAGTCACATAACAGTACACCCCATTCACTCCCATTCAGTCCCATTCACTCCCATCGTGTCAGTCCCATAGTAACAGTACCTCCCATTCAGTTACATTCCCTCCCATTCACTCCCATAGTACCAGTCTCATAGTAACAATACCTCCCATTCACTCCCATGCACTCCCATAGTATCAGTCCCATAGTAACAGTACCTCCCTTTCACTCCCATTCAGTCCCATTCAGTCCCATAGTATCAGTAACTCCCATTCACTCCCATAGTATCAGTCATATATTAACAGTACCTCCCTTTCACTCCCATTCAGTCCCATAGTATCAGTCCCATACAGTACCTCCCATTCAGTCCCATGCACTCCCATAGTATCAGTCCCATAACTAAAAAACGTTGCATGGATGCACCTGGGAAGTATCCTCAGTGATGTATCCTGAGGTCAACGGGGTTCCGGGTCTCTCAACATCATACCCCTCACTCAGGCGACCCAGCCGGGGTTGATCAAGTCCCGACTTACGTCCCAGTAGCTATACCCTCAATCAGTCCCACTAGGGAAAAACCAGCAGCACACAATCCTTTGGAACTACTCCAGAACTACTCTGCCAGGGCTGGGAGGTACACTTCTGGCACATGGAGGGACTAGGCTCTGTGGGTTGTCTCCTGGTCGGGCCCCTCCTACGTCTCACCAGGTCCACTCCTGCTCTCACCAGGAGTAGAGCGAGGACCTTTGCGTTGCATCAGAGTCCCAGCACCAGACAGTTTATTCAGGAGTGGTGGGCATTGGGCAATGGTTCCGCAGGGTCATGGTGCTGCGGTTCCTTGCATGGCCCTCCCAAAGGCCTCACCGAGGGTTGTTGGACTTCATCCTCACAGAGGACACAGGCTGGGGCGCTAACCCATACTGCTCACCCGGGTGCCGTCTACATTCCGGCTGTCACCCGTCTCTCCGGTGTCACCAGACTATACCTGGTTGTCACATAGTCTATTCCTATGAGTCACTATATAAATAGAAGAACTATAACTAAAAAACATCGCATGGATGCACCTGGGACGTATCCTCAGTGATGTATCCTGAGGTCAACGGTGTTTCGGATCTCTCAACATCATACCCATCACTTAGGCGACCCAGCCGGGAGTGATCAAGTCCCGACTTACGTCCCAGTAGCTACCCTCAATCAGTCCCATTAGGGAAAAACCAGGGGCACACAATCTGTTGGAACTACTCCAGAACTACTCTGCCAAGGCTGGGAGGTACACTTCTGGCACATGGAGGGACTAGGCTCTGTGGGTTGTCTCCTGGCCGGGTATACTGTTACCCATAGTAACAGTACCTCCCTTTCACTCCCATTCACTCCCATAGTATCAGTCCCATAGTAACAGTACCTCCCATGCACTCCCATAGTATCAGTCCCATAGTAACAGTACCTCCCATTCAGTCCCATTAACTCCCATTCTATCAGTCCCATAGTAACAGTACCTCCCATTCAGTCCCATTCACTCCCATTTTGAAAGGTGTGTTAAAATGGCCTAAGTCACATTTTATTATGACTTAGGCAAAATAATATGGCCCAAGTCTCCCTCTTGACATAGGCCATTGTTTTAATAGGGTGTAACAGGAAGGCCTTTTACATTAGGGCTCGGGTGATTTTACCAGAGGTGGCCAGCATCACCAGGTGGTGATTTAGGCCAAAAAAGCAATTTGGCAAAAAATGACTTAGGCAATTAGTTTAATAAGGTGACGATATTCATCATCATCATGGTAGAAATCATGGTAAAGCACTATTTCGGGTAGCCACCATCTTGTAAATATGCACAATAAGGGTCCAGACACACCCAATAATAAAAATAGGTATTCCATTGAGTCTCTCATGGTCATAAAACATGAAATAGACACTGATTTTGCGTTTCTAGCTCATCTGGTTCAGAAGTTAGAGCCAAACCTATTTTCTGGGTGCTAATATTGTGGCGACCATATTGTGGCGGCCATATTGAATTTCATGGAAACCTTCAATACAAAATATGTTCATATTTATATCATTGATCAACCTGAGAAGTTTCATGGATTTTGGTTTTGGTTTAAAATTTTGCCCTATTCACCCCCCATTATAACTAATAGGGGCCAATATTGCGGCGGCCATATTGGACTTCCAGCTAAAAATTGACCGGGTTGTCCATATAGGTTGTGATCCTACGGGGTCATAGATACTATTTCTGGTGGACAACCTTTGAGGTCATGGCAAATGCAGGTTTCCTAAAAAAAGGGTGGTTTGCCCCCTGGGTATCGGGTCAGAATGGGTAAAATACATTTGACCATCATGGAAACATCCTCAGGACACTTTTATATGTTATCCCTTTTAGCCTTGCATTTCTGACAAAATTCTAGACTTTTACATTTCTGACTAATAAATAAAGTATTCAATCAATCAATCAATCAATCCAACGCAGGTGACGGAGTCGGACGCGGAGCGCCTGTCGGCCTTCTTCAGCAGGAACACCTACGTCAGCGGGAAGTACGTGGAGCCGGCGTCCTTCACCACGCTGCACACACACCTGCTGTCTCTGCCCGGCGGCGCCGAGGCCAACCGGCTCTTCTACCTGGCCCTGCCGCCCACCGTGTACCACGACGTCACCAAGAACATCAAGTACCACTGCATGAGCGTCAAGTCAGTATTATTCACTAAGAACATCAAGTACCACTGCATGAGCGTTAAGTCAGTATTATTCACTAAGAACATCAAGTACCACTGCATGAGCGTCAAGTCAGTATTATTAAGAACATCAAGTACCACTGCATGAGCGTCAAGTCAGTATTATTCACTAAGAACATCAAGTACCACTGCATGAGCGTCAAGTCAGTATTATTCACTAAGAACATCAAGTACCACTGCATGAGCGTCAAGTCAGTATTATTCAGAACATCAAGTACCACTGCATGAGCGTCAAGTCAGTATTATTAAGAACATCAAGTACCACTGCATGAGCGTCAAGTCAGTATTATTCACTAAGAACATCAAGTACCACTGCATGAGCGTCAAGTCAGTATTATTCACTAAGAACATCAAGTACCACTGCATGAGCGTCAAGTCAGTATTATTAAGAACAACAAGTACCACTGCATGAGCGTCAAGTCAGTATTATTCACTAAGAACATCAAGTACCACTGCATGAGCGTCAAGTCAGTATTATTAAGAACATCAAGTACCACTGCATGAGCATCAAGTCAGTATTATTCACTAAGAACATCAAGTACCACTGCATGAGCGTCAAGTCAGTATTATTCACTAAGAACATCAAGTACCACTGCATGAGCGTCAAGTCAGTATTATTCACTAAGAACATCAAGTACCACTGCATGAGCGTCAAGTCAGTATTATTAAGAACATCAAGTACCACTGCATGAGCGTCAAGTCAGTATTATTAAGAACATCAAGTACCACTGCATGAGCGTCAAGTCAGTATTATTCACTAAGAACATCAAGTACCACTGCATGAGCGTCAAGTCAGTATGATTCACTAAGAACATCAAGTACCACTGCATGAGCGTCAAGTCAGTATTATTAAGAACATCAAGTACCACTGCATGAGCGTCAAGTCAGTATTATTCACTAAGAACATCAAGTACCACTGCATGAGGGTCAAGTCAGTATTATTAAGAACATCAAGTACCACTGCATGAGCGTCAAGTCAGTATTATTAAGAACATCAAGTACCACTGCATGAGCGTCAAGTCAGTATTATTCACTAAGAACATCAAGTACCACTGCATGAGGGTCAAGTCAGTATTATTAAGAACATCAAGTACCACTGCATGAGCGTCAAGTCAGTATTATTCACTAAGAACATCAAGTACCACTGCATGAGGGTCAAGTCAGTATTATTAAGAACATCAAGTACCACTGCATGAGCGTCAAGTCAGTATTATTCACTAAGAACATCAAGTACCACTGCATGAGCGTCAAGTCAGTATTATTAAGAACATCAAGTACCACTGCATGAGCATCAAGTCAGTATTATTCACTAAGAACATCAAGTACCACTGCATGAGCGTCAAGTCAGTATTATTCACTAAGAACATCAAGTACCACTGCATGAGCGTCAAGTCAGTATTATTAAGAACATCAAGTACCACTGCATGAGCGTCAAGTCAGTATTATTCACTAAGAACATCAAGTACCACTGCATGAGCGTCAAGTCAGTATTATTCACTAAGAACATCAAGTACCACTGCATGAGCGTCAAGTCAGTATTATTAAGAACATCAAGTACCACTGCATGAGCGTCAAGTCAGTATTATTCACTAAGAACATCAAGTACCACTGCATGAGGGTCAAGTCAGTATTATTAAGAACATCAAGTACCACTGCATGAGCGTCAAGTCAGTATTATTCACTAAGAACATCAAGTACCACTGCATGAGCGTCAAGTCAGTATTATTCACTAAGAACATCAAGTACCACTGCATGAGCGTCAAGTCAGTATTATTCACTAAGAACATCAAGTACCACTGCATGAGCGTCAAGTCAGTATTATTCACTAAGAACATCAAGTACCACTGCATGAGCGTCAAGTCAGTATGATTCACTAAGAACATCAAGTACCACTGCATGAGCGTCAAGTCAGTATTATTAAGAACATCAAGTACCACTGCATGAGCGTCAAGTCAGTATTATTCACTAAGAACATCAAGTACCACTGCATGAGCGTCAAGTCAGTATTATTAAGAACATCAAGTACCACTGCATGAGCGTCAAGTCAGTATTATTAAGAACATCAAGTACCACTGCATGAGCGTCAAGTCAGTATTATTCACTAAGAACATCAAGTACCACTGCATGAGCGTCAAGTCAGTATGATTCACTAAGAACATCAAGTACCACTGCATGAGCGTCAAGTCAGTATTATTAAGAACATCAAGTACCACTGCATGAGCGTCAAGTCAGTATTATTCACTAAGAACATCAAGTACCACTGCATGAGGGTCAAGTCAGTATTATTAAGAACATCAAGTACCACTGCATGAGCGTCAAGTCAGTATTATTCACTAAGAACATCAAGTACCACTGCATGAGCATCAAGTCAGTATTATTCACTAAGAACATCAAGTACCACTGCATGAGCGTCAAGTCAGTATTATTCACTAAGAACATCAAGTACCACTGCATGAGCGTCAAGTCAGTATTATTCACTAAGAACATCAAGTACCACTGCATGAGCGTCAAGTCAGTATTATTAAGAACATCAAGTACCACTGCATGAGCGTCAAGTCAGTATTATTCACTAAGAACATCAAGTACCACTGCATGAGCTTCAAGTCAGTATTATTCACGCCACCCCTCGACTGCTTTAGGATTGTGTCGATTCCGTTTGTTGATTTGGTTCCATGTTGGTTCGTTCCGCAAGCATCACTGAAGTGGCAATAATCACGTTAAACCACACCCTCTCGTGTAATATTGCAATTCTACAACAGTTACCCTTAAAACTAAGAAAATCCCTGAAAGAATATGTTTTTTTAATGACGGATGTAGTCACTACGACCTCAAATGTCCCAATAAACTAGCTAGCCTATAGCCACAGAGTTTGCTAGCACTCTGGGAGAACAGAGCAGCTGAATTATTTGTTTTGATTAGGTGGTGAACGGTGCTGGTTTAACCCACGGCTAGAAGGCCGTTTCAACCAATCAGATTGTTTCCTCGAAACGACCTGTGGTAGAATAAAGGATAACCAACATGGGACAGTTCAAAGCCATCTGAACTGAGTGGTACTGTACTGTACTGTACTGTACTGTACTGTACTGTACTGTACTGTACTGTACTGTACTGTACTGTACTGTACTGTACTGTACTGTAATGTGTCAGACAAGTACTGACTACAGTAACTTGAAACATGATGTTTACTGTGATTAGGGTAAGCTTACATTTCATATCACGAACACCATGTAGTGAAAACTGTAACTGTAAGCAAAACGAATCAAAAGAATGTTTTTGGAAATTATGAATCGATTTTGATTCGTTCATAACGGGAATCGTGATTCTAATTCGAATCTGTTTTTTGACACCTCTACTAGGCATCTAGATAGATTTTAGGCTTTGACTAATGTGGGGTTTCTAGTAGGATTTATTTGTGTGACTGCAACCAGAAGTGGGTGGAATGTGTGTACTTTGTATTACGATACTTGTGGGGCCAGATATTAAAAAAGTATAATAGAATGTGAGAAATAGACATTGTGAGGACATAATTTTACTGGTCCTCACAGGAGATTTGGGCTTATATTTATGAAAAGATTCAGGTTACGGTTGGATATTTAGAGGTTGGGATTGGAGTTGTGCCTTATTCGTGTGTGTGCGTGTGCGTGTGTGTGTGTGTGTGTGTGTGTGTGTGTGTGTGTGTGTGTGTGTGTGTGTGTGTGTGTGTGTGTGTGTGTGTGTGTGTGTGTGTGTGTCTGTGTCTGTGTCTGTGTCTGTGTCTGTGACAGAGGCTGGAACAGGGTGATCGTAGAGAAGCCGTTTGGTCGTGACCTTCAGAGCTCTGAGGAGCTGACCAGACACCTGTCCTCTCTGTTCACCGAGGACCAGATCTTCCGCATCGACCACTATCTGGGCAAGGAGATGGTCCAGAACCTCATGGTGCTCAGGTAGGGTCCAGAACCTCATGGTGCTCAGGTAGGGTCCAGAACCTCATGGTGCTCAGGTAGGGTCCAGAACCTCATGGTGCTCAGGTAGGTACTGACCACTCTGAGAACAACAGAACTACAGTATATAAGACCCCTTCGGATAAACGGCACGGTAGTAAAAGTCATCAATTGATTACCGTAATTTCCGGACTATAAGCCGCACCTGAATATAAGCAGCACCAGCCAAATTTAGGGAAAATCCCATATACAAGCCGCACCGGACTACAAGCCGCACCGGACTATAAGCCGCACCGGACTATAAGCCGCAGCTACGTTAGCTCAGAGCCTGAGATGGCTCTGCGTTAGCTGTAAAAATCCATAGATTAGCCGCACCGTTGTATAAGCCGCAGGGTTCAAATCATGGGTAAAAAGCCGCGGCTTATAGTCCGGAAATTACGGTAATTGGTGGTGGTGTAGAATATAGACCCAAATTCTTCTCCCTTCTGGCTCCAAAACTGTGGAATGCACTTCCCGTCGCAGTCAGAACTGCAGCCTCACTCCCAATCCTCTGCCGTAGTCTGAAAACCCACCTCTTCAGACTCCACCATGGCCCGTAGCATTTACCCTAGCCTAGTATTTTAAACAGACTTATAGCTTGTTACGTAGACGGCATTAGAATTGCATTTTATGTAGCCATAGCACTTTATAGTACACATGTATGATATATAATATAGTATAGTACAGTGTGTATAGTTGACATAGATACTCCACTGTTACGTTCTTAGTTTATACATGATTCATGGTAACTACTTTTTATATATGTGATGTATGCCATGTTTTTTGTTATTGCTTAATGTAAGTCGCTCTGGATTAAGAGTGTCTGCTAAATGCCTAAATTGTATTTAACACATATTTTAACCGAAGAAAATAACTTAACCCATTCTGACCTGAGATCAGATTCATACGAGGTTTCCGCCGGACACACACTGGTCTGATGAACCCATTCTGACCTGAGATCGGATTCTAGAAATGTCAGTCGCTCTTCGATTTTTCAAAAATAGCAGACCTACAAGCTCATATCGCGCCACTCGGTGGCGCGGTATGAGCTTGTAGATCTGCTATTTTTAAATAGCTAAAGCACGACATGATGCTGACACCAAAATGGGTGCCTGTTCAGAATGGGTTAAATAACTCCCTTTTTAAATATCTAAAAGTATGCTGGTCTGGTATTGGGCAGAGGGGTCACGGTGTACGGTTTTGTTTCCAGGTTTGGAAACCGTATCTTCGGTCCCATCTGGAACAGGGACAGCATCGCCTGCGTCGTCCTCACCTTCAAAGAGCCGTTCGGCACTCAGGGACGGGGAGGCTACTTCGACGACTTCGGCATCATCCGGTAAGAAGAGGAGATTATCGGTCATTTATCGGATGTTTTGACGCGGCAACGTTCACATGCCGTTACACATGACTCTAATTCAAAGCATTCAGCTGTGGAACACATTCTCCATTGCAGTTAGAACTACAGTTGTTCCGATGCCAGTGTCAGAAATCAGACTAAAGTGTCTAAAATGCTATCGTATCTGCGAGATCAGCTGTCCTTGCTTTTCTTTTTTATTACACACTAATTCCTGGTATGGTGTCGGTGCTCTCAGACTGTATCGACCGATACGCAAGTTATGGGTATCTGAATCGGTATCTGTACATCTCTAGTTGGAACTGCAGACTCACTCCCTATGTAATAATCTGTTCCCGCCTAGAGTGTAAAAACAATGACTGACAGATTTACACTGATGCTACGGTCCTTTTGCTACATGTGATGCTAGTTTACTGAGGCACTACACTGTCTCTGAATGTGATGTACGTGATGATTACCATGTCATTCCCATGTCCTGCCGTTGGCAAGTCAGTAGATTGTCAGAAACAGAACATTGTCAATGAGAAAGGGTGGCATTTGCCCGGTGTTACATGTTAATTCTATTCAGATCCCTGAATAGATGACAGTTCCTCTGCTGGACACTTTCAGTAGCACAGCAGTAGAAAGAGCTGCTCATCAGAGCAGATCTCATCAGTGAATAAAACCTGCAGGAAAAACATGCATTTTCAAAAACCTTCAGAGGAAAGTGTGAAGAGTTGGAATGTCACATCTGTACCTTGTTTATTGTAAGTCACTCTAGATAAGAGCGCCTGCTGAATGCCAGAATTGTAAATGGCATTCAGAGATTTAAAAAACAAAAACATTTAAAGTGTGTAAGTAATTGTCTCTCTCTCTCTCTCTCAGTGATGTCATGCAGAACCACTTGCTGCAGATGCTGTGTCTGGTTGCCATGGAGAAGCCAGCTTCCACCAGCTCTGATGACGTCAGAGATGAGAAGGTACCGTCAACCAATCCTCATTAAGCAAAACTCTACACATATAATTAATGACTTGCGCAAGCAGAGCGCGCCAGTACTATAATCGGCTGCGTGTGTCGGTGGTGTCCGTCGGCCAATCGGGGACCAAGTATGTGTGTATCTGTCGGTGTTGCCCACCGGCCAATCGGAGACCAAGACCAGCGATCGGCTCGGTATGTGTGTCGGTACATTCCATCAGCCAATGAGAAACGTAACTAACTAAAGTACGACTACGTTTCTAAATCGGTATAAGGTCAATAGGGGGTGTGTATTGGCCGGGTGTGTGTGTGTGTGTGTGTGTGTGTGTGTGTGTATATATCTGTGTACTCCACCGGGCAATGAGGGACCACTGACCACTGCTGTAGCGTAGACCGCAGCAGAGAGCTTTAGGACTCAGAGCAGCAGTGGTGAGCGCACCTCATGGCGCGCTCTGCTTGCGCACAAGCAGGCCATACAAACATGGCCTACTTGTGTGCAATGCGCAAGTTGGCAGCTCGACAGAGTGCATTTCTAGTTTTGACTGTAGCAACATACAGATAGATGTGTTGTGCAAGTCAGGAAGAGTAATGACAAGTTATATTACTGCTTATTTATGACTACAACTTGGGGACCCCAGAAGTGTTCTACAGTAAAATTCCCCTTAAGTGTACGTGTAATATTTGGGATAATGACCAGTAAGCCAGTCATTATTAACCCCCCCCCCCCCCCCCCAGCCCTGCAAAACAATATTACCTTGGTACAGAATGCCAGCTCAGTGGCCTTGTGGTTAGAGTGTCCGCCCTGAGACTGGGAGGTCGGGGTTCGATCTCCGGCCGGGTCATACCAAAGACTCAAAAAATGGGACCCAGTGCCTCCCTGCTTGACACTCAGCATCAAGGGTTGGATTGGGGGTAAGTCCCTGCGACATACTAGCGTCATGTCCAGGGGGTGTACTTGTACATCAAGCTGCCTCACGCTACAGAAACAGTAGATAGGCTCCTGCCCTATGGGCCTCATGGCTACAGAAACAGGAGATAGGCTCCTGCCCTATGGGCCTCATGGCTACAGAAACAGGAGATAGGCTCCTGCCCCTATGGGCCTCATGGCTACAGAAACAGGAGATAGGCTCCTGCCCCTATGGGCCTCATGGCTACAGAAACAGGAGATAGGCTCCTGCCCCTATGGGCCTCATGGCTACAGAAACAGGAGATAGGCTCCTGCCCCTATGGGCCTCATGGCTACAGAAACAGGAGATAGGCTCCTGCCCCTATGGGCCTCATGGCTACAGAAACAGGAGATAGGCTCCTGCCCCTATGGGCCTCATGGATACAGAAACAGGAGATAGGCTCCTGCCCCTATGGGCCTCATGGCTACAGAAACAGGAGATAGGCTCCTGCCCCTATGGGCCTCATGGCTACAGAAACAGGAGATAGGCTCCTGGCCCTATGGGCCTCATGGCTCGGCAAGGCTACTTACTCTACACTCTACAGAATGCCAGATAAGGGAAGTAAAGGCTTATTGTCTTGTGTCCCGCTTGCACCCTCTACAGGTGAAGGTGCTGAAGTGCATCTCCCCGGTGTCCATGTCTGATGTGTGTGTCCCGCTTGCACCCTCTACAGGTGAAGGTGCTGAAGTGCATCTCCCCGGTGTCCATGTCTGACGTGGTGCTGGGTCAGTATGTGGGAGACCCAGAGGGGGAGGGGGACGCCAAGCTGGGCTACCTGGACGACACCACCGTCCCCAAGGGGTCCACGCAGGCCACCTTCGCCACCATCGTGCTGCACGTCAACAACGAGCGCTGGGATGGTAATAAGCACATTTCAGATCTTTTATTATTATTATTTTTCGCTCATGGTAGCGCACAGCTATTCATAATTTCATGAATTCAAAATACAATAAAACTGAACTGAATTCACGATTTCACACATTACCATGATCTTAACTCATTTTGGGTGGGAACCCCTTTTGGTGTTAGCAATACATTATGCTTTAGCTATTGAAAAATAGCAGATCTACAAGCTCATAGCGAGCCACCGAGTGGCGCGCTACGAGCTTGTAGGTCTGCTATTTTTGAAAAATCGAAAAGGACGACTGACACGGAAACATAGCTTTTTCAGAAAACTGTCAGGATGTAGAAGACATTTTTTTAGAATCTGATCACGGGTCAAAATGGGTTTAAATGTTATTGTGCCTGCCCCAGAGTGGCGACAATTTTCAAATTCAGTACATCCGTACATTGGAACTGAAGAGCAGTGGTTCTCTGGGTTCTTTGGGTTCTTTGGGGAAGTTGAGGTGCTTACAGGATATAGAACCTCTGTCATACAAATAACCTTTTCAGCCCCTGTATGTACGGTATGATTGATTGATTCAATACTTTAGTAACAATTTGCAAAAAGGGCACTGTGGCACAGATTTACACAAAAGAATGCTAAAAGGATAACCCAAGATAAGCTATAGTTTCCGTCTATTCAATGTGTGTTGTTTTGTTTTGGTTCTCCAGAGATTCCATTAGTCTCTCGCCTCTAAAATGTTAAGACCTAATTCCACAATGGGAGCTTGACGGTGGTGTGCAGAATTTTTATTATTTTGCTACCGTTTAAGTTTTGAAACCGGCGCCCAGAACATCAGGGTCTGGGATGTGCGTTTCTCAGCGTTTTGACGCCTTTTCCTTATCTAACGGTTCTATATAGCACCGTTTGTCAAAGGTGAGCTACAGTATACTGTATAGCACTTTTCAGATGGGTGATATACAGCAACCGAAGAACCAGTTTCAGTGCAATGTAGCACCATTTGTGACTGCCATTGGAATTCTTTGAATTTTCGTTTTTTCATGTCATATGAAAGCTTCAAATTGACATACCGTAGGCTATTTATTGGTTGTTCAGTTTGACCCACCAGTTTTGGAGATATGGCTTATAGAGTAATGTCTTGCAGAGAAACGGCGAGTTGAGAAAACAGGCTTGAAAGGTTCACTTCTGTGGTCTCAAACATTACACCTAGCTACATGTTTAAGCATGTATTCCATATTTACATTTACATATTTTAGCTCTGAGCCTCTGACACTTATTTCAGACATGCTGTAGTAGGCTGCCTGTGCTATTAACTCATTAATGGTGTTTTTTTTCATGGGGTAATTTGCGCGATGACAGTCTCTCAGTCAAATCTGGTCACATTTGTGTTTCGTGTGACCGTCGGTGCTTTGCCACTGTGCCTGCAGGCGTTCCCTTCATCCTGCGCTGCGGGAAGGCCCTGAACGAGAGGAAGGCGGAGGTGCGGCTGCAGTTCACCGACGTCCCGGGGGACATCTTCGGGAAGCAGTGTCGCCGCAACGAGCTGGTGGTGCGCGTGCAGCCCAACGAGGCCATCTACGCCAAGATGATGAGCAAGAAGCCCGGCGTGCACTTCAGCCCCGAGGAGACGGAGCTGGACCTCACTTACAAGAGCAGATACAGGGCAAGTGTTTCAGCCTGTTCCTAACGTACAAGAGCAGATACAGGGCAAGTGTTTCAGCCTGTTCCTAACGTACAAGAGCAGATACAGGGCAAGTGTTTCAGCCTAATGTCTGTTCTCTAGGACCTCACCTACAAGAGCAGATACAGGGCAAGTGTTTCAGCCAGCCGCGACTCCTAATGTCTGTCCTCTAGGACGGTAAACGTCTCCTAATGTCTGTCCTCTAGGACGGTAAACGTCTCCTAATGTCTGTCCTCTAGGACGGTAAACGTCTCCTAATGTCTGTCCTCTAGGACGGTAAACGTCTCCTAATGTCTGTCCTCTAGGACGGTAAACGTCTCCTAATGTCTGTCCTCTAGGACGGTAAACGTCTCCTAATGTCTGTCCTCTAGGACGGTAAACGTCTCCTAATGTCTGTCCTCTAGGACGGTAAACGTCTCCTAATGTCTGTCCTCTAGGACGGTAAACGTCTTCTAATGTCTGTCCTCTAGGACGGTAAACGTCTCCTAATGTCTGTCCTCTAGGACGGTAAACGTCTCCTAATGTCTGTCCTCTAGGACGGTAAACGTCTCCTAATGTCTGTCCTCTAGGACGGTAAACGTCTCCTAATGTCTGTCCTCTAGGACGGTAAACGTTATAGTCACTCTGCGACTATGGTGTCAGTGCACGCCGATAGTCCCATGTTTGCCTTCCTATTCTGTACAGCCCCGGATCTTTTAAAAACGTCTTGCTCTTATTAAAAACAGGAATGAACTAAAACCTTGTGCTCTCTCCTCAGGATGTGAACCTGCCAGACGCCTATGAGCGCCTCATCCTGGACGTGTTCTGTGGAAGCCAGATGCACTTTGTGCGCAGGTCTGGCCACTTGTCTGTCAACCTTATTATTATTAACCTACATTCTGTTGAAATGGCAGCATGCCACGTTGAGTTGTTTGTGTACCACTAGGTTAGGTCTTGCCCTGAAAATAAAATTTCAGGGCAAGACCCCATTTGAAAAGGATGCCCAGTTTGACATGCAGAGGCTACTGACCCCCATTTAATGCCATTTATATCTGGGACCCCTCGCCTGTGTGTTAGGTTGTGCAACAGTGACACTTGGTGGTGAACAAACGCTATTTTCGTGCTCGGACACAGGGACACACACATAGCTGTCTATAGGAGTGGTTGCGCCACTCAAAAATAAGAAAATACTACTAATATGTAAGAGAATTTATTTTAAAAAATAGAGTTCAGTCATTTGCCACTGTATTGAAAAGAAGAAGACATATTGTAAAAAATAAATTAAGAAACCTATCGTGATTTGAATTGTATTGTGAGTTGAGTGAATGGTTACATGTTGTATTGTGAGTTGAGTGAATGGTTACATGCCTAGTGTTGATGGAAGCACCAAACTCTTTCCCTTTCCAGATGCAAATGTCCTATTTTTAAATATACCGTTGCTGTGTGTTTGTTCCTTGTCCAGTGATGAACTGAGGGAAGCTTGGAGGATCTTCACACCTCTCCTTCACAAGATAGAGAAAGAGAAAATTAAACCCATTCCGTACAAATATGGAGGGTAAGAGTTCACTTATTTTTTTTATTGTTTATAAAAAAAATCTAACACGATAAGGAACATATGTCTCTCTGACTGTCTGGTGGAAACCTCATATATCCAAAAACTGTTACTTTTCAGGATTCACATATAAAAAGAAACGGCAAAAGTAGCAGATTTACAAGCTGAAAACGCGTCTCCTCGAGACGATTTTCAAGCTTGTAGATCTTCTACTTTTGATACTTTGGTATGACGCTGTTTTATGATCACGTAGGGCCCTCATGGGCCCAACTTTGACCATGGAGAGGGACACTATATTTCCACACTCACTCCAGAGGGCCACAGTGCATATCACTGTCGTGGCAAAAATAGCTGATCTACAAGCTCAAAACGCGCCGCACCGCAGCACGTTTTGAGCTTGTAGATCAGCTATTTTTGCTATTATTTGAATTGAAATCCTGATGACATAAGAAAATATAATTTTAATACTACTACATTTTAAAGCTACTAATTTAGACTGAAGTAAGTAAGGCTGGTCATCTTTGCAAATCAATAATAATAATAATAATAAAAAGTATTCTGATATTAACCTGAGGGCCACATTAACCCATTCTGAACGGGCACCCATTTTGGTGTCGGCATCATGTTATGCTTTAGCTATTGAAAAATAGCAGATCTACAAGCTCATAGCGAGCCACCGAGTGGCGCGCTACGAGCTTGTAGGTCTGCTATTTTTTGAAAAATCGAAGAACGACTGACATTTTTTTAGAATCTGATCTCAGGTCAGAATGGGTTCATCAGACCAGTGTGTGTCCAGTCGGAAAACCTCGTATGAATCTGATCTCAGGTCAGAATGGGTTAAATGTTTATTTTTTTCCCTTTTCGTCAGCCGGGGACCGGCCGAAGCGGACGAGCTCTCCAAGAGAGTGGGTTTCGTGTACGAAGGCACTTACAAATGGGTCAACCCCCACAAACTGTGAGCGGTGAGGAAGACCAGACCATGATGAAGAAGAGTGGAATTGGCGGGAGGGGAGGGGAGGGGGGGAGGGGGGGGGGGGGGGGTGCAGCAGGGTAAGTGAGTCGTGTCACTATTCCCACTATCCATGTGGACCGCCATCATCACAGAGGTTAAAGGTTAAACCGTAGTCGAAGAGAGAAGACTTGGATAAAAAGCTTTAGAATATCAAAGGATTATAAAGGGGCCATGTCCACAGAAAATGTGCTACACACATGGATTAAAGTTCTCAGTCACCATGACTGATTTCAAGTCATTCTTCTTATCCGATTTACAAGAGTGTCAGAATGGGTCAATTTATTTTCTGCAAACTGTAGAAAGCAGCAACTTAGGTTTTAGAATGATAAAACGACATAATTCTACATGGTGTGCTAGTTGTTTTTTGAAACACTGGTGCTTGTGTCACACCGTTTCCACAAATCACAGATTGGGGAATTGGGCCTATAGCAAAGCATTTTCAGTCAGATATTTTTATTTGGCTTTACTCCCTGCAAACACTTGCACTGAGCTAGACGGGTCTGCTCACAGATTGTTCTGCGTAGACTCGGGGTTCCCACGGTCATGAAATCTGCTCACAGATTGTTCTGCGTAGACTCAGGGTTCCCACGGTCATGAAATCTGCTCACAGATTGTTCTGCGTAGACTCGGGGTTCCCACGGTCGTGAAATCTGCTCACAGATTGTTCTGCGTAGACTCGGGGTTCCCACGGTCGTGAAATCTGCTCACAGATTGTTCTGCGTAGACTCGGGGTTCCCACGGTCGTGAAATCTGCTCACAGATTGTTCTGCGTAGACTCGGGGTTCCCACGGTCGTGAAATCTGCTCACAGATTGTTCTGCGTAGACTCAGGGTTCCCACGGTCGTGAAATCTGCTCACAGATTGTTCTGCGTAGACTCGGGGTTCCCACGGTCGTGAAATCTGCTCACAGATTGTTCTGCGTAGACTCGGGGTTCCCACGGTCATGAAATCTGCTCACAGATTGTTCTGCGTAGACTCAGGGTTCCCACGGTCATGAAATCTGCTCACAGATTGTTCTGCGTAGACTCGGGGTTCCCACGGTCGTGAAATCTGCTCACAGATTGTTCTGCGTAGACTCGGGGTTCCCACGGTCGTGAAATCTGCTCACAGATTGTTCTGCGTAGACTCGGGGTTCCCACGGTCGTGAAATCTGCTCACAGATTGTTCTGCGTAGACTCGGGGTTCCCACGGTCGTGAAATCTGCTCACAGATTGTTCTGCGTAGACTCAGGGTTCCCACGGTCGTGAAATCTGCTCACAGATTGTTCTGCGTAGACTCGGGGTTCCCACGGTCGTGAAATCTGCTCACAGATTGTTCTGCGTAGACTCGGGGTTCCCACGGTCATGAAATCTGCTCACAGATTGTTCTGCGTAGACTCGGGGTTCCCACGGTCGTGAAATCTGCTCACAGATTGTTCTGCGTAGACTCGGGGTTCCCACGGTCATGAAAGTCCTTTTCCAAATTATTATTTTCAGATCAGTAAAAAAAAAAAGAACGAAAAATAAACCCACCAGACCTGGAGAAGGTTTGGAATTAATCAAATGTAATAATCGTAATTGCTTTTGTATATAATATAGCGTAATTGTTTTTGTCTTAACATTACGTGAAATATTATGTTACCTGGTCGAATGTAGTACCGCGCGCGCTGTAGTGCCTAAATGTATACAGGACGCCGCATGATTGAATAATAGATCTACAAGCTAACGACACGTTCCACCGTGATACGTTGTTAGCTTGTAGACCTGTTCTTTTTCTCACGTGACACCTTCCTTCGCACCTTGGCGCTGGTGTAATAGCCTTAGTTGTGTTACTGCGCTGTATGATTGTTATAGGCCTGGAAATGAGATCAAATTCTTTGGAAAAGTTTTGAAAATGCATTGTTAGAAATGTGTGGGAACCCTGTATGCGTGGCTCCACCCAAAAAAAAACACTGAAACACAATGCTCGCTCTGTAGGTGCTGCCACACGATCCAAAGAGCCGCGCACGTTTTTTGGCTGCGCACAGCTTCAAAACCGGGTTTTTAGACGTCTGGTGGATGGAAAAGAAGCTCCACTTCTGCGGGCGACTTGGCGCGACGGCCAGATTCCCGGAAGCGCTCTTCTCCGCGTCAATCGCCCGCGGAGGTGGAGCTTAATTCCCATCCACCAGCTGTCTAAAACCCAGCTGCGCACAAACGCATCACAGCTTCATCTGTCACAGGCGCAAAACAGGTGTGGAAAGGGCTACAGTGAGGAGTGCTACGGAGCTAGCAGCACGTCTTTTACCATAGCGGTTTATGGCAGTCCGGTGGCGCTGGCAGCTAAAAACAAAAGCCCTTTTCTGTGGACACGACCCCTAATTGTTGTAGTTCTCAGGAACTGTTTGTTGTCCCTCTACAGTTCCCTGGAGCCAGTTCATCAGAGCATATATTAGACCAGGTCTTTTATTAGTAGGATTTGAAACACAATATAGTAATATAATAATTATAACAACCGTAAACATTGCTTTTGTCATAGCATCGCATTTTAGTATCATCATTAACATTCTAACATTTAACTACGTATAAGACCCATTTAGAGTACTGTGGGTTTTAGCAAATAGCCAATCTACAAGCTTCACAATGGGTCGTGAGCTTGTAGATCGGTTATTTTTGAAAAAGGTTTGATAAAGAAAATAGGGACGCCACTTGGGTTATTGTTGTTACAGTGCATGTTTTCAGGACCAAACGAGGGACGGACGGATGCTCTGATGAAATGGCTCCGTGCCAACGTCCATCAGGGTCTTAACCCATTTTGGTGTTATAGCATCATGTCGTGCTTTAGCTATTGAAAAATAGCAGATCTACAAGCTCATAGCGCGCCACCGAGTGGCGCGCTACGAGCTTGTAGGTCTTGCTATTTTTGAAAAATCGAAGAGCGACTGACATGGAAGACTTTTTTTTTTTTTAATCTGATTTCAGGTCAGAATGAAAACTGTCAGGATGTAGACGACATTTTTTAAATCTGATCTCAGGTCAAAATGGGTTAATCAGTGAGGATGGACACATTGAATGTGATTCTTATTGAACAACTTAGGGGAACAAATGAACTCTGAGCAGAGCAGCACAATCCATTTCTGCCTACGCCAAGGGCTGTATTTTGCGTGTCTTAAGTACCAGGTCTTATTCCCTAACTTGAGTAAACTAAAGACCTGGAGGCGTGATCAATGCCCTTTGGCCACTCAGAATAGCCAAATGGCATTGATCACGCCTCCAGGTCTTTAGTTTACTCAAGTTAGGGAATAAGACCTGGTACTTAAGACACGCAAAATACAGCCCCAAGTCTCACCAGAGCCACATTTACTAAAAGGAGGACTTCATTCTTGTTTAAAGGACAACTTTAGTTTTTTTCAACCAAGGTTCATGTTTTAGGTTGTTATTAGAGAAAGTAAAAGATGAGTGTAATTTTTTTTTTTTCATTTGCTGCATTCTTTCGTTTTAGGGATTTTAGCTCTTTTTGACAGGGGGGCGGGGGCATTCGAGCATGGGGCTAAATATGTGTTTTCTTACCAAATTCTATGGTGATTTATTTTTGTATTATTTACTATAGTCCTAATAAACCCCAGGAAATTACACCTGGTTACAGAAGATCACAGGATCTACTGAATGTGAAGGTAGCCTACTGGAGGAAGGCTTATACTGTGTGTATAGGCTCAATATGTCAGTTTGACACATTCAATAGATCCTGTGATCTTTTGTGGCCAGATGTATTTTCTTGGGGTTTATTAGGACTATAGTAAATAATAAAAAAATAAATCGCCATAATATTTTGTAAAAAAATACATATTTAGCCCCATGCTCGAATGCCCCCGCCCCCCTGTCAAAAAAACGCTAAAATCCCTAAAACTAAAGAAGGCAGCAAATGAAGAAAAATGAACACTCATCTTTTACTTTCTCTAATAACAACCTAAAACATGAACCTTGGTTGAAAAAAACTAAAGTTGTCCTTTAACCTTATTGTCATACACTGTGCAGTTCTCAAACCTTTTCATGGTAAGGACCCCCAAATTGTATTTGGCCACAGACCCCCATCTGCAAAAAAGAATTGTGCCAGGGGCCCCATAAGAGAAGATTTTCAGAATGATTCCAAGTTTTTCTTCGATTTTCTTTTTTAATCAAAAATATAGCCAATCTACAAGCTTGTCGATCAGCCATTTTTAAGTATAAAATGGCATTTAAGTGGTTAAAAAAGATTTTGCTAGTAGAAATATAAGGTTTTTCTAGCATTAAAAATAAATAAATATATAAATCATGTTTGCCATCATCAGTAGGCAGGTTTAGTCATTTAAATCTTCGGAACTGTCCACAGTCCTCCTCTGAGACACAAAAGGTGCCATCGAGGTGACCAAATCATATGAACATAAGGTTGAAAATGGGAGAAAGTGCTCCTTTAAAAAACATGTTCACTCCTGTATTTAACTTGGGTGATTCTCAGAACAAATATACAAATCCTGCTCATTTTATCCACCAGGGGTCGCTATTACACCACGACATAAGCAAAGTGATTCTGATGCATGCTATGCTTTGACTGCAGTTATTGGAAATTTCTTCATACAATTTGTATACTTTTTTGTTTTGTTTTTTGTCACCGTTTTGGACCAAGGAAATAGCTATTATAGCTGGCTGTGTTGTTTACAAAGAGAAACTAAATGTTAAGTTTCTCTTCGTCATATTCATACTAGCAGTCTTTGAGCTTGCTTAAAGTGAGCTCTTGATCCGGTCTGTTTTTTAGCCTGCCTCTTTGAGTTGCATTACTTTGTTTACATCATTTCTTTTTACCAGGTTTATTTATGTTACTGGAGTTCATTCCAAATTTCTAATAGTCTAGATTTTCTAGACTATTTCTTCTAGACTCTAGAAGAAAGCAGTTGGTTTGTCCTTATAGACCTACAGGATTTTGTCATTGACTGGAATTGTAAAGCTATAGCTACTGTATATTATTTCTAAAACTTGCAATAAATAATATCTTATATTATAAGTGTACCTGCCGTTTATTGATTTATTAAGTAATTTGTTTTAACTTGAAAATGCACTATACGGAATTTGTTCAGTGATGTCTTTGAAATTTGGTAACTTAATTTAACATTTAAGCCTTTTTAGACACTTTGTCCCACTTCAAAGCCCAGAAATGAGAGTATTAAGACGTCTAGGCCTACGGCACAGGTTCAAAAGCAAAGTTGATGCTGCGAGGCCGCACGGCAAAATGAAACTTATTTGATGACATAATAGAATCCATTTATTTCAAAGGCCATTTTTCACACATTGCACATTATCCACCGAGTGATGTATCCATTATTCAAGAGGCAGGGTCGTGGTAATAAATGGCATTTCAGGAGGACGTTTAGAGAATCATCAAGTCTTTGGTTTCACTAAAGCAGTAAGCCAAGCCAAGACTTTTAGCAACCACACATTGTATAAGGCACTGTTTTTTCCAAGAAAAAGGTTGCTATGCACATTCACAGTAGGCTAACGCAGTACATGATATCGACACAGAACTGAACTGGTACAGAACTGATCACAATACAGATTAAAATGAGCAGATTAAGATTAAAAGATTAAAAGGAGCAGATTAAGTGAGGTATCACATTCAACAACAAAAAGGTGTTGGCATTACATTGGGCGGCAAGGTTAACAAATATCTTAAGGTATGATAGGACGGCGGCCATATGGATAAAAATACATTACAATATATTTGTATCGATGGTGACAATCAGGTTTTTTTTTACATTTCCACAAATCTCTCAGCTCTCATTGTAGGCTGTACATTTTTGAAAGTATCAAATAGGGTTTGAGTAATTAAAACAAGAAAAAAAACATGCCATATAACAATATTAAGATATTCAAAACCCCAGACAATATCTCATAACTATATACTGTATATATATATATATATTTCCCAGCCCTACTTTAATGATAATTCCAATCTCCATGCGATAGTCAGATGTATCTTTGCCTTGTCAGCAGCTTTGCTGAGCTCAAAATGCACAGTTTGGTTTGCTATCAATTCTAACTAAACTTTATTGAGTTGTGTTGCGACACATCACGTGTAATTTACAGGTGTAAAAATGTGACTACAAGCTTCAAACATTTAGCCAAGGTTAGCCATTTGAACATTTCTCGGCAAATCTAGTTTAATGCTGCCTTAGGATGCCATGGCTTCAGTTGATGCAGTGGCCATATTAGCATGGACAGTAAATTGTAATTTTAATCAGCATTCTGATTTCAGTTATTTAGGGAAAAGATTCCAAATGACTATCACATACAACATACAGGCATCAGAAGAACATAACCACAGTTATAATCACTTAATCCCTACATTAAAACTAAAATAGTCAATCTACTCAAAACTAAAAAGCCAAAATGGCAACAAACAACAAAAAGCAGCCGAAATCACAATCGTGATCGTCTATTAATTTCGTATTTTGTGAGCTTGTAGATGTGCCATCTGTGCCGAATGTTCAAGCCCAGAATAACGACGCTACAGTTGATGTGGTTAAACTAAAGCTGAACAGACACACACTGTCCAACGGAACCTCCACCTCCCTGAAGAGTGGATGGACGTGATTCAGCGGAGGATGGGAGGCTTGCTGCGTCTCAGCTGTGGAGTGACTGGTGTTATTCTATTGAATAACAGGTTGACAACTGGTGGTGACCATGGATTCCTTGCTAGAAGGCACTGTTTCAATGCATGCATGCGTTTCAATGCATGCTCCTGACGTAAAAAAAAAAAAAAAACCTGTCAGTTTCGGACGACTTTCGGCAACTCGTTTGGGAAATCTGGGGCTGAAGGAGTGTCCGAAAGAAGAAAGAAAAAGTTATCAGAAGTTCTGAATGACGTAAAAATGTAGTGATCGGACGTCGGAAAGGAGCCTGTGGTTCTGGATGGTTCTGTGAGCAGCCGGGTCAGTATGTGGTTCTGGACGGTTCAATGTACATACATACAGTATGTTCTGGATGGATGGTTCAGTGTTTACAATACATGTGTACTGGGTGGATGGTTCAATGTGTTGTTCACATGTGTTATGGATGGTTCTGTGTGTTGTTCACATGTGTTATGGATGGTTCTGTGTGTTGTTCACATGTGTTATGGATGGTTCCGTGTGTTGTTCACGTGTGTTCTGGATGGTTCTATGTTCACATGTGTTATGGATGGTTCCGTGTGTTGTTCACATGTGTTATGGATGGTTCCGTGTGTTGTTCACGTGTGTTATGGGTGGTTCTGTGTGTTGTTCACGTGTGTTATGGGTGGTTCCGTGTGTTGTTCACGTGTGTTATGGATGGTTCTGTGTGTTGCTCACATGTGTTATGGGTGGTTCCGTGTGTTGTTCACGTGTGTTATGGATGGTTCTGTGTGTTGCTCACGTGTGTTATGGGTGGTTCCGTGTGTTGTTCACGTGTGTTATGGATGGTTCCGTGTGTTGCTCACATGTGTTATGGGTGGTTCCGTGTGTTGTTCACATGTGTTATGGATGGTTCCGTGTGTTGCTCACATGTGTTATGGGTGGTTCCGTGTGTTGCTCACATGTGTTATGGGTGGTTCCGTGTGTTGTTCACATGTGTTATGGATGGTTCCGTGTGTTGCTCACATGTGTTATGGGTGGTTCCGTGTGTTGTTCACATGTGTTATGGATGGTTCTGTGTTCACATGTGTTCTGGGTGGTTCTGTAAACAGCTGATGAACTCGGCAACAGGACGGTTCTGGTAGCAGATCTGATAGACGGCGTTGAACAAGGGGAACCTGTGAAAAGAGCAGAGTCTGCGTAAAAACTTAGTGCGTGTCAAACCATCCACAGACGGGGCTATTAACCCATTCTGACCGGGCACCCATTTTGGTGTCGGCATCATGTTATGCTTTAGCTATTGAAAAATAGCAGATCTACAAGCTCATATCGCGCCACCGAGTGGCGCGATACGAGCTTGTAGGTCTGCTATTTTTGAAAAATCGAAGACACTTTTAGAATCTGATCTCAGGTCAGAATGGGTTAATAATGAAACTGTCAGGATGTAATAGACATTTTTAGAATCTGATCTCAGGTCAGAATGGGTTAATATTATAGCTGACTACGACTAAATGGGAAGAGGACATTCAGACGAAGAAAAGACCTGAGCACGCAAAAATAAATGTATATAGAGCACCGAAGTCTGACGTCAATATCGGTAGAGGGCGCAAATCCACAGGTTCATGTACTTTTTATTTGCATTGTAATCCCCATAGGGGGGATTTTAGATCGCCTCATATAAGAACTGTGTTTGAAAAATAAACGTGTCACCCCGGCCGCTTCACTCATATGGATATGAAGAATCAACTGACTGAGAGAAAACGCTAATGTTACTGCTACTGAATTAGTTACATTTTCGCTAGAAGCAGACTGTATCATATATGAGTGACTGACTGTTGCAAACGATACAGAGACGCCTCCCTGACAATAACGCAGAGACAGCTTGTTTATTTTTGGACCACAACACGTATATGAAACGATTTTAAGATGAGCCCACGTTATTCTCCACAGAGAAATTACTTCCGTGAACCGGGGGAATGGAAGGGATTGAGCGAGTTACGTCAGGACTTTAGAACCAGGGGAATCGAAGGGATGAGCGAGTTACGTCAGGACTTTAGAACCAGGGGAATGGAAGGGATTGAGCGAGTTACGTCAGGACTTTAGAACCAGGGGAATGGAAGGGATGAGCGAGTTACGTCAGGACTTTAGAACCAGGGGAATCGAAGGGATGAGCGAGTTACGTCAGGACTTTAGAACCAGGGGAATCGAAGGGATGAGCGAGTTACGTCAGGACTTCGGTGCTCTATACTTGCCCCGATGAAGACCAGTTTGGTCGACATGTGTAGGCTTTTACATTTTGTAATGGATGCGATTAAAGTACACAGATTGTACGCCCTCTCCTCCATTGCTTTTTGCTCATAACTTTGCTTCTTTTTCCAAGTCATGGCTTCCCGTTGATCCTAGTATCACCAGCCGTAGCACTTGCCCTAGCCCCGACAATTTACAGGCGTATGCAAAGGCTCAACTTAGATCATGCATAGAAGGAAGCATGAGGTTTGTCTGCTGCCCCCCCCCCCCCCAGGTTGGCAGAGGAAGTGTAGCGCCCAGGATTACATTAGATAATTAACACTGGGTGAAAGAAAATGGGTTGCAAAATCGTAGGATAAAAACATTTGGTTAAAAACACAAATTACCCACATAAAACCACCAGGAAAGTGTTTCTTGTCTCCCAAACATCATTAAAATAAGATTTTTCTTTTAAGAGCAATGAGTGCCACATGTGGGTTCCATGCGTCTGGTTGAACGTACTTATCGGTGAGTTTCTTGTTGTCTAGGATGGTGTGCACCTCGGCGGCGGTCGCAGGTCCCTGCAGCTTCTGACCGTTAAGCATCTCCTTCTCCAGCTCCTCTATGGACTGATACAGAGAGGAGACAAGGTGCTTATTTTATTATTTTAGAACCCATAAATGTGACCAAATTTGACTGAGGGACTGTCATTGGATTTTTTTTTGTTTTTTCATGTCATATGAAAGCAGGGAATCATAGCTTCAAATTGACATTGGTTGTTCAGTTTGACCCACCAGTTTTGGAGATATGACTTATAGAGTAATGTTTTGCAGAAAACAGCGAGTTGAGAGAACAGGCTTTGAAAGGTTCACTTCTGTGGTCTCTAACGTTACACCTAGCTCCTAGCTACATGTTTAAACATTTATTTCATATTTACATGTCGATTTCAGCTCCGACACTTATTTCAGACATGTGAAGAGTCTGCCTGTGCAATTAACTCATTTTGAAGAAAGAAAATAAAGTTTTTCTCCTCTGGAATTTGCGCGATGGCAGGGTCTCAGTCAAATATGGTCATAAATGTCCTTTAACCCATTCTGACCGGGCACCCATTTTGGTGTCAGCATCATGTTACGCTTTAGCTATTGAAAAATAGCAGATCTACAAGCTCATATCGCGCCACCGAGTGGCGCGATACGAGCTTGTAGGTCTGCTATTTTTGAAAAATCGAAGAACGACTGACATTTTTAGAATCTGATCTCAGGTCAGAATGGGTTAATCAGGCCAGTGTGTGTCCAGTGGAAACCTGTGTGTGTGTGTGTGTGTGTGTGCGCACACACACACACACACACACACACACACACACACACACACACACACACACACACACACACACACAGCCTCTTTGAAAACCTTTAGTGCTACGATTGTGCGCGGGGAGACGACAATTAACACAACTTGCCTGAACAAAATGTAATTCTTGCCTGCCCAAAATCCTGGAAACGCCACTGGCTACAGTACACTTTCTAACCAGCTGCAGTGCCCACTAACCCAAGACATCAGAGACACATACTGTACTTCCCACAGATTTCACACACACACACACAACGGGAGTTTGAAACTATGACCCATTGGGAGAAATACAACAATGTGCAAACACAGCAGCAAGATCTGTGAACGGTTGTGACTTAGTGGTTAGTCAATGGAACACCAACCCTAAGGACTACTATCTGACTGTACCAAGTAGACTGCTGGACCTTTACCAACCCTAAGGACTACTATCTGACTGTACCAAGTAGACTGCTGGACCTTTACCAACCCTAAGGACTACTATCTGACTGTACCAAGTAGACTGCTGGACCTTTACCAACCCTAAGGACTACTATCTGACTGTACCAAGTAGACTGCTGGACCTTTACCAACCCTAAGGACTACTATCTGACTGTACCAAGTAGACTACTGGACCTTTACCAACCCTAAGGACTACTATCTGACTGTACCAAGTAGACTACTGGACCTTTACCAACCCTAAGGACTACTATCTGACTGTACCAAGTAGACCGCTGGACCTTTACCAACCCTAAGGACTACTATCTGACTGTACCAAGTAGACTGCTGGACCTTTACCAACCCTAAGGACTACTATCTGACTGTACCAAGTAGACCGCTGGACCTTTACCAACCCTAAGGACTACTATCTGACTGTACCAAGTAGACTGCTGGACCTTTACCAACCCTAAGGACTACTATCTGACTGTACCAAGTAGACCGCTGGACCTTTACCAACCCTAAGGACTACTATCTGACTGTACCAAGTAGACTGCTGGACCTTTACCAACCCTAAGGACTACTATCTGACTGTACCAAGTAGACTGCTGGACCTTTACCAACCCTAAGGACTACTATCTGACTGTACCAAGTAGACTGCTGGACCTTTACCAACCCTAAGGACTACTATCTGACTGTACCAAGTAGACTGCTGGACCTTTACCAACCCTAAGGACTACTATCTGACTGTACCAAGTAGACTGCTGGACCTTTCACCAGTGCACATGTAAACAGAGCTGCTACACCTTTAAACAGATCTTAAAAAATGCTGCCATTTGTCTCAAAAAAAGCTTTGTATCCCGTTATCCCATTCTGAACGGGCACCCATTTTGGTGTCGGCATCATGTTATGCTTTAGCTATTGAAAAATAGCAGATCTACAAGCTCATATACGAGCTTGTAGGTCTGCTATTTTTGAAAAATTGAAGAACGACTGACATTTTTAGAATCTGATCTCAGGTCAGAATGGGTTAATCAGACCAGTGTGTGTCCAGTGGAAACCTCGTATGAATCTGATCTCAGGTCAGAATGGGTTATAACATGTACATAACGATGCAATGTGACATAGCTCTGTTTACAAAATGCTGTACCTGTATCCTTTCCAACTGTTTTTATTGTATTGCGACACTTGCTTTGGCAATGTAAATGTTTGTTTTCTCTAATGCCAATAAAGCTCCTGAATTGATACTTATGACGGCTCCGTTCCATTTAGTGTAGAACAGTGGCTCTCAAAACGTTTAACCCATTCTGACCTGAGATCAGATTCATACGAGGTTTCCGCCGCCGGACACACACTGGTCTGATGAACCCATTCTGACCTGAGATCAGATTCTAAAAAATGTCAGTCGTTCTTCGATTTTTCAAAAAATAGCAGACCTACAAGCTCGTATCGCGCCACTCGGTGGCGCGATACGAGCTTGTAGATCTGCTGTTTTTAAATAGCTAAAGCATGACATGATGCCGACACCAAAATGGGTGCCCGGCGGTCAGAATGGGTTAAATGTTCATAACGTACACAAATTGTAGAATCTAGATTATGGGATCGCCCAATGGCGGCATAATCTCATCTTCAACAGTGCCATGTCTTTTTTAGCCAGTGACACAGATCATATGCCACCCCTAACCCTATTAACCCTATTGAACCCCGCCATGACGACACCAGAAGTTGTTGCTCCACCAGTGCAACAATCAGCACAGTGTTCTTCACGATGTCTCCATACTCCACCCGGCCATGCAGACAGAATTCCCAGAGAGAGATGTTGGCACACATTTCAATGGTGGGAAAAGTGTTACAAGTAATTCAAAATGTACTTGGGTAAAAGTACAAAAGTATTGGTATCAAAATGTACATAAAGTACTCATTTAGAATGTCACAAAATCTTTTGAAAATAGTCAAAAAGTTAATATCCCTTTGGTTTTGGTTTCCTGCATTTTGTTTTAAAAATGATAATTTTCATGAATTAAAAACTCAAACATAATTAATTATATTAAATAATTTAACAAATTAATTTAAATAATCGAAGAAATTCCATAAATTGGTGATTGGCTATTTTCACTAGTTTGGGGGGGACGGGGACATCACATTTCTCTTTTGGGTCTGGTGCTAAAAGTATTGGGAACCACTGATAATAAATAAGATACCTGTACAGCACAAAACAAACATGTCACAGTATGTGGCCCTGTGTTGCCATACTGTGGCTGTGTGTGGGCGTCGGCTTTCCTCCCAGCTTGGCACACCTGTCTGTGGTCACCTCATCGCACTCAATTGACACACCTGCAGACCATCAACTCTTCAGCCCTGACAGTATTTAAACCCTGGTCTTCACTCCCCTCATCGCCAGATCATTGTACGACCTTTCATGGAAGTAGCTTGTCTCTAAACCAGTGTTGACGTCCTAGATATAGTTTAATAGTATTCCAAGTCTTAGTTCCTAGTTTTCCTAGTATTTTTGCTCCTGTGTTTCCTGCTCAACTCAAGCTCTTCTCCTCTCCTCCAGAACCAGAACCAGCTCACCTGTTCTACTGCCTGCTCGTCTGCCTGGACTGCTCACTTCATCCATGTTTGTTTTCCATGCAACCTTCCACAATCTCCAATTCACCATATTGTGAATAAATAACTTAAATTTGCTCCTGCGTTTGGCTCTGCATTTGGGTTCAACTTTCGACGTGTCAGAAGAACGGCTCTCTCTCTCACCTTCCCGGTCTTGGCGAAGGCCTCGGCCACCTTGCGGTTGCGCCCGCCGTAGCAGGTGGTGATGAGGTCGGCCACGCCGCAGCTCTCCAGGAAGGTGGCGGAGGAGACGGGCCCCGCCGTGCAGAAGAGGCGGGCGAAGGCGATCATCTCCATCAGGCCCAGCCGGATCACCGCCGCCTTGGTGTTGTCCCCGAAGCCCAGGCCGTCGCAGAACCCCGCGCCCACCGCCACGATGTTCTGTAGAGAGGGGAGAGAGACCAGGATGGTGAGCACTACAGAACCCTGCCCCCACCGCCACGATGTTCTGTAGAGAGGGGAGAGAGACCAGGATGGTGAGCACTACAGAACCCCGCCCCCACCGCCACTATGTTCTGTAGAGAGGGGAGAGAGACCAGGATGGTGAGCACTACAGAACCCCGCCCCCACCGCCACTATGTTCTGTAGAGAGGGGAGAGAGAGACCAGGATGGTGAGCACTACAGAACCCTGCCCCCACCGCCACTATGTTCTGTAGAGAGGGGAGAGAGACCAGGATGGTGAGCACTACAGAACCCTGCCCCCACCGCCACTATGTTCTGTAGAGAGGGGAGAGAGAGACCAGGATGGTGAGCACTACAGAACCCTGCGCCCACCGCCACTATGTTCTGTAGAGAGGGGAGAGAGAGACCAGGATGGTGAGCACTACAGAACCCTGCCCCCACCGCCACTATGTTCTGTAGAGAGGAGAGAGAGACCAGGATGGTGAGCACTACAGAACCCCGCCCCCACCACCACTATGTTCTGTAGAGAGGGGAGAGAGACCAGGATGGTGAGCACTACAGAACCCTGCCCCCACCGTCACTATGTTCTGTAGAGAGGGGAGAGAGACCAGGATGGTGAGCACTACAGAACCCCGCCCCCACCGCCACTATGTTCTGTAGAGAGGGGAGAGAGAGACCAGGATGGTGAGCACTACAGAACCCTGCCCCCACCGCCACGATGTTCTGTAGAGGGGAGAGAGAGACCAGGATGGTGAGCACTACAGAACCCTGCCCCCACCGCCACAATGTTCTGTAGAGAGGAGAGAGAGAGACCAGGATGGTGAGCACTACAGAACCCTGCCCCCACCGCCACTATGTTCTGTAGAGAGGGGAGAGAGAGACCAGGATGGTGAGCACTACAGAACCCTGCCCCCACCGCCACTATGTTCTGTAGAGAGGGGAGAGAGACCAGGATGGTGAGCACTACAGAACCCCGCCCCCACCGCCACTATGTTCTGTAGAGAGGGGAGAGAGACCAGGATGGTGAGCACTACAGAACCCTGCCCCCACCGCCACTATGTTCTGTAGAGAGGGGAGAGAGAGACCAGGATGGTGAGCACTACAGAACCCTGCCCCCACCGCCACTATGTTCTGTAGAGAGGAGAGAGAGAGAGACCAGGATGGTGAGCACTACAGAACCCCGCCCCCACCGCCACAATGTTCTGTAGAGAGGGGAGAGAGAGACCAGGATGGTGAGCACTACAGAACCCTGCCCCCACCGCCACGATGTTCTGTAGAGAGGGGAGAGAGACCAGGATGGTGAGCACTACAGAACCCTGCCCCCACCGCCACTATGTTCTGTAGAGAGGAGAGAGAGAGACCAGGATGGTGAGCACTACAGAACCCTGCCCCCACCGCCACTATGTTCTGTAGAGAGGGGAGAGAGAGACCAGGATGGTGAGCACTACAGAACCCTGCCCCCACCGCCACGATGTTCTGTAGAGAGGGGAGAGAGACCAGGATGGTGAGCACTACAGAACCCTGCCCCCACCGCCACTATGTTCTGTAGAGAGGGGAGAGAGAGACCAGGATGGTGAGCACTACAGAACCCTGCCCCCACCGCCACTATGTTCTGTAGAGAGGAGAGAGAGACCAGGATGGTGAGCACTACAGAACCCTGCCCCCACCGCCACTATGTTCTGTAGAGAGGGGAGAGAGAGACCAGGATGGTGAGCACTACAAAACCCTGCCCCCACCGCCACTATGTTCTGTAGAGAGGGGAGAGAGACCAGGATGGTGAGCACTACAGAACCCTGCCCCCACCGCCACTATGTTCTGTAGAGAGGAGAGAGAGACCAGGATGGTGAGCACTACAGAACCCTGCCCCCACCGCCACTATGTTCTGTAGAGAGGGGAGAGAGAGACCAGGATGGTGAGCACTACAGAACCCTGCCCCCACCGCCACGATGTTCTGTAGAGAGGGGAGAGAGAGACCAGGATGGTGAGCACTACAGAACCCTGCCCCCACCGCCACGATGTTCTGTAGAGAGGGGAGAGAGAGACCAGGATGGTGAGCACTACAGAACCCTGCCCCCACCGCCACTATGTTCTGTAGAGAGGGGAGAGAGAGACCAGGATGGTGAGCACTACAGAACCCTGCCCCCACCGCCACTATGTTCTGTAGAGAGGGGAGAGAGAGACCAGGATGGTGAGCACTACAGAACCCCGCCCCCACCGCCACTATGTTCTGTAGAGAGGGGAGAGAGAGACCAGGATGGTGAGCACTACAGAACCCTGCCCCCACCGCCACTATGCTCTGTAGAGAGGAGAGAGAGAGACCAGGATGGTGAGCACTACAGAACCCTGCCCCCACCGCCACTATGTTCTGTAGAGAGGAGAGAGAGACCAGGATGGTGAGCACTACAGAACCCTGCCCCCACCGCCACTATGTTCTGTAGAGAGGGGAGAGAGAGACCAGGATGGTGAGCACTACAGAACCCTGCCCCCACCGCCACTATGTTCTGTAGAGAGGGGAGAGAGAGACCAGGATGGTGAGCACTACAGAACCCCGCCCCCACCGCCACTATGTTCTGTAGAGAGGAGAGAGAGACCAGGATGGTGAGCACTACAGAACCCTGCCCCCACCGCCACTATGTTCTGTAGAGAGGGGAGAGAGAGACCAGGATGGTGAGCACTACAGAACCCTGCCCCCACCGCCACTATGTTCTGTAGAGAGGGGAGAGAGAGACCAGGATGGTGAGCACTACAGAACCCTGCCCCCACCGCCACTATGTTCTGTAGAGAGGGGAGAGAGAGACCAGGATGGTGAGCACTACAGAACCCTGCCCCCACCGCCACTATGTTCTGTAGAGAGGGGAGAGAGACCAGGATGGTGAGCACTGACTAACTACACAAAGAGTTATCACAATGCCCGTTTCATTCATTAGCCCGTTTAGACCTGAGATCAGATTCTAAAAATGTCTTCTACATCCTGACAGTTTTCTGAAAAAGCTATGTTTCTTCGATTAAAAAAAAATAGACCTACAAGCTCGTAAGCGCGCCACTCATTCAGTAGTTCTCAAAACTTTTCAGACTGCGACCCCCCAAAACATTAATCACATTTGAGCTGCTAATGGGTCTAATCATCTGGGGACAAGAAAGTAGGCTAGGGCGTTCATTTACAGAGGGAGCATACTTTGGTCCGACATATCATTGGTTGGAATGAGCATTGGTCCGACTCGGGATAGGGTTGGGGGTTAGGTTTAGGTGTGCTGCCCCGTGCTCGCGGTTATGGTGAGGGTTTGGGGTAGGTAGTCGATTGGACCAATGGTATGTCGGACCAAAGTATAGTACCCCATTTACGGGGGTGCTAGCTAGCTAGCTAGCTAGCTAGCAGCCCCATAAATGACTGCTTTGGTCTACTTCGTCCTACAACAACAGTAGCTAACCTTCAGCGCTCCACAGATTTCCACCACATCACACTCTTCCACCACGGTGACCCGGAAGTTCTTGGTCTGCATCAGTTCCTTCAGCAGAACGCCATTGTCCTTATTCTTACACCCTGCACACAGAAAGTCAATATTTTATTAGACACAAATGTAAACGGCACGTGGTACGGTCAGACATTAAGGCTAAAAGGATTACACAAAAATATAAATCCTGGGGACATATTTCCATTGTGGTCCTATGTATTCAATGAATCAACATAGCAGATACAACATTAACACTAATACATATACAAACATGAGAGACGCACGGGGACAATATTGCCTCCCCTTTTGGTCTCCTGATAGATTTCCAGGCCAATTTTGAAAGAACAGAACAATGTTACACATCCTTTTAATGGATGCTGTCAGGGCATACAGAGTAGTACTGTAGAATGAGAATTGTCCCAGGTTTGTCCTAAATGTGGGTGGTAGCCTACCGTCCAGGATCATGGACGGTCCCTCTAGTGTTGTGGCTGTGGGCACTCACTTTGGAGAAGTATAGTTGTCTAGTTAGGTATGAGGGTTGAGGGTATTGGCTATCTTTCAGCACACAATCTTATTCTTTACACCCTCTGCACAGAGAAAGTATTTGACTGCACAGAGAAAGAGGAAGGCTTCCTATAGGGTCCTTTATATAGGAGCAGTAGCTGACTGGGTATAAAGGCCGCCTGGGAACTGGAACGTAGCCAGTTCAACCCTTTATATGAGCTGAAGTGTCCCATAACAGAGTGCTAGATGGTATAGCACCGCTATCCAAAGTGCTTTACATTCACGCGCACACGTTGGCACCAAGGCACCTTGGAAAAGACTAAGATCTAACCATCTCAGCAGTCATCAGCTGGGTGAAGCCCCATCCCCAGATCTAACCATCTCAGCAGTCATCAGCTGGGTGAAGCCCCCTCCCCAGATCTAACCATCTCAGCAGTCATCAGCTGGGTGAAGCCCCCTCCCCAGTGACCAGAAACTATACTACCTTTCCTTCACAAGATGAAATGAGGCCGCTTGTTATTTTACAGAGCAAAAGACTGTATTAATATCCTGAGTCAATAGGTGTTATTTTACAGAGCAAAAGACTGTATTAATATGATAATATCCTGAGTCAATAGGTGTTATTTTACAGAGCAAAAGACTGTATTAATATCCTGAGTCAATAGGTGTTATTTTACAGAGCAAAAGACTGTATTAATATGATAATATCCTGAGTCAATAGGTGTTATTTTACAGAGCAAAAGACTGTATTAATATCCTGAGTCAATAGGTGTTATTTTACAGAGCAAAAGACTGTATTAATATCCTGAGTCAATAGGTGTTATTTTACAGAGCAAAAGACTGTATTAATATGATAATATCCTGAGTCAATAGGTGTTATTTTACAGAGCAAAAGACTGTATTAATATGATAATATCCTGAGTCAATAGGTGTTATTTTACAGAGCAAAAGACTGTATTAATATCCTGAGTCAATAGGTGTTATTTTACAGAGCAAAAGACTGTATTAATATATAATATCCTGAGTCAATAGGTGTTATTTTACAGAGCAAAAGACTGTATTAATATCCTGAGTCAATAGGTGTTATTTTACAGAGCAAAAGACTGTATTAATATCCTGAGTCAATAGGTGTTATTTTACAGAGCAAAAGACTGTATTAATATCCTGAGTCAATAGGTGTTATTTTACAGAGCAAAAGACTGTATTAATATCCTGAGTCAATAGGTGTTATTTTACAGAGCAAAAGACTGTATTAATATCCTGAGTCAATAGGTGTTATTTTACAGAGCAAAAGACTGTATTAATATGATAATATCCTGAGTCAATAGGTGTTATTTTACAGAGCAAAAGACTGTATTAATGATAATATCCTGAGTCAATAGGTGTTATTTTCAGAGCAAAAGACTGTATTAATATCCTGAGTCAATAGGTGTTATTTTACAGAGCAAAAGACTGTATTAATGATAATATCCTGAGTCAATAGGTGTTATTTTCAGAGCAAAAGACTGTATTAATATCCTGAGTCAATAGGTGTTATTTTACAGAGCAAAAGACTGTATTAATATCCTGAGTCAATAGGTGTTATTTTACAGAGCAAAAGACTGTATTAATATCCTGAGTGTTATTATTATTATAGGTATTATTCTGTCGGGTGTAAAGGTAGCAAAGGTAGCAGATCTACAAGCTCAAAACGCGTGGCTTTGGGCCGTGTATTGAGCTTGCAGATCTGCTACTCGTGGTGCTTTTGTGTGACGCTGTAGTGTGATCAAGTAGGGCATGAGTCTTTTGTGTGACGCTGTAGTGTGATCAAGTAGGGCATGAGTCTTTTGTGTGACGCTGTAGTGTGATCAAGTAGGGCATGAGTCTCTGACAAAACACTAACGGACCCTGACCTTAAAAACGTGATATGCAAGCAGGGATGTGACACAACATGTTTGGCTTATCAGCTATAGTGGTTGGTAGATAAAATAAAAACACTACCAGTCAGTCAGGCATACATTTTACCAGCTAAACGTGATAAGTAGCGTTTGGGGAATATTTCCATGTACAGTATTACTAGATCAACTAAAGTGAAGACAGTGTGCGGGATTCTTTTGCTCTACTTATCAGATCTACAAGCTCAAAAGGAGTCGCTTCGCACTGCGTCTCCAGCTTGCAGATCTGCTACTTTTGTATGATGCAGTGGTATGATGAGTGGTATCAAGTATGCTAATTTACAACAAAAAGACAAAAACACAAAAAGTTCCATAATGGAGATAAGAGGTTTGTGCCTGACAACAACTATACTATCCGTTTTCAATGAATATCATAAACATGATAAGTTTGGAGTTGACTGACGGGCAGGCCTACAAACGCACGAGGGCTGTGAGATCAAAGCCCTGTTGGGAGGTCTGGGGCATGGTGATATGGCTCAATATAATCCACCCTACAGCCTATCAGAGTCAAACACTTATCATTTAATGACCGAGCAAACTGCAATTCAACTGTTTGTTCAAACACTGTCTGCCGCGCTCTCTCTGTGTGTGTGTGTGTGTGTGTGTGTGTGTGTGTGTGTGTGTGTGTGTGTGTGTGTGTGTGTGCGTGCGTGCGTGCGTGCGTGCGTGCGTGCGTGCGTGCGTGCGTGCGTGCGTGCGTGCATGTGCGAAATCAGCCCCTCTGTCGATTGACAGTGTTGTCACTTTTCAGTGAGAGTGCCCTCTCTCTGCGTAGTGGCGTCTTTCAAAGAGAACTGATCTACATGCTGGCAGCGTTTCAAATGGCTAGGCATCATTCACTTGTAGATCTGCTCTCTTTTGGCACGTCACTCCCTTTATGCTTACAACAGTGCACTGAAAACACTTATTTTCCATGATTTAGGACACTTGCCGGGCGTTTCTGCACTTATTTACTGTAAGGACGAGGTGAGATCGTTTGACTGGTCCTGTAAATGCACCACATTATCGAATGATGCAAACCACAAACAGACAGCAGAAGCTATTTCTCGAAAGTTCTAATATTCAGGAAGTGGTCTAATATTTTTGCGCGCCAGAGTGGCTGGGTAGTCTCCATAATCACCCGATTCGACTGCAGTGATCACTTAGGGCATGCTCTGCCGACTGATTAAAAAAGAACGACAGGATTAAGGTTGGCGAACATGTGTTAATATTAGGACTGCGCTGCGACATGCTTGCGGTTATGTTTAGGGGAGGGTATGAGGAGGCTTGTCATTTTCAGTAGGCTCCCAGTATGTCCAGTATAGACCTGACTAGACCGATAAGATCGGTTAACGTGTCATCAACGCCAATCGCAGCCAGTATAGGCTCCAGACGGCTAGATAAGATAAGATAAGATCGGCTTAATAAGTAACCTACTGGGAATTATCGGTTGATTTTCGGTCGAAACGGCTGCCATAATCTACCAGCCAAAGCAATGCATTCGGTTGGGTGTTTATTGCAAGCTGTGCTGCATTCACAACAGTCCTCTAATAGCCACCATCAAGCAAAGGGTGTAAAGAAAGTATGAATAATAGAACCAGCTAACCAATGGTGGTCTCGCAGAACTTCTCGTCGGCCACCTCGTTGGCGATGTTGGCTCCCATCAGAACACTCATGGTGATGCCCAGCTTGTCGTGGATGACGTCACTGATGAGCTTCAGGCCATCAGGACCCTCGTCCACACCCTGGGAGGAGAGAACATGAGACTTATGAGCTACAGACAGATCATCCTTCCACACCCTGAATTTAGAACAGACAGCGACAATATGAAATGTAACAAAAATGTGGAAACCTTTTTTTTTTTTATATATTTTTTATCCCACGATTTTGTAACCCATTTTTCACACCTGTGTCAATCATCTAATGTGATCCTGGGCTCTACACACCCTCCACCAACCTGGGGAGAGCAACGGACTTAACTCATGCTTCCTTCATGCCTGAGTGTCCAAGTTGCTCCTTTACACCTGACAGGGGGGAGTTTCCCTGGTTGGACGTAGCACGTGGAAGGAACACGTTATTCCAACCAGTTCCTTTCCCCTCCATCAGGCGCCCCGGCTGGCCAGGGGGAGGCAGTTTAGAGACCAGGATTACTGCAAGTTTTTGTGAGGGTACCTACCCTAGGGGACACGGGGAGAACATGTGAGGGTACCTACCCTAGGGGACACGGGGAGAACATGCAAACTCCACACAGAAAGGCCCTTTCGCCAACACCACCTTCGGGTATGGGCACTGATGACGCGGAGGAGGAAACACGCCGCCAGCACCCACAGCGCCCCCAGCGGGAATCGAACCCAGGACCTTCTAGCTGTGAGGCGACAGCACTACCAACTGTGCCACCATGCCCCCAAAAAATAAAATGTGGAAACTTGAAGAGTATTAATAATAATTTAGTCCCTACCTGCCTTTTGGGTATTTTATCACTGACTCATACAGTATGTGACATTTGTCCTTTGCATGTAGGCTAACCACCCTAACTATTGGGACCAGTGGATGTCATTAATAATGTATTAATTATTAATACAAATAAAGCCTGTACAGTACATGCACGGTCCGTGACGTGTTATGTTTTCTTGTGCACCCCGTTTAGTTATCGTTTTACCTTTCTGTTGTTTTCCTGTGACTTTGTAGTATTGTCTTCCTGTGTTCCAGTTTGAGTTTTACCTTTTATTTTGTAGTATTGTTTTGTGCCTTCCTGTCTGCCCCTGTAGTCCTGAACCGGTCTTGTCAAACCATGTGATTAGTCTAGTTTTCTCCACCTGTGTCTTGTGAGTCTCCCAGCCAATCCCTGTGTTGATTTGTCAGTTGTTCACCTGTGTCTAGTTAGTCCTTGTCTATAAGTATGCCCTTGTGGTTTCAGTTCTTTGTTCGTTGGTAAATGTAAGTCAGTGGGGTTTTTTTTGCTCCTCGTGATTTTCCATGTTCCTAGTGTTTTCCCTTGCTCCTAGTTTTTCCTTGTTTCCTCGTGTCCTGTTTTGGTTAATAAAACCTCCTTGTATTCAACCTGCCTGTCCTCTGTCTGCGCTTGGGTCCAACACCTGCCTGTTCTGAACCGTGACACTATGCTATAAGCTATGAGCATGAGTCTTCAACAGGGTGTCCGAGACCCTTTAGGGGGTCCTCAGAGTTACTACAGGGTGTCAGAGACCCCTAGGGGGTCCTCAGAGTTACTACAGGGTGTCAGAGACCCCTAGGGGGTCCTCAGAGTTACTACAGGGGGGCCACCTAATCTTTGTGTGATTAACCCGAGCTTCCATATTCATCCCTATTTGCTGAAAATAGCAGATCTACATACAAGCTCACAGCCACAGCCTATATCACAGTGTGACAGTTGGGAGCTTTAAAATCTGCTATTTTCAGTGAAGGGATTTCGTGTAGGGGGGGGCAGACCAGAAAAACTCAACAAAATGTGCTAATACAGCATCACAATCATTTTAACCACATCTTGTTGGCTATTCAAAAATAGCACATATACACTCTCAGTGCATCACTCAGCCTCGTGCAAGCTGCTATTAATTTATTTTTTTAATCGAAAATGTTGGAATATTTTTGAACAATTTACAGTAGGTTTTCTTTTCTGTCCCTTTTTTTTTTTAGATGATTGACCAAAGTGTTCAGACCAACCTTGATGAGACTCAGTCCCAGCGCGTCTGTCTTTATCTTCCCCTTCATGGTGTCACACGCTCTACCGATGAACTGGTGAGGGATGACGAAGATCAGGATGTCTGCATCACAGGACGACTCCAACAGGTCTGCAACAGCAACCTAGGAAAGGTCATTATTGAGTACATTTGCTTAACCCATTAAGGCCTGACATCGAAATAAAAAAAAGGTCCTCTAAATCATGACAGTTTTCTGAAATGCCAATGTTTCTATATCAGTGGTGCTCAATATTTCATGTCAAGAACCCCAAAAATTGTCTGTATCTGTTGTTCCAGGCAGGGACGCCCCAGAAGCAAAGATACGAGTTAAAAACGTTGGCACTCGGTGCCGTGCTATGAGTTTGTAGATCTGCTATTTTTCAATAGCAAAAGTATAATACTTAAAACACCAAAAGGGGTTCCCGCCCAGAATGGGTTAAGGTGTGCATCGGCCTCACGATTAAATTTGACACACGCGCATTGAACCGTTTGAGTGAAGTTATGTGTGCTAGTAATAATAACACAACGTGGATTAGACACACACGCAAAGGCCGCAAGCGTGACCAGTCGCTGCGTCGCCATGAAGACATCCAAAGTGCCCTCCCGCTTGTAGAAGTACTCTTTCCATCACTGCTAGGGTTGAGGCCAGGACACAGTGAAAGGTACAACCCGTTCCTAAACCAGGACACAGTGAAAGGTACAACCCGTTCCTAAACCAGGACACAGTGAAAGGTACAACCCGTTCCTAAACCAGGACACAGTGAAAGGTACAACCCGTTCCTAAACCAGGACACAGTGAAAGGTACAACCCGTTCCTAAACCAGGACACAGTGAAAGGTACAACCCGTTCCTGAAGACACGGATCTTCCCAAAACAATCTGTTCCGTTTAACCCAAATACAGGATGTATGACAAAGGTTAGGGCTGCTATAACCCTGAGGTTAAAGATTAAAGGTTAAAGGTTAGGGCTGCTATAACCCTGAGGTTAAAGGTTAGGGCTGCTATAACCCTGACGTTAAAGATTAAAGGTTAAAGGTTAGGGCTGCTATAACCCTGAGGTTAAAGGTTAAAGGTTAGGGCTGCTATAACCCTGACGTTAAAGATTAAAGGTTAAAGGTTAGGGCTGCTATAACCCTGATGTTAAAGATTAAAGGTCAAAGGTTAGGGCTGCTATAACCCAGACGTTAAAGGTTAAAGGTTAAAGGTTAGGGCTGCTATAACCCTGAGGTTAAAGATTAAAGGTTAGGGCTGCTATAACCCTGACGTTAAAGATTAAAGGTTAAAGGTTAGGGCTGCTATAACCCTGACGTTAAAGGTTAAAGGTTAGGGCTGCTATAACCCTGACGTTAAAGGTTAAAGGTTAGGGCTGCTATAACCCTGATGTTAAAGGTTAAAGGTTAGGGCTGCTATAACCCTGATGTTCTATTATGAAGTAGTACAGTATATCGTCTCTGTTGGGTGGAGATTCAAAAGTAGCAGATCTAGAGCACAAGTTTGAAATGCATCACTTTATTGATATTGTGGACCTGCTATTTTTTTTATGCCTTTGTGTAACGCTGTAGTATGATGAAGTCAGTTATTTACGAAAATCTCTCTCTCTCTCTCTCTCTGTGTTTCTGGCACAACAGCGCCACTTTTGCCCCTACTCGTACTCTAAACATTGGGACATAGTGAGTGACATAGTCCCAGAGGTACATTGCTGTTCCTTGGAGTGGTTTCACCACTAGTCCCATAGGGTGGTTTCACCACTAGTCCCATAGGGTGGTTTCACCACTAGTCCCATAGGGTGGTTTCACCACTAGTCCCATAGGGTGGTTGCACCACTAGTCCCATAGGGTGGTTTCACCACTAGTCCCATAGGGTGGTTTCACCACTAGTCCCATAGGGTGGTTTCACCACTAGTCCCATAGGGTGGTTTCACCACTAGTCCCATAGGGTGGTTTCACCACTAGTCCCATAGGGTGGTTTCACCACTAGTCCCATAGGGTGGTTTCACCACTAGTCCCATAGGGTGGTTTCACCACTAGTCCCATAGGGTGGTTTCACCACTAGTCCCATAGGGTGGTTTCACCACTAGTCCCATAGGGTGGTTTCACCACTAGTCCCATAGGGTGGTTTCACCACTAGTCCCATAGGGTGGTTTCACCACTAGTCCCATAGGGTGGTTTCACCACTAGTCCCATAGGGTGGTTTCACCACTAGTCCCATAGGGTGGTTTCACCACTAGTCCCATAGGGTGGTTTCACCACTAGTCCCATAGGGTGGTTTCACCACTAGTCCCATAGGGTGGTTGCACCACTAGTCCCATAGGGTGGTTTCACCACTAGTCCCATAGGGTGGTTTCACCACTAGTCAAAAACACAAAAAGTTTGAATATGGAGATTTCAAGAGGTTTCTAACCGACAGCGATTATTATAGCACTCAACCCTCAGTTGAAATAGTTATTCATTTTAGTTTGTATTATTGCTCCTGGCTCATCAACCCCAGAGTCAGTTTCTGAATGGATGTACACACTTCTATTTTTGCCTTTTCATCTAGCCTACAAGCTGCTGACAGGTCATGTTAGGAATAGGAAGAGTGTATTTGCAGGTCTATGCGCGCGCGGGTGCGTGCAATGCACGCACATGCATGCGTGCGTGCGTGTGTGTGGAAGATTCATCTCTACGGTTCACAAAGAAGGCCTCAAACCAGGCAATGTTTTCCAGTCTTCTATTGTCAAATGGTGGTGAACCTGTGTGAATTGTAGCCTCAGTTTTTTGTTCTTAGCTGACAGGAGTAGCCAAACTTCTACTGCTGTAAGTAACCTATATCTATCCTGAAGGCTCGACCTGTTGTGTATTCATAGACGCTCTACTGCAGGGTCGGCAACCTCTTTGACATGAAGTGCCTTGTTTTTAATGTCTTGATAGTCAGTGTGCCATACCATACCATGTATATATACTCCAGGGAATAGAGACGGACAACTTACTGCATCAACTTATTTATTAGCACGACGCGTCAGGTGCTATGAAGCTCACGGCGAAACGCGCCGTGCTAATAAATAAGTTGATGCAGTAAGTTGTCCGTCCTTGGAAGGTTTTTCTCTTTTTTTATGTCTATGCCTGCTAACTAGACTTGCACCTCCCACAGGTCTTTTTGGATGTGCAGGAGTCCCTTTTTTGTCTCATATATATATATATACACACACACATTAAAAAACATAAACATATATAACCCACCTATCTCCCTCGCCAGTTTGTATGAATGTAGAATTATGTGAAGGATGTAACATGTAACAAAGACTTAATTTCATTGACTATACATGTAGTTTTTAAAATATTTTACATTTAAAGATAAAATCCTCTCTCTCACACTTATGCCATTCTGCCAGCAAAGCACTGATCACCCTGACACCCTCCCCTGTGCCAGTGTTGGCACCCTGTGCTGTACCACATACCTCGGTTGTAACGGTCGGTAACTTGAGTTACTGTTGGCCGATCATTCTCATCTGACCTCTGGCCTCAACAAACCATTTTCTGTGATGTTGGGTGCGTTCGGAAATGCCGGGAACCACCGGGAATGTGGTCAGTGTGTTGAGTGTGGTGGGCGGTGACGTCACAGTGTGCCTTATTTACGAACGACCACAGCTGTGACGCATTCACACCGCCGACACCGGACAACCCCAGCTTCAGGGTAGGGTCGCTCAGTGGACAACCCCAGCTTCAGGGTAGGGTCGCTCAGTGGACAACCCCAGCTTCAGGGTAGGGTCGCTCAGTGGACGACCCCAGCTTCAGGGTAGGGTCGCTCAGTGGACGACCCCAGCTTCAGGGTAGGGTCGCTCAGTGGACAACCCCAGCTTCAGGGTAGGGTCGCTCAGTGGACGACCCCAGCTTCAGGGTAGGGTCGCTCAGTGGACGACCCCAGCTTCAGGGTTAGGGTCGCTCAGTGGATGACCCCAGCTTCAGGGTAGGGTCGCTCAGTGGACGACCCCAGCTTCAGGGTAGGGTCTCTCAGTGCGGGCACTCGGCACACCCGGTGCGCAGCGCACTGGATTTTCGAACGACAACGCACCGAGTGCACTGAATAAACGAACGACAAGAGAGCACACCAGTGCGTTCAGGGCGCATTTCCGAACGCACCCGTTAATGACTGAGAACCGCTGGTCTTGATCATGCCTACAGGTCTAAATGCGTTGAGTTGCAACTACCATACGATTGGCTGATTTGTGTTTATTACCATACCCAATACATCACATGACTACAAAACACCCTGGATCACCATTATATTCTAATATATATGTCTCTACTGCGTCACCTGTAACCTCAGGTGTATGTATACCTGTTGTTGGAGTGGGCGTGGAGTGGGCGTGGCCAGTGTAGTATTATTATTATATTTTTATATTGTTGCCGTCGGGCAGAAACCTCTTTATCTCCATCCTTTCACTTTTTTCATAAATGTAACGCCCCTACTTGAACATACTGCAGTGTCACTCAAAAGGTACGAGACCCACTGGAGCATCAGGCAGATCATCTATCATAAGCGACGTGTTTCGAGCTTGTAGGTCTGCTATTTTAGCCTTTTATTTTTATTTTTTAATCCTCACAAGTAACAGTTTGACATATGCTGTTTCCACCAGACCGAGACGATAATGCAGACATCAAACTCCAGGAATGAACATTCATTCCAATCAGTTTCATGGTGTTTTTTACAAGAAAACCGTTTCTCACCACATTGGGCGGCAGCGTCCGTCCAGGGAGGTACTTCACATTCTCATGGTCCGTGTTGATGATTTCTGTCAGTTTGCGCCCGTCGACCATCTCCTCAAACACCCACATCTTTACAGTGTTGTCGAACTTTGGATTCTCAGCAGCGTTGAGGCCAACTATCCTGGCGATGGCCGAACCCCTGCGATGTTTGGAAGAAGGACAGAGTGACACACAAGGATTAATGTTCAAATAACACTATATTGTAGTCAGAGAAGTTTAATGTTTAAATCACACTATATTGTAGTCAGAAGTTTAAAAGCGAGCAACAACAATGTGTCATTATTACTCTGTGGCTTCCATCTGCAGGATTTAGCAACAACAAAGCTATTTCACTGGAAGGAAGCTACATACAGTAGCTTTGTTGTAGTGTATCAGAACACTGAGGTGAATAAGGTGATCACCTATAACATCCAAACGGAACATCCACCTCTCAACAACAGGAGGCACTGCTCTGATTGTTCAGTAACGTCGGTATTGAGAAGTTCAAACACTCATATTAACGAGTAATCAGAATATAGAGCTATTTAACCTGTAGCATTAATATCACACTCTGGCTTACAGTACATCACCTTAGGACACCAAATCTGTTGTATTAATTTATGACCAATTCCCACCAATATGAAGACGTAAAATGAATAAAATAAAAACGGAGCACAATAATTTTAAAGGAAACTCATGTTATAACAATGCTGTTCAGACAGAGTTTATTGTAATTCACTTATGTGACAGCAGCCTGCTGGCATTTCACTCTCCTTAATCCAAATCCACATTAATCAATGCAGTCCATAGTCTCATGAGGAATGTGGTTGTCATGGCCACATTCCACAGATTAAAAAAATAAAACACACCGAATCCAATCTGTGTATAAATGTTGTGAGAACTTGTGACTCACAATGTTTTATCAACCACCATTCTATACCCAATTCATCACATGACTACAAAACATACTGGATCACCATTATCCCATTCAGGGGAGGGAACCCCTTTTGGTGTTTTAACTAAGCATTATGTTATACTTTAGCTATTGAAAAATAGCAGATCTACAAGATCATCGAGCTTGTAGGTCTGCTAATTTTGAAAAATCGTGAAAATGCCGGCACAAACCTTTGAATATATATTCTTTCAGAGCGAACATTTTTTTTAATTTCGACGTCAGGCCTAAATGGGTTAACCCATTCAGGGAGGGAACCCCTTTTTGTGTTAGCATTATGTTATGCTTTAGCTATTTAGCAGATCTACAAGCTCATAGCGCGCCACCGAGTGGCGCGCTACGAGCTTGTAGGTCTGCTATTTTTGAAAAATCGAAGAACGACTGACACAGAAACATAGCTTTTTCAGAAAACTGTCATTTTCAAACAGACATTTTTAGAATCTGATCTCAGGTCAAAATTGGTTAACGTGCACAACAGTACACGGATGCTGCAGCACAGGCGGGTCTCACTCAAGGCACTGGCAGGCATAAACTGAACGCAGAGGTAGAGTTTATATCAGTGATAGACCCCACCCAGAAGGTGGGGATGCAGAGGTACAGTTTATATCAGTGATAGACCCCACCCAGAAGGTACAGTTTATATCAGTGATAGACCCCACCCAGAAGCTGGGGATGCAGAGGTGAATACAAGCTCATATACAAATGAAAGGAACGTTTGCTAAGGAAGGTAGGGGGGGGTGGGGGTGGGGGACAGGTGAGCAGCAAGTGGTCCCAGGGCCATGCGTCAAGCTCTGTTATCACAGCGTGGTTCCGAGGAGCTTCAAAGCTGAGTTTGTATAGACACATTTCAATATATGTAAATGTCCTTTGGTGATGGTAAATTCCTCTAATCCACTGTCCTGTAGATATTATTGTGGTTTTCAACCCCTTTCTTATCAAGGCCAATTATCTCTTCACCATTTAAGCCACGGACCACCATTTCATGAGATTTTGCCTCGCAGACCCAAAACTAAAGAATATTTTTGAGTAACTAAAACATCTAATAAGGGTTCATTTGGTTACCAACTCTCCATCATTAAGCTGGGGACCACCTGAAGCCCCCTCAAGGAGCACTGGGGATCCCCGGACAGGCGGACACTGACACCTCTGGGCAGACAGGGTGCCCCTCTGGGCAGACAGGGTGCCCCTCTGGGCAGACAGGGTGCCCCTCTCTGGGCAGACAGGGTGCCCCTCTCTGGGCAGACAGGGTGCCCCTCTCTGGGCAGACAGGGTGCCCCTCTCTGGGCAGACAGGGTGCCCCTCTGGGCAGACAGGGTGCCCCCTCTGGGCAGACAGGGTGCCCCTCTCTGGGCAGACAGGGTGCCCCCTCTGGGCAGACAGGGTGCCCCTCTCTGGGCAGACAGGGTGCCCCTCTCTGGGCAGACAGGGTGCCCCTCTCTGGGCAGACAGGGTGCCCCTCTGGGCAGACAGGGTGCCCCCCTGGGCAGACAGGGTGCCCCTCTCTGGGCAGACAGGGTGCCCCTCTCTGGGCAGACAGGGTGCCCCTCTCTGGGCAGACAGGGTGCCCCTCTGGGCAGACAGGGTGCCCCTCTCTGGGCAGACAGGGTGCCCCTCTCTGGGCAGACAGAGTGCCCCTCTCTGGGCAGACAGGGTGCCCCTCTCTGGGCAGACAGGGTGCCCCTCTCTGGGCAGACAGGGTGCCCCTCTGGGCAGACAGGGTGCCCCTCTGGGCAGACAGGGTGCCCCTCTCTGGGCAGACAGGGTGCCCCTCTGGGCAGACAGGGTGCCCCTCTCTGGGCAGACAGGGTGCCCCTCTGGGCAGACAGGGTGCCCCTCTGGGCAGACAGGGTGCCCCTCACCAGAGATTCACTCCTCGTCTTCAGGAGAAGTTCACAGAGGAGAGTACAGCGGCGTGCACAGAGGCACCAACGTGCCAACTGGACCTCCGTCGGAGTGCGACCACCACCAGGGTCTCCTCACCCCTGCCCTGCCCTGTCCCTCCTGTGACATCAAGCATCGGTCTGAGCGGCCACCTGGAGTGCGACCACCTGGAGTGCGACCGCACCACCAGGGTCTCCTTCCCCTTCCCCTCCTGTGACTAAATCTGAGGACCAAGCATTGGTCTGAGCGGCCACCTGGCTGTGCACAGGCGACAGACACAACCACAATAATCAACTCAAACTCTATTTGGAGTAACGACATCGACGGACTTCCATAAGCGTGTGTGTGTGCGTGTGTGTGCGCGCGTGTGTGTGTGTGTGTACCCAAATATGTGTATAATAATAGTATTCTAATGTCCAGATACTACAGTTTCACCAACCATGATTCAACAATGATCACATGCAGGCTCCATCCATCACCATTATGCTACGCCTAATATGCAGGACAAAGTGTGATTGATTGATTGAAATATGTATTAACAGTTTGCAGAATTACAGTACATTTCAAGCACAAACTCAGAACTCAATACCAAGACTGTTAACTGTGAGTGCATGGACGACCCAATAAGAAAGCATTACACTTGTTTATAAGAGGGTCCACCTCGTTCAATTCATCAAAACATTTATAGACGTATACAAATAGACACTTCTATTCTATATAGCCAAAGAACAGAACAGGAATTCATGATGAAGGATCGGTATGAAAGGGAAAAGAAACATATATACGTTTAAACTTTGCTTTGCACACACACACACACACACACACACACACACACACACACACACATTTGCAATTGCACTCGGAGGGTCCACAATGGAATGTGTCCAGACATGTACAGTACAGACAGTAGCAACAAATACCTAATACATGTACGGTATTAGCATATTTAGTAGAGGAAAGATCGTGATACGAGCTTAATGCCCAAGCCCAATGCCCATGCCTGCCTGTAACCTGAACGAAGTCAGGAATCGTGAGCATTATTTTTCTGCAGGCATCTGTATCAACTTTTACAAACTGACAGTATTAGTTTTAATTAACGCTACTTTAAATTAGCACGTGAGTGATCCCCATTTGCCCCAATGTTATTACGTTGGTTTATGCACAGCCTATAGTAGTCAGACCTGTTTGGTTACTTAGTAACTGCAGTAATGTGTCCAGAGTTCAGACAGTAGCGTACAGTCTGCATGCTAGCCGAAGCAGTAAATAAATACCTCCCTAGATCATGAAGCAGGTTCATGCTGTTTCTAGGTTTCAGACAGACACCATTACTGTACGACACGACAACATATAATAATAATAATAACTGTTTACCAGTTGCCGGATCCAATGATGCATATTTTCTTGGGAGCTGCCATTGTGAAGATTGCAAATAAAAGACTTGATCTCTGTCTGTGACTGACTGCTCTGCTCTGCGCTGCGACAGCCCCAACGCGGAGAGAAGCTTTTTATTCCCATTGGCTGCTCTGAGGGCAGACACGGACACGCCCACTTTTTTTTGGAAGGAAACAAACTGCAGATGTACAAGCTCACGCCGCGTCGCTGTCACGACGCGTTGTGATCTTGTAGATTTGTTCTGTTTTTTTGTTTTTGTATTGTTGTCCAAGCGACACCGCTGTACTGCAGAGCGTAACGCTTTGTAGAGGTAAGAGGTTAGAGAGGCTTATATATAACTCTGGTTTAGTAGGGCGAAAGTATACAGTCGGACAAAATGTTTGACAGTGAATGTATTGTTTCACAATGGAAATGCACTCTCACAGACAGACAGTGTGGCAGGCACATTATTTGCAGCATTTTGAGCAAGAAAACCAAACCAAAGAATGGAATGAGTGTGTGTGTGTCTGTGTGTGTGTGTGTGTGTGTGTGTGTGTGTGTGTGTGTGTGTGTGTGTGTGTGTGTCTGCTAATTGTCTGCTAAATGCCTACATTGTAAATTGTGTGTGTGTGTGTGTGTGTGTGTGTGTGTGTGTGTGTGTGTGTGTGTGTGTGTGTGTGTGTGTGTGTGTGTGTGTGTGTGTGTGTGTGTGTGTGCGTGTGCCTGTGTGTGTGTGTGTGTGTGTGTGTGTGTGTGTGTGTGTGTGTGTGTGTGTGTGTGTGTGTGTGTTGTGCGCGCAACACTGTTGAGGGAGTCACATGCAAACTGAGTGACCTGTGAAGACCTGCATACAATGCAGCTGTCAGCAGGGTTGACCTGAGGCTGTGACCTAAGGGAGGGGTGTGTGTGTGTGTGTGTGTGTGTGTGTGTGTGTGTGTGTGTGCGCGCAACGTGTGTGTGTGTGTGTGTGTGTGTGTGTGTGTGTGTGTGTGTGTGTTTCTTCTGGGGGTCCGTAGCACAAAACATTTTTAGATGGGGTCCGTGTCCAAATTATATCAATGTGCGGTCCTTTTGAGAAAGGAAGGGGGTTCTCGGGGAGCACAGAGAAAGGAAGGGGGTTCTCGGGTAGCACAGAGAAAGGAAGGGGGTTCTCGGGTAGCACAGAGAAAGGAAGGGGGTTCTCAGGGAGCACAGAGAAAGGAAGGGGGTTCTCGGGTAGCACAGAGAAAGGAAGGGGGTTCTCGGGTAGCACAGAGAAAGGAAGGGGGTTCTCGGGTAGCACAGAGAAAGGAAGGGGGTTCTCGGGTAGCACAGAGAAAGGAAGGGGGTTCTCGGGGAGCACAGAGAAAGGAAGGGGGTTCTCGGGGAGCACAGAGAAAGGAAGGGGGTTCTCGGGGAGCACAGAGAAAGGAAGGGGGTTCTCGGGTAGCACAGAGAAAGGAAGGGGGTTCTCGGGTAGCACAGAGAAAGGAAGGGGGTTCTCGGGTAGCACAGAGAAAGGAAGGGGGTTCTCGGGTAGCACAGAGAAAGGAAGGGGGTTCTTGGGTAGCACAGAGAAAGGAAGGGGGTTCTCGGGGAGCACAGAGAAAGGAAGGGGGTTCTCGGGTAGCACAGAGAAAGGAAGGGGGTTCTCGGGTAGCACAGAGAAAGGAAGGGGGTTCTTGGGGAGCACAGAGAAAGGAAGGGGGTTCTCGGGTAGCACAGAGAAAGGAAGGGGGTTCTCGGGGAGCACAGAGCCAGCTGTGTCTCTGCAGTGGACCCAGCCCCATTATGTGACTGTTTGCCTCTGAGCGTGCCTCTGGCTCTGAGTCTGCCTTGCTCTGTAACAAAAGTCTCACTGCCCTGGCCCCTGAGTGTCATTGCCCTGGCCCCTGAGTGTCATTGCCCTGGCCCCTGAGTGTCATTGCCCTGGCCCCTGAGTGTCATTGCCCTGGCCCCTGAGTGTCATTGCCCTGGCCCCTGAGTGTCATTGCCCTGGCCCCTGAGTGTCATTGCCCTGGCCCCTGAGTGTCATTGCCCTGGCCCCTGAGTGTGGTCACCTGTGAGGACCAGGTGACGAGCTGCTGAGAGTATAAAGACTGTTTTCCTGTGTTCAGTGCTGGTTCATAAGTTGTGTTTCAGGTTCTGTTGTTATGTTTCTAGTGTTGTTATGAGTTTGTCATGGTATGCAGAAATTTGAACCCAAATGCAGAGCCAAACACAGGAGCAAATTTAAGTTATTTATTCACAATATGGTGAATTGGAGATTGTGGAAGGTTGCATGGAAAACAAACATGGAGAATGAGGAGAGCAGTCCAGGCTGGTTCTGGTTCTGGAGGAGAGGAGAAGAGCTTGAGTTTGCAGGAAACACAGGAGCAAAAATACTAGGAAAACTAGGAACTAAGACTTGGAATACTATTGAACTATAACTTCACTACTAGGACGTAAACACTGGTTTAGAGACAAGCTACTTCCATGAAAGGTTGTACAATGATCTGGCGATGAGGGGAGTGAAGACCAGGGTTTAAATACTGTCAGTTGTCAATACTGAGTTGATGGCCGGCAGGTGTGTCAATTGAGTGCGATGAGGTGACCACAGACAGGTGTGCCAAGGCTGGAAGCAGGGAGGAAAGCCGACGCCCACACACAGCCACAGTATGGCAACACAGAGCCACATACTGTGACAGAGTTCAATTATTGTATTAGTTACTAGAGTGTTGTATGATTTGTATCATTGTTACTCTGTGTCATTTATTAGTAATTTACACATTTTTACTTAATATGATCCTCATTTCCTTGCGTTTGTCTGAGTTCCTGTGCTTGGGTCAACGTGACAACTGGATGGAGATGACCATCACAGCCCTGGAGGGCTTGGGTCAACATGACAACTGGATGGAGATGACCATCACAGCCCTGGAGGGCTTGGGTCAACATGACAACTGGATGGAGATGACCATCACAGCCCTGGAGGGCTTGGGTCAACATGACAACTGGATGGAGATGACCATCACAGCCCTGGAGGGCTTGGGTCAACGTGTCAACTGGATGGAGATGACCATCACAGCCCTGGAGGGCTTGGGTCAACATGACAACTGGATGGAGATGACCATCACAGCCCTGGAGGGCTTGGGTCAACATGACAACTGGATGGAGATGACCATCACAGCCCTGGAGGGCTTGGGTCAACATGACAACTGGATGGAGATGACCATCACAGCCCTGGAGGGCTTGGGTCAACATGACAACTGGATGGAGATGACCATCACAGCCCTGGAGGGCTTGGGTCAACATGACAACTGGATGGAGATGACCATCACAGCCCTGGAGGGCTTGGGTCAACATGACAACTGGATGGAGATGACCATCACAGCCCTGGAGGGCTTGGGTCAACGTGTCAACTGGATGGAGATGACCATCACAGCCCTGGAGGGCTTGGGTCAACATGACAACTGGATGGAGATGACCATCACAGCCCTGGAGGGCTTGGGTCAACGTGTCAACTGGATGGAGATGACCATCACAGCCCTGGAGGGCTTGGGTCAACATGACAACTGGATGGAGATGACCATCACAGCCCTGGAGGGCTTGGGTCAACATGACAACTGGATGGAGATGACCATCACAGCCCTGGAGGGCTTGGGTCAACATGACAACTGGATGGAGATGACCATCACAGCCCTGGAGGGCTTGGGTCAACGTGATCAACTGGATGGAGATGACCATCACAGCCCTGGAGGGCTTGGGTCAACATGACAACTGGATGGAGATGACCATCACAGCCCTGGAGGGTTGTCCGAGGAGGACCAGGAGGTCTCTATCTAACAGTTTACCCTGGTCATACATCACTAAGTTGTGGAAGACGACTCAAAGTAGGAAAGTTTTTTGCCTATTACTTTGCCTGTGTGGGTGGGGGTGTGTGTTGGTGGGTGGGTGGGTGTGTGGGTGTGTGTGTGACATAGGTTACTTGATGGTGTGATATGCATCATACATTCATAATACATTTTTAATCAACTTTATGATTGTATGATAATATAATCACACTATCATGTTACATCAAACGCCTAGTAGTATCATTTTACTATCGGGTTGCATCATGTTACTGTAACTGTAGCCTACATTCCATGTTGCAACAGCCGCTCGTGCACACACACACACACACACACACACACACACACACACACTTCCCTTTTTAGCAATAAGATATCGAGTTTCATTCCTTTGTGAGCTCAGCTCATTGCTTGTGCATTTCAGTAGACTGCCTTCACGTGTGGTGTGAATTTAGGGTGAATATGATGAAAACAAGCGTCTGGGGGGTCATGTAGGCCTGCTGTAGGAATAGGATCCATTCCAAGTGATGAAGTGACGAAGTGAAGCATAGTGCATAGTGCATACACAATTTGTTTCTTTGTTTTCACTTACAAGAAATGAACCAGTGACTAGTCTAAACTAAGTAGTGGTGGGGGAAAGTAGACCCTTCAAGCAGTTACCATTACTTTCAGAGTGTGCAGCCGAGCTGCGCGCAGTCAGGAGAGAGGTTTTTATATAGCGGCAGGTCAGGGAGTGACACGTCAGAATTCTCCAGGTCAGACAACTCTCTGGCCTGCGCTTCGCGGGGCCCCCAAATCTGTGGACTGATATGATCGAATCCGAATTCGTGATGTAACAGGTCGTATTGGCTTTCATATATGTCTTTGCTGTTCATATGTATATCACATGACCATTCAATTTGGGATAATTGTGGGCAATCAATAAATGCCAGATCTTGTGAATCCATAATTTTAAGTGTACAGCCTGTTTATTGGACTATTAGATAACCCTCTCACAGGATGGCGCATCAGTAGCCTACAGCGGAATTACATGTCATACAGAGGGGGAAAACACCACACCATTGGATTACATGTCATACAGAGGGGGAAAAACACCACACCATTAAATTACATGTCATACAGAGGGGGAAAAACACCACACCATTGGATTACATGTCATACAGAGGGGGAAAAACACCACACCATTGGATTTCCTGACCATAAAAATGTAGATTTAACCACTAATCTAGAAGTCAAGATAATTGAATGAGGTAATATTCAAAGGTCACCATTTTTCTAAATCCAAGATGGTTTCCGCTCAAATGTCTCTAGGTAGACAGACTGCTGCTGTGTGTTCATTAAAGGTATATTCAGTGATTTCACTCAAAAAACCTTAGGTTTCGTTTTTGGCTGTGGGACCCAGCCTTTCGTCCAATCAGGATAGAGAGTCAAAAACGAAACCTAAGGTTTTTTGACCCCCAGGGGTTAACTGGGGACAGGGAGGAACTCCTTATATGGCCAGCACACTCTATAGTAGGGAGGATTATCACAACAAAACAAAAAAATAAGTGATATTTGAATTAAGTGAAATCACTGAATATACCTTTAAATAAAGACGTTTCTAAGAAACTATATACTCAAGAGATTACGGATTATTCCTTTTTTTTCTGCGAAATGTAATCATAGGCCTAGTATCATTGTACTATCGGGTTGCATCAGGTCACTGTAAATCCCATGATGCAACACAATGCACAATGTATCCAATAACATCCTGGCTGTGACTCGCTGTCAGCAGGTATTCATGCTGCCTGTGTCGCCAGTCATTATGACACTTTGTGTGTGTGTGTGTGTGTGTGTGTGTGTGTGTGTGTGTGTGTGTGTGTGTGTGTGTGTGTGTGTGTGTGTGTGTGTGTGTGTGTGTGTGTGCTAATAGGTTATACATAACCGATAACCTTTATTTTGTTCTTCTTTAGACATGTGTTCACATCAGGATGTAATGATCATTAGACTCCCTCCCCAGTCAGAGAGTTTGATGTAATTTGAATGTGAGGAGACTTCATTTAACTGTGCATCACCATCCCCTGTGCCTACCCCGGCTTAAGTATTCATCACCATCCCCTGTGCCTACCCCGGCTTAAGTATTCTTGCGTCGATTACGTTCGACTCTGCAAGGCACTTTAGTGTACATGACAGTATTCTTTAATACTCATTTACAAATGAAATATGGAGGAGATAGAAGGTTTCTGCCCGACAATAATATGATCATAATCAGAAGGAAGTGGTTGATCAGACAAACACTATACTGCTACACTACTGCTACTGTGTGTGTGTGTGTGTGTGTGTGTGTGTGTGTGTGTGTGTGTGTGTGTGTGTGTGTGTGTGTGTGTGTGTGTGTGTGTGTGTGTGTGTGTGTGTGTGTGTGTGTGTGTGTGGTGTCATGGTCATGAGGGTGATGCTGAAATATCAGTGTAACACATGAATCAGCACTTTGCTTGTATAGTACGCACAAATGAGTCTGACAGCAATGTGCATTTTCAGATACAAAGTATGTACACACACACACACACACACACACACACACACACACACACACACACTATGGTTTTCAGACTATGGCGTAAGATTGGGAGTGTGAGTCTGTAGTTCTGATTGCAATCGTCCGCCATGCTATGGAATTAGGGCCAATGCTATGGCATTATGGCCAATGCTATGGAATTTAAGGCCAATGCTATGGAATTAGGGCCAATGCTATGGAATTAGGGCCAATGCTATGGAATTTAGGGCCAATGCTATGGAATTATGGCCAATGCTATGGAATTTAAGGCCAATGCTATGGAATTAGGGCCAATGCTATGGAATTAGGGCCAATGCTATGGAATTTAGGGCCAATGCTATGGAATTAGGGCCAATGCTATGGAATTAGGGCCAATGCTATGGAATTATGGCCAATGCTATGGAATTATGGCCAATGCTATGGAATTTAGGGCCAATGCTATGGAATTAGGGCCAATGCTATGGAATTAGGGCCAATGCTATGGAATTTAGGGCCAATGCTATGGAATTATGGCCAATGCTATGGAATTTAAGGCCAATGCTATGGAATTTATATGTGACCATACCATTAACATCCTATATAAGGCAAAAATGACAAATATTCATTATGCTTTAAAGGACCTATAACATAAAATTCAACTTTTTCAATTTATTTTGTGTTTTTGGGGCTCCCATGTGTGTTTTCTATCCCCACAAATAACCAATTTTGAACAATCAGGCCTTCATGTCATATGGGTGTTTTAATGGAAATTGCTCTCAGGAACAGCTTGACTGATTTTGGCCTCATTGTGATGTCATCAATGTCACCCTACTTTGTATAATTCCTCCTTCAGTTCCAAATTTGCATTTCCACTTTGTTTAAAATGTCCACCATTGTTGATTTTCCAAGCTGGCATGGAATGGAAACAAGCCTGGGTTTATCTAGCATGAGTATTATAATGACTCAAATATGAAATAATCTGCATATCAGCACCCCCACCACCTCAGGACAGTGTGGTACTGCAGCTAAAACTGCTTTCAAAGTCCAGAAAGAATTGACAAGGCCTGGTTATATCAGAGTGGTGATTGAGGCTCAAACCATTAGAAATAACTTTGAGGGACATAGACAATATGATATTAAATATTAAAAGCTGTTTTAAAATGCATGTTATTTGCGCTTTAAGTAGCATGTGATGTGTCAAACTAGGGGGTTTTCATGATTCTTAATCCATTCCAAGCATTAGTTTTGCACAAATAACATTCCTTGAGCTAGTATGAACGGCCATATAGCCACCATCACAAGGCATGATTTTTAGTACATTATGCTTGCAAAAAAACTGAAACAGCTTATACTTTATTGTTGCCATAGATGGATATATTATGTTGTTGCTTTACATAAGTAAAACAGTCTGAAAACATGTAAACTGGTATTTACAAAGAAAACGGAACCATCGCATACACACAGCATATCACTGCTGTCAGGTAGAAACCTTATTATTACTAAGTATTATTGTATTTAAAGAAAAAAGTAAACACTGTGAAAATGGCCGATCTACAAGCTATAGATGCGACGCCTTGTGGGCTTGTAGATTGGCTATTTCACGACTTCTGTGTGTGACTCTTGTACGATGAAGAAAGGCATTCATTTATGGAAAAACAACTTGGAACACAGAGTATAAGGTCTCTGCTCGACAGCACCAAAATCAATTTTAACAGTAGACTATATTACTACTATTATGCAAACACAGTAAGATCATTATTCATAGTCCTGTCAGTATTTACATGGATTTACAGTTGATGGTACTGACACAACACGACACAGTCAGCACCATAATATTTACATTTCTGACGTGTCATCCAGCATCGCTACATGAGAGCCTGGGGTTGTCACAATTATGACATATTAATTGTCTCCTAATTCATCCATCCATCCGTCTTCAACCGCTTATCCGTAGTCGGGTCGCGGGGGCAACAGCTCCACCGGAGTGCTCCAGACTTCCCTCTCCAGAGCAACATTAGTGACTTCCTCCTGAGGGATTCCGAGACGTTCCAAGGCCAGTGAGTCGATGTGTTTCCTCCAAATGCGCCTTGGTCTGCCCCGGGTTCTCCTCCCAGTGGGACGTGCGTCGAGGACCTCCCTAGGGAGGCCGCCCGAGAGGCATCCTAACCAGATGCCCGAACCACCTCAGCTGGCTCCTTTCCAGGCGAAGGAGCAGCGGTTCTACTCCGAGTCTCTCTCGTATGACTGAACTTCTCACCCTATCTCTAACCTTATTCTTTCGGTCATGACCCACACTTAATGACCATAGGTGAGAGTAGGAACACTTCATGACCATAGGTGAGAGTAGGAACACTTCATGACCATAGGTGAGAGTAGGAACACCTCATGACCATAGGTGAGAGTAGGAACACCTCATGACCATAGGTGAGAGTAGGAACACCTCATGACCATAGGTGAGAGTAGGAACGAAGATTGCTCGGTAGACGGAGAGCTTTGCCTTCTGGCTCAACTCTCTTTTCGTCACAACAGTGAGCGGTACAGCGACTGCAATACCGCCCCTGCCGTTCCGATCTCCTTCTCCGTCCTCCCCTCACTCGTGAACAAGACCCCGAGATACTTGAACTTCTTCACCTGGGGTAATGCCTCATTCCCTACCCGGACTGCACAATCCACCGGTTTCCTGCTGAGAACCATGGCCTGAGATTTGGAGACGCTGATCCTCATCCCAGCCGCCGTACACTCGGCTCCTAAAAACTGAGGTTTGGGGGTTAAAAGCACCTTTTTGTAAAGGTGAGTTCTCAGTGATTTAAAGCGAGGCACAGACTCAGCAGGGCATTCCAGAGTGTTGGAGCTCCAATAGCAAACGTGGAAAATTACCACCAATTTGTTACTTAATGTATGTTTTGTAATAATAATCAAAAACTACAAAGTAACTAGTAGCTAAACCTTTCAAATAAAGGTAGTGGAGTAAAAGTACAAAAAAGTACAAGTATTGGAAATTGGAAATGGTCAAGTAAAGTAGAAATACCTCAACATTGTACAAAGTACAGTACTTACTACTTACTTTGCACCACTTCGCTCTCCTACAGTTATTCAGCAACACTTTGGAATGCTAGTAAGCAGTGCTTTGCTCGATGATCTCAGGCTCCTATAGGGTTTAAGTAAATCAGAAATATGAGACGGGGCTGGACCTGGCTTTGTACGTAATGAATATAATTTTAAACTAAATGGGAAGCCAGTGCAGGGAGGCCAAATTTGGTGTAACTTTCTGGAACCAGTTAAAAGTCGAGCTGCGGCATTTTGAACCATGGATGGATTCTTCAGAGAATTGCAGTAAATCGACACAGGAATAGATGAATGAACATAATGCACCATGGCTAGAACAGGCCAAAATATAAGAAATAGCTGACGATTTTGCTAAATAATTGCAATTATACTGTGTATATATATATTAAAAAAATGGCATCAGGCATCAGCATTCTGGACCATTTAGTTCACATTTAGTTGACAGTATTATTAAGCTCTCTGGTGTTTGGCCCCTGTAGTACAGACAGCTCACACATAGCAAATAGAACATGCCCCCCCCCCCCCCCACAGAGGAGGTGATGAATGATTGAGGGCTACATTGGGAGAGAATAATGCTGAAGAGGAAGGCCAAAGAGGAGGTTAATGGATGCCGTGAGAGAGGACATGGCAGGAGTTACACAAAGATGGACACTGATGATCCGCTGTGGTCGACCCAGATGGGAACTAGAAAAAGTGCCCTTCTGGGCACAGGTCTCCACCAGGTTATCCACAGATCCGTGCAGTTAGAGGTAAAAACACTTTTCGGCCAGTTATAGCGCCACCTTGAGGCTGAGTTGAAATTGTTCATGTGGCATTTTGTCCTCGGCCTAGTGGGAATGTGGGTGCACAATTTCACGGAAATCACGCGATGTGTTCATGATTTGCAGCATTTTGTTTGAAACTGAGCACTCCTGTGAACTTTGGAAGCCAATCTTAACCAATCAGGATGGAGTGTGAGAAATATGAAAGACCGGTTTGGTTGAATGGCTCTAGAGAGACTGTGTACCAATTTGCGTGATGTTTGGACAAAATCTGTAGGTGTGCTGTGCAAAAACCTGTTTTGCACAAAGCGGCCTCCTGGTGGCGCTATAACAGGCCGTTCTGGAAAGTTTGGGGCAGAGGTTCATGGTTGGCATCCAGGGAGTGTGTGTGCAAAATTTGGCATCGACCGGGTTAACGGTGGCTGAGATTAGCTGGTCACGGACGGACACACGGACACACGGACACACGGACACACGGACACACGGACGGACGGACGGAGTGCAAAACATACTCTCCCCATGCCTTCGGCTGGTGGAGACAATTATAGCCACATGAAATGGAAGAAGAACCTTGGCATCCCAAACTTTGGGGACATGACGTTATACTGTAGGTGAAAAATAAGTGAAAAGGAGTTTGAGCACTTTTGAAAATCTTTAAGATGGAGTGCCACAATATTGTTGTATTGTATTTTTCCAGTTTTTCATGTGTCTATGAGGTGACAGTACTTCATTAGACACCCTGGAGTCGTTTTTATGTGCAATAGTGTATTCACTTTGTATTTGGGGTTTCTTCCTGGAGGCTGAACCCTTGACGGTCAAACGGGCCAATGAAATAAACAGTAATATAGTGACGTCACACTATCAGCCCCTCCACTAACCCCTCCCCCTTTATCATACAACTAAAGCTGTGGGTGCGGCTTCAGTTCAGGTGGATCACCACCCATCACCACCCACCAGGCAAACCAGGCATACTTAATGAACTGGTGGGCGTGCCCACATAAAAACAACATTTTAACAAATACTGTACACTTTTCTTGAAAAAAATTATACCTCCTTATATAACGATAAGACCTGATGATCATGTTTTAGGGTGGAAACAAATCGCGGCACTCCATCTTTTAGAAAATGAAATCACTCAATTATATTCCCTTAATCCCTGTAAGCACAGGACTGGTGTAGCTCGCTTCTACCAAAAGAAATGTGCTAGTTGAATGACTCAAATGGACAACGTAGAATTAACTTGTGACGAAAAGAATAAAAACTAGAAAAAGTGCCCTTCTGGGCACAGGTCTCCACCAGGTTATCCACAGATCCGTGCAGTTAGAGGTAAAAACACTTTTCGGCCAGTTATAGCGCCACCTTGAGGCTGAGTTGAAATTGTTCATGTGGCATTTCGTCCTCGGCCTAGTAGGAATGTGGGTGCACAATTTCACGGAAATCACGCGATGTGTTCATGATTTGCAGCATTTTGTTTGAAACTGAGCACTCCTGTGAACTTTGGAAGCCAATCTTAACCAATCAGGATGGAGTCTGAGAAATCTGAAAGACCCGTTTCGTTGAATGGCTCTAGAGAGACTGTGTACTAATTTGCGTGATTTGGACAAAATCTGTAGGTGTACTGTGAAAAAACTTGTTTTGCACAAAGCGGCCTCCTGGTGGCGCTATAACAGGCCGTTCTGGAAAGTTTGGGGCAGAGGTTCATCGTTGGCATCCAGGGAGTGTGTGTGCAAACTTTGGCATGGACCGGGTTAACGGTGGCCGAGATTAGCTGTTCACGGACACACGGACGGACGGACACACGGACGGACGAAGTGCAAAACATACTCTCCCCACATGCCTTCGGCCTGGTGGAGACAAAAAGCTAAATTAGTGGTTTAAACAGGACAGATCATGCAGTACAGTACAGTAGTACAGTGGTACAGTACAGTCATGCAAATCTACAAAGACACCAAATTACCTCAAATAAAAGGAAATAGAAACGTGTTGTTGTAGGGAAACCTCAACACATTTGACCCCTTCTCAGTTTGTTGAATGAACCGTTCTGGAGAATGTAGATTGGAACACAATTGTTTCATAGATTACACTCATGACGCCAATTGCTGTTACCCGGAGCCTGACTGATTTATCGGTTTGCTATTATTTGATTTGTTGTCATCAGTGACCCGATTTATTTTACTTTTCAAATTATGTTTTAGCTTCAAGATTGACAGTCTTTAAATCAATTTTGAAGTGGTTATATAAAAATAAAGTTCAATTTATTTTATTTGTACTTGTTCACTTGTTAATGAGCAAGCTTCTATAATGTAGAAGTAACGTCTTTGCAGTCTAATATCCTTTATTAGAATATCAATCAAAAACGTGTTTATGATATACTTGTTTTCTCATGAGAAATGTTCTCAAAATTAAAAGATTTAAAAATAGCATTTTTTTGGGGGGGGGTCAGTAGCCTCTGCATGTCAAACTGGGGGTCCTTTTCAAATGGGGTCTTGCCCTGATCATTAATTTCAGGGCAAGACCTCGACCTCGCGCGTGCAGACTCGGCCCCCAGCCTGGTACCCTAGTCAAAATATGGCCCTTGAGGAAAATTAATTGGGGAACCCTGATCTATACTATACTAGGCCTTTTTCCCCCACTCTCTGCTGAGCATGCATTGTGACACGCTGTGTGTTCAACCCATTGATCCCATTCATTTGAATTGCTTGCGACCGTCATACATACAGTAGAAGGTTAATAAAAGAAACCACAGTATAGTCAGTCTTATTTTCGCTGTAGTCCCCTTTTACACCCCTTTTTTTGTCTAAAAAAAAGACAGGGTCCTTTTGGACGCTATAGATAGAGGGACACTATAGGGTTGATGTGGTTAAATCCAGGCACAAGTAGGACACATTCTCTTTTGCACCAGCCAACGTTACGGGTTGACGCAACGCCACTGCATGAAGAACAGAGATCTAGTTCGGTTCCACACCGCATGGCAAGGCAGGACGTTCAGTGGACGATGAAGTTCCATGGCAGTCCGGTTCCACACAGTTCCATGGCAGTCCGGTTCCACACAGTTCCATGGCAGTCCGGTTCCACACAGTTCCATGGCAGTCCGGTTCCACACAGTTCCATGGCAGTCCGGTTCCATACAGTTCCTTGGCAGTCCGGTGCGTGCCACACAGTTCCATTGCAGTCCGGTTCCACACAGTTCCATTGCAGTCCGGTTCCACACAGTTCCATTGCAGTCTGCTTCCACACAGTTCCATTGCAGTCTGCAGTGCCGTCGCTACCTATAAGCGCAGTATGCGCTGTGAGTAGGGCAACACACTGAGGGGGCAACAAAATGTGCCAAGCTGACCCTCAAAATAACTATTTTCTCTCCGGCTCTGCCGCGTAATGACGAGCGGCTGTGTGTGCGTTCTCACAAACAGTGAAAATAGCCGATCTGCATGAGGAATAGCAGTGCTCTCGTCGGGAGGAGGGGGGGGGCAGCACAAATATCCTACGAGTAGGGCAACCAAATGGTCAGCTACGGCCCTGGCAGTCTGCTTCCACACAGTTCCATGGCAGCTCGCAGGAGAGGAGGCTCAGTGGAAGTTGGCGACGTGGCATTTGACGTCGTCCAGGCTCAGCACGGTGCCCTGGTCGTTGTCGCTGCTGTGAGGTTTCTTCTCTGAGCAGCGACACAGCTTGTACTTCAACACCTGGGGGGGACAAAACACACAACGAGACACCGTTTGTACGTACAGTACATGACTACTGCTGCTGCGTTCACCAGTGGTGGAAAAAGTACTCACATTCGTTACTTAACCCATTTAGGCCTGACGTCGAAATTTTGAAAAATGTCTTCTAAATGGTGACAATTTTCTGAAAAACCTCATGTTTCTGTAGTATCAGTGGCGCTCAATATTTCATGTCAAGGACCCCAAACATGTATACGTATGTAATCGGCCCCCCATCTGAAAATATGTTGTTCCAGGAACCTCTCATGCAGGAGCAAAGATTTGAGTTAAAAACGTTATATATATATATACATTCAAAGATTTGAGGCACATTTTCACTATTTTTCAAAAATAGCAGACCTACAAGCTCATAGCGCGCCACTCGGTGGCGCGCTATGAGCTTGTAGATCTGCTATTTTTAAATAGCTAAAGCATAACAAACACCACCCGCCCAGAACGCTCTAATCAATTACTGACTTATACCAACCTTGAAACATACCATAGTTCCGTCACCAAGAATGGTGGTCCCTTATTGGCCAAGGGTTTCCACCAACAGCCGATTTGTTCAGATACATATATGACATAATTGTTCCATTCATTGTCAATGGCATTTAATGTTTGTGTTAAGACACTATCTTGATTATAGGTATATAATATATACACTATAGCTGTTTATAGGAGGGGCTAGCGCCCCTCAAAAAACGTTGGTTCATTTTATCGTCTACTCAGGCTTATGTGAACATCCCAGACAGTTTTTAAGTTGGTCGATTCAGTATTTTGATATTTGATATTTATTTTAGCTCCCCTTCCTTTACAAACCCATAACTTCAAACTTCATTTAAACCATGATAGATTAATGGAAAACTCCCGCCCTTGTTTCTGGTGTACCTCGTCCTAATACGTGAGGTGCCCGCGTGGTTTTTGAGGGGCACTAGGCCCTCCTATGCACAGCTGTGTGTATTTGACTTTGTAGCATGGAATGTGATGATTTGATTGGCTGATATGATGATAAGAGTGCCCCTCACTTCACACAAGTGATTTTTGTGTTATTGTTTATTTATTAACCTATTAAAATAGGTTGAAAAGGGTTGAACAAAAAAGAAGAAAAACATTATTTTATTTTACAATTCTATATTGGTTATTATTAGTTAGTCATATACCTATAACACATTCTCTATGAATCCTTACCTCATAAATGTAGTCAAACAGCTCCAGAATAGTGAGTATACTAGCTCCAATGAAAAGGCCCATCTGACCGCCAATATCACCTGAAATAAGACAACTGTGTGAGCATTGTGGAGGAGCGGGTTTCTAATGCAGTTGGCAAGCTCTTCTGAGCACAGAAGCCCTTCTGTCTCAAAGCTCTTCTCAAAGCTCTTCTGAGCACAGAAGCCCTTCTGTCTCAAAGCTCTTCTCAAAGCTCTTCTGAGCACAGAAGCCCTTCTGTCTCAAAGCTCTTCTGAGCACAGAAGCCCTTCTGTCTCAAAGCTCTTCTGAGCACAGAAGCCCTTCTGTCTCAAAGCTCTTCTGAGCACAGAAGCCCTTCTGTCTCAAAGCTCTTCTGAGCACAGAAGCCCTTCTGTCTCAAAGCTCTTCTGAGCACAGAAGCCCTTCTGTCTCAAAGCTCTTCTGAGCACAGAAGCCCTTCTGTCTCAAAGCTCTTCTCAAAGCTCTTCTGAGCACAGAAGCCCTTCTGTCTCAAAGCTCTTCTCAAAGCTCTTCTGAGCACAGAAGCCCTTCTGTCTCAAAGCTCTTCTCAAAGCTCTTCTGAGCACAGAAGCCCTTCTGTCTCAAAGCTCTTCTGAGCACAGAAGCCCTTCTGTCTCAAAGCTCTTCTCAAAGCTCTTCTGAGCACAGAAGCCCTTCTGTCTCAAAGCTCTTCTCAAAGCTCTTCTGAGCACAGAAGCCCTTCTGTCTCAAAGCTCTTCTGAGCACAGAAGCCCTTCTGTCTCAAAGCTCTTCTGAGCACAGAAGCCCTTCTGTCTCAAAGCTCTTCTGAGCACAGAAGCCCTTCTGTCTCAAAGCTCTTCTGAGCACAGAAGCCCTTCTGTCTCAAAGCTCTTCTGAGCACAGAAGCCCTTCTGTCTCAAAGCTCTTCTGAGCACAGAAGCCCTTCTGTCTCAAAGCTCTTCTCAAAGCTCTTCTGAGCACAGAAGCCCTTCTGTCTCAAAGCTCTTCTCAAAGCTCTTCTGAGCACAGAAGCCCTTCTGTCTCAAAGCTCTTCTCAAAGCTCTTCTGAGCACAGAAGCCCTTCTGTCTCAAAGCTCTTCTGAGCACAGAAGCCCTTCTGTCTCAAAGCTCTTCTCAAAGCTCTTCTGAGCACAGAAGCCCTACTGTCTCAAAGCTCTTCTGAGCACAGAAGCCCTTCTGTCTCAAAGCTCTTCTCAAAGCTCTTCTGAGCACAGAAGCCCTACTGTCTCAAAGCTCTTCTCAAAGCTCTTCTGAGCACAGAAGCCCTTCTGTCTCAAATGTTCAACTGAAGGAGAAGAGACTGGAGAAGCACGGACCTTTAGAGCTTTTTATTAGGTGCTAAAGTATACAGAAAGAACGACTCGGTCTCACATTTAACATTTTTACAGTATTCAAAATGTTTTTTGATTTCTTTAGATTTTTCCATTTACTAATCATGTCCCTCTATAGCAGGTGTTATCACAGCCATTGGAGTAGTGTGGTGGTGTTTTCCTGCAGAAACAAACTGCTGTTTTGGAGAGAGATGTTTTCAGGCAACAAAAACAACTTCAACGTCAAAGTACTTTATTTTTCCTTTCGGAAAACTTATTTTACGAGGGTTAAAAGACAACAAGAAATCACAATACATAAGTACACAAATGCTATAAAACACCAACATAACAGTGAGAGGGCAGTGTGTTTCTGTAAACACCACCAATACTGGAGAACTCGCCAGTTTACCAAGTCGCCATGGCGAAAATCCTTCATCAATGTCTTCATCGTTATGTTAACATGCTGTCTTCATCAGTGTAGTTTATGTCAAACCCACAGATGTTATAGTTAATTTCCAAAGTGATCAAATTATTTTGTGCAATTAAATGGTCAGCTAGTTGACGATATGGAGTATATGTGAATACCAATGATAAGTAGGTCTACCATTTCACGATATTCTTTACTAATGAATTACATTGTTTCTGTACTTTGGTGTTTAAACTTTCTCTACTTTCTCTAGTGTTAACTCTAAACAACTATCCTCTCCATTTATCAATTCAATGCAATTTAAATGAAGGTGAAGTAAAACTAAAATGCACTAATTTGCGGCGACTTGGTAAACTGGCGAGTTCTCCGGATACCCACCACACTACTGTAGAGGGAAACGATGGGTCGAATTAAATAATGTACTGTATATATTCTTGTTTTGACATGTAAACACTAAACAGAGGGCAAAATGACATGCTATGCCATTACTGTAAGGCCAGAGCAGTCCCATATAACTGTACATGTTTGGAATGAAAGCGATTCATGAACACGTCCGTTACCTAAAAGTCCAGCTACTTCATAGGCCTTCTTCTGCTCGATGGTCTCGTAGTTCAGGGCCTCGAAGAATATGTCCAAGACCAGGATGTTGTCTCTGGTGAGAAAGAGACAGAGCTTAAGTACAGAAAGGCCATGTTATAGTGTTCAAGTTCATAGCTTCTATGAGCTATGAGCTTGTAGATCTGCTATTTTTCAATAGCTTAACCCATTCTGACCTGAGATCAGATTCATACTAGGTTTCCGCCGGACACACACTGGTCTGATGAACCCATTCTGACCTGAGATCAGATTCTAAAAATGTCAGTCGCTCTTACATTTTTCAAAAATAGCAGACCTACAAGCTCGTATCGCGCCACTCGGTGGCGCGATATGAGCTTGTAGATCTGCTATTTTTAAATAGCTAAAGCATAACATGATGCTGACACCAAAATGGGTGCCCGGTCAGAATGGGTTAAGTATAACATAATGCTTTAACACTAGGAAGTCTGAAAAAATTTCACTACTACTCAGTCTGACTATTCCGGCCCAATCGACCGCTCTCCCCCTTTCTCCCCCGCACCACTCGTTCACACCTCTTCAGCTGGAGACGTCATTGTTGCCTACACACACGCACTTTTATTTATTTTTCTTCCCTCTCTTATAAATACATTATTATACACCCAATGAAAATGTACACTTCACGGATTATATAGGCATATATTGCAACATAGCCATGGAAGAGTGTCGCGTTGCTGCCTTTTGTTGTTCTTTTTTTCCTTCCAAAAGAGCCAAGATCACGTCTTTTCTTGTGTGTTAGCTTACATGTGCTAATATTATAAGCTAACAACATTAAAAGCCAATGTATTGTAAATGCGGGATTTTCAGAAGTAGCAGATTTAAGCTCGATCGCGGCACAAAGTGACATACATACATGCTGTGAGCTTTTGTACATCTGCTATTTTTGAATAGCCAACATATAAATGGATACAGTTGGATAATGATTGTGATGCTGTATTAATCAGACCAGTGGGTGTCCAGTGGAAACCTCGTATGAATCTGATCTCAGGTCAGAATGGGTCAATCAGACCAGTGGGTGTCCAGTGGAAACCTCGTATGAATCTGATCTCAGGTCAGAATGGGTCAATCAGACCAGTGGGTGTCCAGTGGAAACCTCGTATGAATCTGATCTCAGGTCAGAATGGGTTAATCAGACCAGTGGGTGTCCAGTGGAAACCTCGTATGAATCTGATCTCAGGTCAGAATGGGTGAACTCACGCGATGTACTGCTCTGTCTTGTTGTACTTCTTAGCGAGGTACTTGGCCGAGGCCTTGCTGGGGATCCTCACAAAGCTCAGCTCCTTGCTGTACCTGGAAAAGGTAAAGTAAAAGTATGAATACTGAATACTGAAATATTAGAAATACTCTGTTACAAGTAAGGCCTCACTCACACCTTCGCAACAGACTGATGTATTGTAGTGGAGTAAAAGTACAATATTTTAGTGGAGTAGAAATAAAGTATTGGAAATTGGCAATACTCAAGTAAAGTATGACTACCTCAAAGTTGTACTTAAGTACAGTACAGCTCTTAAGTAAATGTACTGTACTTAGTTACTTTCCACCGCTGGTACCTGGTCATGTTGCACGCAGTCTCAGGCCCGACTCACACCTTTCCATCTAACATACAACATTGATGCATGCTAGATGTATACAAAGGGTGTGATACATCTTGCCCCAATGCATTTCCAATGGGAGTCACATGGTTTGACACAACATTTGTGTTGTAAGGGCTTTCGGCTGTGTTTCGACTGCCCCCCCCCCCCCCCTCACACAACACAAATGTTGTGTCAAACCATGTGACTCCCATTGGAAATGCATTGCAAGCTTGCATCAGTCATACATCAATCTGTTGCGAAGGTGTGAGTCAGGTCTCACACACACAGCAGTACCTGGTCATGTTACACGGAGTCTCACACACACAGCAGTACCTGGTCATGTTAAACGGAGTCTCACACACACAGCAGTACCTGGTCATGTTAAACGGAGTCTCACACACACAGCAGTACCTGGTCATGTTAAACGGAGTCTCACACACACAGCAGTACCTGGTCATGTTAAACGGAGTCTCACACACACAGCAGTACTTGGTCATGTTACACAGAGTCTCACACACACACAGCAGTACCTGGTCATGTTAAACGGAGTCTCACACACACAGCAGTACCTGGTCATGTTAAACGGAGTCTCACACACACAGCAGTACCTGGTCATACACAGAGTCTCACACACACACACACACACACACACACACACACACAGCAGTACCTGGTCATGTTGCACAGAGTCTCACACACACAGCAGTACCTGGTCATGTTACACAGAGTCTCACACACACAGCAGTACCTGGTCATGTTAAACGGAGTCTCTCACACACACAGCAGTACCTGGTCATGTTACACAGAGTCTCACACACACAGCAGTACCTGGTCATGTTAAACAGAGTCTCACACACACAGCAGTACCTGGTCATGTTAAACAGAGTCTCACACACACAGCAGTACCTGGTCATGTTACACAGAGTCTCACACACACAGCAGTACCTGGTCATGTTAAACGGAGTCTCACACACACAGCAGTACCTGGTCATGTTACACAGAGTCTCACACACACAGCAGTACCTGGTCATGTTACACAGAGTCTCTCACACACACAGCAGTACCTGGTCATGTTACACAGAGTCTCACACACACAGCAGTACCTGGTCATGTTACACAGAGTCTCACACACACAGCAGTACCTGGTCATGTTACACAGAGTCTCACACACACAGCAGTACCTGGTCATGTTACACAGAGTCTCACACACACAGCAGTACCTGGTCATGTTAAACAGAGTCTCACACACACACACAGCAGTACCTGGTCATGTTAAACGGAGTCTCACACACACAGCAGTACCTGGTCATGTTACACAGAGTCTCACACACACAGCAGTACCTGGTCATGTTACACAGAGTCTCACACACACAGCAGTACCTGGTCATGTTACACAGAGTCTCACACACACAGCAGTACCTGGTCATGTTACACAGAGTCTCACACACACAGCAGTACCTGGTCATGTTACACAGAGTCTCACACACACAGCAGTACCTGGTCATGTTAAACGGAGTCTCACACACACAGCAGTACCTGGTCATGTTGCACAGAGTCTCACACACACAGCAGTACCTGGTCATGTTACACAGAGTCTCACACACACAGCAGTACCTGGTCATGTTACACAGAGTCTCAGACACACAGCAGTACCTGGTCATGTTACACGGAGTCTCACACACACAGCAGTACCTGGTCATGTTAAACGGAGTCTCACACACACAGCAGTACCTGGTCATGTTAAACAGAGTCTCAGACACACAGCAGTACCTGGTCATGTTACACAGAGTCTCACACACACAGCAGTACCTGGTCATGTTACACAGAGTCTCACACACACAGCAGTACCTGGTCATGTTACACAGAGTCTCACACACACAGCAGTACCTGGTCATGTTACACAGAGTCTCACACACACAGCAGTACCTGGTCATGTTAAACGGAGTCTCACACACACAGCAGTACCTGGTCATGTTAAACAGAGTCTCACACACACAGCAGTACCTGGTCATGTTAAACAGAGTCTCACACACACAGCAGTACCTGGTCATGTTACACAGAGTCTCTCACACACACAGCAGTACCTGGTCATGTTAAACGGAGTCTCACACACACAGCAGTATCTGGTCATGTTACACTGAGTCACACACACACACACACACACACACACACACACACACACACACACACACACACACACACAGCAGTACCTGGTCATGTTGCACGGAGTCTCACACACACAGAAGTCGTTGTCTCTCTCCACCAGGAAGTCTGCAGAAGGAAGCAACAGAAACACTTCCTCCTAAGAACACAGTACGGGGCCTCATTGCGCCAATAAGTTCCTAACTTTTCCTCTTACATTTCTTCCTATAAGTGAATTCCTAAGCGAAGTCCAGTCAGATTCATGAAACGTTCTTACGAACGGTTGGCGCATGAGGCCCAAATAAACGTATCTTATCTAGTCATGAAGCCCATGAACCCATGCAGCCAATGGGAATGCTGCCTGGCATAAAGGAAGGAGTCTTTTTTTTGTAATAATAAAGATTATGATCTGCAGCAGCAGTCCAAAGTGTTTATTAAATTACCCTACTGTACGTGACCATCCTACTGTACGTGACCATACTACAGCGTAAACAAGAATCCTGAAAAGCGACAGTTTTGGACATATGAGGTTTCCACCCGACAGAGATGACAGTAGAGATGGACTTCCTTACCGAGAGCAGGGTCTGCACACTCTTTGTAAAGCTCCGGGGTGCAGTACGGGGCATCACCTGAACAAACACAGCACTTCATATCAGAAAAGAATATTTAATAACGGGTTTACACACTGAACAACTCAAAAGCTTTCCAGCTCTTGATTATATACAGTACACTAAATACATGTTCAGATCGCAATTACCAATTTCATCGAGGATACAGCAAGTGAAACTGGAAATGATGAAACGAACAAAAACGACACCATTTTAATTGGAACACTATAATATTGAAGCTGAAAATGAGTTTTTGTGTGTGTGTGTGTGTGTGTGTGTGTGTGTGTGTGTGTGTGTGTGTGTGTGTGTGTGTGTGTGTGTGTGTGTGTGTATGCGTGTGTGTGTGTGTGTGTGTGTGTGTGTGTGTGTGTGTGTGTGTGTGTGTGTGTGTGTGTGTCTGTCTCCTGATTGGATGAATCTGTATTTTCTGTTCAGTAAAGAGCTGGAGAGATAGAGAGACCCCTGTTAGTGAACAAACAGTCTATTATAACTGAATATATAGAACTTTTAGCTGTTTTTTTTAACAACATTCGTTTAACCTTTAAGATAACATCTTTCTTACCAGGCATATGCACCATGCACCATTCTTACCAGGCATATGCACCATTCACCATTCTTACCAGGCATATGCACCATGCACCATTCTTACCAGGCATATGCACCATGCACCATTCTTACCAAGCATATGCACCATGCACCATTCTTACCAGGCATATGCACCATGCACCATTCTTACCAGGCATATGCACCATGCACCATTCTTACCAGGCATATGCACCATACACCATTCTTACCAGGCATATGCACCATGCACCATGCACCATTCTTACCAAGCATATGCACCATGCACCATTCTTACCAGGCATATGCACCATGCACCATTCTTACCAGGCATATGCACCATACACCATTCTTACCAGGCATATGCACCATGCACTATTCTTACCAGGCATATGCACCATGCACTATTCTTACCAGGCATATGCACCATGCACCATTCTTACCAGGCATATGCACCATGCACCATTCTTACCAAGCATATGCACCATGCACCATTCTTACCAGGCATATGCACCATGCACCATTCTTACCAGGCATATGCACCATGCACCATTCTTACCAAGCATATGCACCATGCACCATGCACCATTCTTACCAGGCATATGCACCATGCACCATTCTTACCAGGCATATGCACCATGCACCATTCTTACCAGGCATATGCACCATGCACCATTCTTACCAGGCATATGCACCATGCACCATTCTTACCAGGCATATGCACCATACACCATTCTTACCAGGCATATGCACCATGCACTATTCTTACCAGGCATATGCACCATGCACTATTCTTACCAGGCATATGCACCATGCACCATTCTTACCAGGCATATGCACCATGCACCATTCTTACCAAGCATATGCACCATGCACCATGCACCATTCTTACCAGGCATATGCACCATGCACCATTCTTACCAGGCATATGCACCATGCACCATTCTTACCAGGCATATGCACCATACACCATTCTTACCAGGCATATGCACCATGCACCATTCTTACCAAGCATATGCACCATGCACCATTCTTACCAGGCATATGCACCATGCACTATTCTTACCAGGCATATGCACCATGCACTATTCTTACCAGGCATATGCACCATGCACCATTCTTACCAGGCATATGCACCATACACCATTCTTACCAGGCATATGCACCATGCACCATTCTTACCAGGCATATGCACCATGCACCATTCTTACCAGGCATATGCACCATGCACCATTCTTACCAGGCATATGCACCATGCACCATTCACCATTCTTACCAGGCATATGCACCATGCACCATTCTTACCAGGCATATGCACCATGCACCATTCTTACCAAGCATATGCACCATGCACCATTCTTACCAGGCATATGCACCATGCACCATTCTTACCAGGCATATGCACCATGCACCATTCTTTTTTTTTTTTTTTTTTTAAGATTTTTTTTTTGCGGCTTACACCTTTTATTGATTTTTGAAGGGACAGACAGTAGGCTGACAGGAAACGGGAGAGAGATGGGGGGATGACATGCAGTAAAGGCTGTGTCGGGTCCGGGAGTCGAACCCGCGGCACACTGCGACTGGATTACCAGTCCGGTGCCCAGACCGTTACGCTACGGCCTGGGCCCATGCACCATTCTTACCAGGCATATGCACCATGCACCATTCTTACCAGGCATATGCACCATGCACCATTCTTACCAAGCATATGCACCATGCACCATTCTTACCAGGCATATGCACCAGGCACCATTCACCATTCTTACCAGGCATATGCACCATGCACCATTCTTACCAGGCATATGCACCATGCACCATTCTTACCAGGCATATGCACCAGGCACCATGCACCATTCTTACCAGGCATATGCACCATGCACCATTCTTACCAGGCATATGCACCATGCACCATTCTTACCAGGCATATGCACCATGCACCCTTCTTACCAGGCATATGCACCATGCACCATTCTTACCAGGCATATGCACCATGCACCATTCTTACCAGGCATATGCACCATGCACCATTCACCATTCTTACCAGGCATATGCACCATGCACCATTCACTATTCTTACCAGGCATATGCACCATGCACCATTCTTACCAGGCATATGCACCATGCACCATTCACCATTCTTACCAGGCATATGCACCATGCACCATTCTTACCAGGCATATGCACCATGCACCATTCTTACCAGGCATATGCACCATGCACCATTCACCATTCTTACCAGGCATATGCACCATGCACCATTCTTACCAGGCATATGCACCATGCACCATTCTTACCAAGCATATGCACCATGCACCATTCTTACCAGGCATATGCACCATGCACCATTCACCATTCTTACCAAGCATATGCACCATGCACCATTCACCATTCTTACCAGGCATATGCACCATGCACCATTCTTACCAGGCATATGCACCATGCACCATTCTTACCAGGCATATGCACCATGCACCATTCTTACCAGGCATATGCACCATGCACCATTCACCATTCTTACCAGGCATATGCACCATGCACCATTCACCATTCTTACCAAGCATATGCACCATGCACCATTCTTACCAGGCATATGCACCATGCACCATTCACCATTCTTACCAGGCATATGCACCATGCACCATTCACCATTCTTACCAGGCATATGCACCATGCACCATTCTTACCAGGCATATGCACCATGCACCATTCTTACCAGGCATATGCACCATGCACCATTCTTACCAGGCATATGCACCATGCACCATTCTTACCAGGCATATGAACCATGCACCATTCTTACCAGGCATATGCACCATGCACCATTCTTACCAGGCATATGCACCATTCTTACCAGGCATATGCACCATGCACCATTCTTACCAGGCATATGCACCATGCACCATTCTTACCAGGCATATGAACCATGCACCATTCTTACCAGGCATATGCACCATGCACCATTCTTACCAGGCATATGAACCATGCACCATGCACCATTCTTACCAGGCATATGAACCATGCACCATTCTTACCAGGCATATGCACCATGCACCATTCTTACCAAGCATATGCACCATGCACCATTCTTACCAGGCATATGCACCATTCTTACCAGGCATATGCACCATGCACCATTCTTACCAGGCATATGCACCATGCACCATTCTTACCAGGCATATGCACCATGCGGCAGTTGCAGTTGTCCACCAGGTAGCGTGTTTCACAGTCAATGCGGCACGCCGTGATGCTGTACGTGTCAAAGAAGTCTGAGTCCATTGGAGTCACTTTACAGTCTCCCCAGGGCGGGGGCAGGTATATGAGCTGGGACGCAAAGAATATACATATAAAAGATCAGTGGTGGAAAGTAATTAAGTACATTTACTCAAGGAATACTGGACAACTCTCCCCGGTGCTTGCCCGTTTTTCCTCCTGGAATTTTCACCAGTGAGGGGGATAACTTTGTAATATGCTATTGGCTGTTTGTATTCTTTTTGGAAAAATATAAAAAGATATAAGGCTATATTATTTTACTTATATTGACCCTATAAACAATTTAGTATTATTTAGTATATGTAAGGTTTTGCCCACTCAAATGGTACCTCGTCAGAGAATCCCCACATATCCTACAACAACTTCTGTGAACAGACTTCACTGTAGTAGATTTTCATAAATTATATTTGTACTTAGGCTGTTCTGCTGTCATGAAAGTTTATAGTTAGAGAAATTCAAAGTCCAGCCGTCTGCTGTCCAGCCTCTCCCACCCCTCACTGGGGAAGATTCTGGGAGGAAAACAGAAACGGGGTGAGTTGTCTTGTTACATACTCAAGTACTGTACTTACTGAGGTACATCTCAAGGCCATGGGGGTTATTATTCCCAATAAAGAATGTCAACACAAATACCATTCCTGAAATGGCACCGGACTGCGACTGGTCAGTCATGCCTTATGAAAAGACATTGTGATGTGAGAAAGTGAGTGAAGACAGAGCGGAGAGGACTTGTTGTTACCATGGATATGGAAATATACATTCACTACGTAACATCGGTGCTGGTGAGTGAAATTGTTTGTACAAAGTACAGTACGTACCGTATACAGTAGACTCCACGTGTGCATCCCTGCGGTGCAGTTGGTCGGTTGGTGCGGATAATATAAATGGGATGATATAATTCATGCTGTTGGATAATAAAGGATGGATAATGAACACGTACAGTACAGTACACGCGGTTTTGGGGGTGACAAAAAAAGTCCATGCTTGCGCGGTCCATCTCTGTTACTCACCCTCTGTTCCTGGCAGGACACGAAGGTCTGGAACCCGGGGGCCACGCCGAAGCCCAGCTGGTCAATGAAGGAAGGCTCGTCCTGACTGTGGATCTGAACCTTGATCCCAGCTTCAAACGACGTCTCGTCTGTCGGGAAGTCAATCACAGACCTGAGATCAGACATGATTCCTTCGTGGGTTTTTCCCGGGTTGGATTAATAGATACATGTAAAAAACAGTATACTAATATATATATAGTATTAATAGATACATGTACAAACATACAGTATACTAATATATATATAGTATTAATAGATACATGTACAAACAGTATACTACATTGGCTGCTGCTGTTCATTGCAGTGATGGCAACAGGGTGGCCATATTGGCAGTGGCAAACCCTGCCTCCCAATGGGTGTATATGCAACATGTACCTGTATAAGGCTATATTAAAACCATCATAATTATGTAGCAGTCTCTCCACTTAAAATCGTAACTCCTAATGAATGTATGCATTTTATTTTTTATATATAAAAATTTACATACATTTTTTTCATAATAGTATACCAAAAGTAATGGTTATAAAACAGGTTATTGTGTGTGTGTGTTTACTGTAACTCTCAGACATCATGTATTGCAGTGGAGTTATGTTAATCTGACCCTGCTAATATGGCAGCGGCGTTGACCTACGACCCCAGTGGCCAATGAGGCGCTTGAAGGTGGTGAGGGTCAACCAGTTCAAACATTGACGACCTCTGCTCTGGTGAACTGGACCAAAGGTGGGGGTCCCCAGTTCAAACATTGACGACCTCTGCTCTGGTGAAGTGGACCAAACTCACCCGTTTCTCCCCAGATGGGCAGGTATTCGTCCTGTTGGATGTCCAGCATGAGCTCCAGTCCGTTCCCCATCCCTCCCTTGGTGGTGATGAGTGGAGGCCGACCTTCTGAGCCGGCGTTGAAGGTGTAACACTTTCCATAGCGAGTGAACACCTGTGGGAGAACAGTTTGGACATTAGTTACACCTGGGAGAACAGTTTTGACATTTGTTACGCCTGGGAGAACAGTTAGAACATTTGTTACGCCTGGGAGAACAGTTTGGACATTTGTTACGCCTGGGAGAACAGTTAGGACATTAGTTACACCTGGGAGAACAGTTTGGACATTAGTTACACATGTGGAGAACAGTTTGGACATTAGTTACACCTGGGAGAACAGTTTGGACATTAGTTACACCTGGGAGAACAGTTTGGACATTAGTTACACATGTGGAGAACAGTTTGGACATTAGTTACACCTGGGAGAACAGTTTGGACATTAGTTACACCTGGGAGAACAGTTTGGACATTAGTTACACCTGGGAGAACAGTTTGGACATTAGTTACACCTGGGAGAACAGTTTGGACATTAGTTACACCTGGGAGAACAGTTAGGACATTAGTTACACCTGGGAGAACAGTTTGGACATTAGTTACACCTGGGAGAACAGTTAGGACATTAGTTACACCTGGGAGAACAGTTTGGACATTAGTTACACCTGGGAGAACAGTTTGGACATTAGTTACACCTGGGAGAACAGTTTGGACATTAGTTACACCTGGGAGAACAGTTTGGACATTAGTTACACCTGGGAGAACAGTTTGGACATTAGTTACACCTGTGGAGAACAGTTTGGACATTAGTTACACCTGTGGAGAACAGTTTGGACATTAGTTACACCTGGGAGAACAGTTAGAACATTAGTTACACCTGGGAGAACAGTTAGGACATTAGTTACACCTGGGAGAACAGTTTGGACATTAGTTACACCTGGGAGAACAGTTTGGACATTAGTTACACCTGTGGAGAACAGTTTGGACATTAGTTACACCTGGGAGAACAGTTTGGACATTAGTTACACCTGGGAGAACAGTTTGGACATTAGTTACACCTGGGAGAACAGTTAGAACATTAGTTACACCTGGGAGAACAGTTTGGACATTAGTTACACCTGTGGAGAACAGTTTGGACATTAGTTACACCTGGGAGAACAGTTAGAACATTAGTTACACCTGGGAGAACAGTTAGGACATTAGTTACACCTGTGGGAGAACAGTTTGGACATTAGTTACACCTGGGAGAACAGTTTGGACATTAGTTACACCTGGGAGAACAGTTTGGACATTAGTTACACCTGGGAGAACAGTTTGGACATTAGTTACACCTGTGGGAGAACAGTTTGGACATTAGTTACACCTGTGGAGAACAGTTTGGACATTAGTTACACCTGGGAGAACAGTTTGGACATTAGTTACACCTGGGAGAACAGTTAGAACATTAGTTACACCTGGGAGAACAGTTTGGACATTAGTTACACCTGTGGGAGAACAGTTTGGACATTAGTTACACCTGGGAGAACAGTTTGGACATTAGTTACACCTGGGAGAACAGTTTGGACATTAGTTACACCTGGGAGAACAGTTTGGACATTAGTTACACCTGGGAGAACAGTTTGGACATTAGTTACACCTGTGGGAGAACAGTTAGGACATTAGTTACACCTGGGAGAACAGTTTGGACATTAGTTACACCTGGGAGAACAGTTAGGACATTAGTTACACCTGGGAGAACAGTTTGGACATTAGTTACACCTGGGAGAACAGTTTGGACATTAGTTACACCTGGGAGAACAGTTAGGACATTAGTTACACCTGGGAGAACAGTTAGGACATTAGTTACACCTGGGAGAACAGTTTGGACATTAGTTACACCTGGGAGAACAGTTAGGACATTAGTTACACCTGGGAGAACAGTTAGGACATTAGTTACACCTGGGAGAACAGTTTGGACATTAGTTACACCTGGGAGAACAGTTTGGACATTAGTTACACCTGGGAGAACAGTTTGGACATTAGTTACACCTGTGGGAGAACAGTTAGGACATTAGTTACACCTGGGAGAACAGTTTGGACATTAGTTACACCTGGGAGAACAGTTTGGACATTAGTTACACCTGTGGGAGAACAGTTAGGACATTAGTTACACCTGTGAGAACAGTTAGGACATTAGTTACACCTGGGAGAACAGTTTGGACATTAGTTACACCTGGGAGAACAGTTTGGACATTAGTTACACCTGGGAGAACAGTTTGGACATTAGTTACACCTGTGGGAGAACAGTTTGGACATTAGTTACACCTGGGAGAACAGTTTGGACATTAGTTACACCTGTGGAGAACAGTTTGGACATTAGTTACACCTGGGAGAACAGTTAGGACATTAGTTACACCTGGGAGAACAGTTAGAACATTAGTTACACCTGGGAGAACAGTTTGGACATTAGTTACACCTGGGAGAACAGTTTGGACATTAGTTACACCTGGGAGAACAGTTAGAACATTAGTTACACCTGGGAGAACAGTTAGGACATTAGTTACACCTGGGAGAACAGTTAGGACATTAGTTACACCTGGGAGAACAGTTTGGACATTAGTTACACCTGGGAGAACAGTTTGGACATTAGTTACACCTGGGAGAACAGTTTGGACATTAGTTACACCTGGGAGAACAGTTTGGACATTAGTTACACCTGGGAGAACAGTTTGGACATTAGTTACACCTGGGAGAACAGTTAGAACATTAGTTACACCTGTGGAGAACAGTTTGGACATTAGTTACACCTGGGAGAACAGTTAGAACATTAGTTACACCTGTGGAGAACAGTTAGGACATTAGTTACACCTGGGAGAACAGTTTGGACATTAGTTACACCTGTGGGAGAACAGTTAGGACATTAGTTACACCTGTGAGAACAGTTAGGACATTAGTTACACCTGGGAGAACAGTTAGGACATTAGTTACACCTGGGAGAACAGTTTGGACATTAGTTACGCCTGGGAGAACAGTTTGGACATTAGTTACACCTGGGAGAACAGTTTGGACATTAGTTACACCTGTGGGAGAACAGTTAGGACATTAGTTACACCTGGGAGAACAGTTTGGACATTAGTTACACCTGGGAGAACAGTTAGAACATTAGTTACACCTGGGAGAACAGTTTGGACATTAGTTACACCTGGGAGAACAGTTTGGACATTAGTTACACCTGGGAGAACAGTTAGGACATTAGTTACACCTGGGAGAACAGTTTGGACATTAGTTACACCTGGGAGAACAGTTTGGACATTAGTTACACCTGGGAGAACAGTTTGGACATTAGTTACACCTGGGAGAACAGTTTGGACATTAGTTACACCTGTGGAGAACAGTTAGGACATTTGTTACACCTGGGAGAACAGTTAGGACATTAGTTACACCTGTGGAGAACAGTTTGGACATTAGTTACACCTGGGAGAACAGTTTGGACATTAGTTACACCTGGGAGAACAGTTTGGACATTAGTTACACCTGTGGAGAACAGTTAGGACATTTGTTACACCTGGGAGAACAGTTAGGACATTAGTTACACCTGTGGAGAACAGTTTGGACATTAGTTACACCTGTGGAGAACAGTTTGGACATTAGTTACACCTGGGAGAACAGTTAGGACATTAGTTACACATGTGGAGAACAGTTAGAACATTAGTTACACCTGGGAGAACAGTTAGAACATTAGTTACACCTGGGAGAACAGTTAGGACATTAGTTACACCTGTGGGAGAACAGTTTGGACATTAGTTACACCTGGGAGAACAGTTAGGACATTAGTTACACCTGGGAGAACAGTTTGGACATTAGTTACACCTGGGAGAACAGTTTGGACATTAGTTACACCTGTGGAGAACAGTTTGGACATTAGTTACACCTGGGAGAACAGTTAGGACATTAGTTACACCTGTGAGAACAGTTTGGACATTAGTTACACCTGTGGGAGAACAGTTTGGACATTAGTTACACCTGGGAGAACAGTTAGGACATTAGTTACACCTGGGAGAACAGTTTGGACATTAGTTACACCTGTGAGAACAGTTAGGACATTAGTTACACCTGTGGGAGAACAGTTTGGACATTAGTTACACCTGGGAGAACAGTTAGGACATTAGTTACACCTGGGAGAACAGTTTGGACATTAGTTACACCTGGGAGAACAGTTTGGACATTAGTTACACCTGTGGAGAACAGTTTGGACATTAGTTACACCTGGGAGAACAGTTAGGACATTAGTTACACCTGGGAGAACAGTTAGGACATTAGTTACACCTGTGAGAACAGTTAGAACATTAGTTACACCTGGGAGAACAGTTAGGACATTAGTTACACCTGTGGGAGAACAGTTTGGACATTAGTTACACCTGGGAGAACAGTTAGGACATTAGTTACACCTGGGAGAACAGTTTGGACATTAGTTACACCTGGGAGAACAGTTTGGACATTAGTTACACCTGTGGAGAACAGTTTGGACATTAGTTACACCTGGGAGAACAGTTAGGACATTAGTTACACCTGTGGAGAACAGTTAGGACATTAGTTACACCTGGGAGAACAGTTTGGACATTAGTTACACCTGGGAGAACAGTTTGGACATTAGTTACACCTGGGAGAACAGTTTGGACATTAGTTACACCTGGGAGAACAGTTTGGACATTAGTTACACCTGGGAGAACAGTTTGGACATTAGTTACACCTGGGAGAACAGTTTGGACATTAGTTACGCCTGGGAGAACAGTTTGGACATTAGTTACACCTGGGAGAACAGTTTGGACATTAGTTACACCTGGGAGAACAGTTTGGACATTAGTTACACCTGGGAGAACAGTTTGGACATTAGTTACACCTGGGAGAACAGTTTGGACATTAGTTACACCTGGGAGAACAGTTTGGACATTAGTTACACCTGGGAGAACAGTTTGGACATTAGTTACACCTGGGAGAACAGTTTGGACATTAGTTACGCCTGGGAGAACAGTTTGGACATTAGTTACACCTGGGAGAACAGTTTGGACATTAGTTACGCCTGGGAGAACAGTTTGGACATTAGTTACACCTGGGAGAACAGTTTGGACATTAGTTACACCTGGGAGAACAGTTTGGACATTAGTTACACCTGGGAGAACAGTTTGGACATTAGTTACACCTGTGGAGAACAGTTTGGACATTAGTTACACCTGGGAGAACAGTTAGGACATTAGTTACACCTGGGAGAACAGTTTGGACATTAGTTACACCTGTGGGAGAACAGTTTGGACATTAGTTACACCTGTGGGAGAACAGTTTGGACATTAGTTACACCTGGGAGAACAGTTTGGACATTAGTTACACCTGGGAGAACAGTTTGGACATTAGTTACACCTGGGAGAACAGTTAGGACATTAGTTACACCTGGGAGAACAGTTAGGACATTAGTTACACCTGGGAGAACAGTTTGGACATTAGTTACACCTGTGGGAACAGTTAGGACATTAGTTACACCTGGGAGAACAGTTTGGACATTAGTTACACCTGGGAGAACAGTTTGGACATTAGTTACACCTGGGAGAACAGTTTGGACATTAGTTACACCTGGGAGAACAGTTAGGACATTAGTTACACCTGTGGGAGAACAGTTTGGACATTAGTTACACCTGGGAGAACAGTTTGGACATTAGTTACACCTGTGGGAGAACAGTTTGGACATTAGTTACACCTGGGAGAACAGTTAGGACATTAGTTACACCTGGGAGAACAGTTTGGACATTAGTTACACCTGGGAGAACAGTTTGGACATTTGTTACACCTGGGAGAACAGTTTGGACATTAGTTACACCTGTGGAGAACAGTTAGGACATTAGTTACACCTGGGAGAACAGTTTGGACATTAGTTACACCTGGGAGAACAGTTAGGACATTTGTTACACCTGGGAGAACAGTTTGGACATTAGTTACACCTGGGAGAACAGTTAGGACATTAGTTACACCTGTGGGAGAACAGTTAGAACATTAGTTACACCTGTGGAGAACAGTTAGAACATTAGTTACACCTGTGGGAGAACAGTTAGAACATTAGTTACACCTGGGAGAACAGTTTGGACATTAGTTACACCTGTGGGAGAACAGTTTGGACATTAGTTACACCTGGGAGAACAGTTAGGACATTAGTTACGCCTGGGAGAACAGTTAGAACATTAGTTACACCTGGGAGAACAGTTTGGACATTAGTTACACCTGGGAGAACAGTTTGGACATTAGTTACACCTGGGAGAACAGTTTGGACATTAGTTACACCTGGGAGAACAGTTTGGACATTAGTTACACCTGTGGAGAACAGTTAGGACATTAGTTACACCTGTGGAGAACAGTTAGGACATTAGTTACACCTGTGGAGAACAGTTTGGACATTAGTTACACCTGGGAGAACAGTTAGGACATTAGTTACACCTGGGAGAACAGTTAGGACATTAGTTACACCTGGGAGAACAGTTAGAACATTAGTTACACCTGTGGAGAACAGTTTGGACATTAGTTACACCTGGGAGAACAGTTTGGACATTAGTTACGCCTGGGAGAACAGTTTGGACATTAGTTACACCTGGGAGAACAGTTTGGACATTAGTTACACCTGTGGAGAACAGTTTGGACATTAGTTACGCCTGGGAGAACAGTTTGGACATTAGTTACGCCTGGGAGAACAGTTTGGACATTAGTTACACCTGGGAGAACAGTTTGGACATTAGTTACACCTGGGAGAACAGTTTGGACATTAGTTACACCTGTGGAGAACAGTTTGGACATTAGTTACACCTGTGGAGAACAGTTTGGACATTAGTTACACCTGGGAGAACAGTTTGGACATTAGTTACACCTGGGAGAACAGTTTGGACATTAGTTACACCTGTGGAGAACAGTTTGGACATTAGTTACGCCTGGGAGAACAGTTTGGACATTAGTTACGCCTGGGAGAACAGTTTGGACATTAGTTACACCTGGGAGAACAGTTTGGACATTAGTTACACCTGGGAGAACAGTTTGGACATTAGTTACACCTGTGGAGAACAGTTTGGACATTAGTTACACCTGGGAGAACAGTTTGGACATTAGTTACACCTGGGAGAACAGTTTGGACATTAGTTACACCTGTGGAGAACAGTTTGGACATTAGTTACGCCTGGGAGAACAGTTTGGACATTAGTTACGCCTGGGAGAACAGTTTGGACATTAGTTACACCTGGGAGAACAGTTTGGACATTAGTTACACCTGGGAGAACAGTTAGAACATTAGTTACACCTGGGAGAACAGTTAGGACATTAGTTACACCTGGGAGAACAGTTTGGACATTAGTTACGCCTGGGAGAACAGTTTGGACATTAGTTACACCTGTGGAGAACAGTTAGAACATTAGTTACACCTGGGAGAACAGTTAGGACATTAGTTACACCTGGGAGAACAGTTAGGACATTAGTTACACCTGGGAGAACAGTTTGGACATTAGTTACACCTGGGAGAACAGTTTGGACATTAGTTACACCTGTGGAGAACAGTTAGAACATTAGTTACACCTGGGAGAACAGTTAGGACATTAGTTACACCTGGGAGAACAGTTTGGACATTAGTTACACCTGGGAGAACAGTTAGGACATTAGTTACACCTGTGGAGAACAGTTAGAACATTAGTTACACCTGGGAGAACAGTTAGGACATTAGTTACACCTGGGAGAACAGTTTGGACATTAGTTACACCTGTGGAGAACAGTTTGGACATTAGTTACACCTGTGGAGAACAGTTTGGACATTAGTTACACCTGTGGAGAACAGTTAGAACATTAGTTACACCTGGGAGAACAGTTTGGACATTAGTTACACCTGGGAGAACAGTTTGGACATTAGTTACACCTGGGAGAACAGTTTGGACATTAGTTACACCTGTGGGAGAACAGTTTGGACATTAGTTACACCTGGGAGAACAGTTAGGACATTAGTTGCACCTGGGAGAACAGTTTGGACATTAG